>NC_081323.1:83707344-84010361 GCF_026419965.1 Kogia breviceps
GAAGTCCAAGATCAAGGCCGATGTAGTTCCTGGTGAGGACCATCGTTTGGGCTTGCACACAGCAGAGTTCTCTCTGTGTCTTCAAGGGAAGGAGAGAGAGAGAAAGAGAGAGAAGGCGCTCTGGTCTCTCTTCCTCTTCTTATAAGGACACAAATCCCATCATGGGGACCCCACCTTCATGATTTCATCTAAACCTTCATCTTCATAATTACCGCCCAAAGGCCCCACCTCTAAAGACCATCACATTGAGAGTCAGGGCTTCAACATATGAATTGCGGGATGGAGGGAACACAAACACGATCTACTGGACCAACTATAAAGCGTTCTTGTCCTCCTCCCCCACCACCATCAAAAAAAAAAAAAAAAAAAAGATCCTAAATCTAATCAAACATTTACACCTAATCTCTGACATAGAAGAGATACAGGGCATAGAGGATCCAATTATTGACACCACTGGGAAGCAGTCAGCCAAATCTAGAACCTGGGATTCTACAGGACAACTGGCCTTCTTCACCAAGTCAATGGCAGGGGGAAAAGCTTTCTTTTATTAGTTTTTTAAAAGTACTTATTTGTCTGGCTGCACCGGGTCTTAGCCGCGGCACACAGGATCTTTAGTTGCAGCATGTGGGATCTAGTTCCCTGACCAGGGATCGAACCCAGGCCCCCTAGCATTGGGAGTGCAGAGTCTTAACCACTGGACCACCAGGGAGGTCCCTGAAAATGCTTTCTTTTAAAGGAGAGGATTCTCCCACAATGAAAAAGACTAAAGAGACACAACAACCAATAAGTGGACAGGAAGTTGAAGGTCAAAAAGCAGTGAAGATGGCTGGGCCGTGGGGAGCCTTCCCCCTGCCACCACTTGCCAGAGCAGAGAATTCCAAAGCGTCCAAGAATTCCTCATTTGAACTTGGCTTTCCAGGTCACTGTGAAGGTATTACTCATCAAGGTTAGAGGATAGGACCTACTTATTTAACCAGCCGTTAGCTTGATTCATAACCTGTAGATATTCAGCCCTGTACTGCGTGGTCTCTCTTTGTTCTCACGCCTCGGGTCCTGTACAGAAGGAACAGGTTTATGGAGTGCGTGCCACTCCTCCGGGCAGAAGTATAAAGCACCTCTGTCCCTCATCCCCTGTCCCACGAACACGCCCTCTGGGTGTATTCATTCCTTCCTCTGCTTAAAATCCAGGCAGGTCCCACCACTCTTCTGGTTTCTCTTAGAAGAACATTCCCACTCCAAGAATTAATATTAACTTTTATCCAAATTAAAACCTCTCCATCAACAGCTGGGAGATGTGCACCCCAGATGGGGTGCAGGGCCCCCTTTCTGGTCCTCACTCCTCGTGCCCGATGACTCGCTGCTATGTTGGACCCTTTAGGGTTGGATACAGAGCTGAGGAGCAGACAGCAGACAAGACTTCTAAACACCATGTGTGAAAGGGAGGGAGGGAATGATCAGGGGAGGGAGGCGGGGAGAAGAGTGAGATATACATCCATTAAAGAGTTTCACCAACGTGCTGTCCTTATACTGGGAAGTTCTTCGGGGAAGAACAGGGCTGGGCAGCTGGGAGGCTCCATCCTCGTGCAACCCTGCCGGTCAATTAATGTTTACATTTCCCTTTAGCTTTTATTTGGCGCCCAAACAGCACTGTGGATGACAAAATTCATGACTGGTCCAAACACGGGGCTGCAAGATTCTACTGGAAAGGAATTGGGGTCCTCTTCTTTTTGCCAAAATCGCTTCATCAGAGGGGCCCACCCTGGGCTTGTGATGGAGGTGACCAGAGCAGAGCATCCCTGGGCAAAGCAAGATGCCCCCAGCACGTGTTAGACACAGACACCCAGCCCAGGAAGGTAGCTACAGGTACACACACATACACACACACAGACACACATAGAAAAGAGAACACAAACTGCCAACAGGCGCAATAACCATGAAATAAGACTACTTGTCAAGAAACAGCCCTATAGCCCTGCCCATCAGCTGAAACCAAGCCACTGTAAACACATGTATGGAGCCAAGCAGAGGCCAAAGCTGTGAAGAGTCCTGTGCCAAACGCCGTCCCCAAGGCTTCTGCTTCTGGAGAGCATAAGACGCAGGAACATGCGACACCAGGCCAGCTCCAGCCCATAACTCGCCCAGACCCGAATCAGGTGCCTGCAGTGCCTACACAGGGCTTTGCATGGAAGGGTTCAGTTATGGTCCGGAACACCCATCTCAAGCATCTGGAACCCGCCCCAAGTCCTTAACACGCCCCAATATCCTCTTCAGAAATCCATTTTCCACAAATTCATCCAGATCCTCCCTGAACCTAATTATACCTTCTCCCTGCTCCCAGCCTGGTAGAAAGAGTTCTGGAAGACTACATTTGTTTGCGCCTCTTTTTATTTGTGCTAAAACTATCCCTTCCAAGTGTCTCTGGAGGTCCCCAAGTTCCAGCCCACCAAACGCCAGAACCCCCGTCCCCATTCACTGGCTCCCTTCATGGACTTCCCCTCTGGCCCCTCTCTGCTTGCAGAGTCCAGGCTGCAGGAGCCTTCCCTACCCCCACCCCCACTCCCAGCTCCCAACACACACACACTTTTGAATTACAAAAGTAATACATGAATGTACCCTCCTTGTAAAATATGCAAACAAGACAGCGAGCAGACAGAGGGAAAAAATGGAAGTCCTCTTTTACTCTCTCCCCTAGTCCAGCCCCAGATCTCTCCCTATAGGTAACTGCCAAAAACGGTTTCTTACCAACTTTTTTTCTGGATGGATAGATAGATAGATAGATAGATAGATAGATAGATAGATAGATAGATAGATAGGTATCTAGATATAGATCGAATTTTTTTCATAAGTGAGATCATGCTATACATATCATTCTGCGATTTGAGAAGCTTAGTTTTTAAAATATGCTCCTATGGAAGTGTGCAGAGTCCACACTACTGTGGGTGTTTGGAGAATAATAATACTAATAGGAGCCTTGGAGAAGTACTTCCAAACAAAGTGAAGGAAATAAAATTGCATGCAAAATTTTCCTGAAGCACTTTAAATGCTCTTCTGAGAACCGCCTTATCCAGCCATTAAGTGTACCGCTCTTCTCAACACAAAATATCCCTGTCTCCTTGATACAAGACGTTGCCAGAATTCATCTTGGTAGCCCTCCTTGGCTTGGTAAACACCATGGAGGACAGAAGAACTGGGACCTGTCTCTTGCCTTGCTCCATAAACGATAAGCAGAGTGGTGCCATAGAAAGCACCGGATTTGGAGAAAGAAGACAAGAGGTGAGCCCTGAGTTGCCACCGAATTTGGGGACCTCTCTCTGAGCCTCAGTTTCCTCCATTAAAGGAAAGATAATACTCTAATAGCTAACCCTGGGGTGGTTTTAGGATCAAAAGAGATGGATGCTACCAATGCATGTTGTGTGTTCTAGAAGGCTATTACAGCCGTGTGAGTCGTAATCACTATTAAATGGGAAAAGCTAAATTCGAATGAGTTACGCAGACGAGGGATTTGGCAACTCTTACTTGAGTACTTAACGCGTTTTCTGCGGGAATTCAACCACGGATTGAGAAGTTGCTGCCCTAACCGTCCTGGGGTGGCCAGGGCGCCACCTGCCGGCGGAGGAGGAGGCCGCGGGTGGGTCCGGGCACCGCGGGCTCCGTGACCCTGCTCCCTCTCCGACCCCACCGCGGACTCATGCGATCGGAGCCGGCACCACGTTCCCAGGTGGCTGGGGAGCCGCAGCCGAGGCTCCTCCGCGGGCCCAGCCCCAAAGACCGGACGGAATCGCCCCTCCGGTGTCCCTGGCGGCCGGCGTGAGAGTAGGGGGCCCGGATGCAAGGCCTTGGCATCGCGGGAACCTGCTCCCCAACACAAAGCCGCGGCCGCGCAGGTGAGCTCGGCGGAGCCACGTGAGCCGGTAAACGTCCAGGAACTGAGCCACCGAGCCCCAGCCAGCCACGGTCACCCCTGCGCGCGCCCCCGCCGCAGGTCTGAGCCACCTCCACCCGGATTCGGGAGCCGAAGGGGCGAAGGTTGGGAGAGCAAGGAAAGGAAGAGGGGGTGGGCGCGGCCAGAGACCACCGCAGTCCCAGCCCCGCACCTTCAGTCTCTCCGCCCCGAGACCCCAGCCCCCACTGTCTGTGCCCCGATCATCCCGTGTCCCCAGCCCCCCAGTCCTCCGACCGCCCCACGCCCCCAGCCCCCAATCCCACCTTCCCAAGCCCCAAACCCCGCCCCCGCGCCCCCAGCCCCTGGCCGCCCCGAGACCCGGCAGCCCGCGCCCCCAACCCCCAATCCCAAGATCCCAAGCCTCAAACCCCACCTCCCCGCGCCCCCAGCCCCGAGCTGCCGCGCGCCCCCAGGTCCCGCCGCCCCCAGCTACTCACCGGCGGCTCCCGTAGCCGCTGCCGGGAGAGCCGGAGCCCTGCTCAGGATAGCCGTGCTGCTGCAGGGCTGCGGCCGGGAAGGGGTAGAGGAAGCCGGTGGCCAGCGCCGACCCGCAGAGGCAGCAGCACGCCCAGGGCAGAAGCAGAGCCAGCTTCATCTTGCGCGGCCGCCCGCGGGGACCCGGAGTCCCGGGCGGGAGGACAGTCGGGAGCGCACCGACGGACGGACCGAACCCGCGGCCCCCGCCGGGAGCCGAGCGAGCGCGCCGGTGAGCGAGCGGGGCCCAGGTCCGAGCTGGAAATGTCTGGGGGGCGCCCACGCCTCTCAGGGCCGCCTTTTCAAATTCGGCGAGGTGGGCTCTGCGCCGTCAAAGGGGGCGTGGGGCTTTCTCATTAACCCTCGGCGGTCCGGGGCCGAGGAGGCGGCACTGGCGGCAGAGCTGGGGGCTCCTCCTCCGCAGGGGGTCCGGGGAGCCGCGCGCCCCGAAAGCCAGATCTTGTGCCTGGGTCCCCAAACCCACGCTCTTTAGAACCTTCCCAACCAAACCCTCTTCGGGTCGCAAGTGCTTACGGAGCCCCCACTGTGTGCCTGGCAAGTTCACCTGGGCAACGTTGTTTAATTCCTACCGCACTGCTCTCTATATAAGGTGCTGCCGTTCCCATTTCTCAGAGGTACAAACTGAGGCTCCAAAAAGTTAAGCAGAAAAAAATGCACACTCCTGTCCAAGGCTCTTTTGACCAAGCCATTGCACACCCAGACTTCCCCGGAATTCTATCCCCCTTTCACCTCCAGCCTCTACCTTGCCAGCTGTCTCTCTAAGCTGAGACGCATCTGGGAAGGAAGGAAGCATTTGATGTGGGGTGAGAAGTTGTCCCTAGACTCACAGATTCATGAGGCATCGCATCTGGGAAGGAGCTGGGGGAAGATGTAATACAATCCCACCTTTTACAGATGGGAAGGCTGGGTCTCAGATCGCACACTGAGCCCAAGGCCAGCCTGGCCCCAAGCTGGTCTTTTCTGGACCGCAGGATCCCCATAGGGCTTGTACCCGGCACAAAGCAGGGGGGACCTGAAATCCACCCTGTGCCCCACTCCCCCAGGGAGAAAGCCTTTTTCTAATTCGCCCCAGAGCAACCAAGGGTTGGCAGAGGTCCTGAGGCCAGCTCTGTCCCTGCTAACCGTGGGGAGCTCTTAGTCCGTAAAATACCAGTAGGACTGGAGAGAAGCCATCAAGTATGGAAGTGCTCCGTGGACTGCAACCCATTTTGTAAAAGAACTGTGGGATTGTTGTTAAAGGAAGAACCGGAAGATGCTGTTGAAAATGTGAAGGGAAAGGGCCGCTCCCAGGGCTTTTGTCCTCTTGTTTACATATCCCAACATGTATCCATATGTACATTTCCCCTATGTACCCTCTTGAGTACAAATACCAAGAGATCATCTCCAACCCCCTTTATCCTCTCCCCAAACCACCCATTCAATTCCCTCAAATCCTACCTGGGCCTTTTCTTTTTTTTGGCCACTAGGCATGCAGAATCTTAGTGGGATCTTAGTTCCCCCACCAGGCATTGAACCCTTGCCCCCTGCAGTGGAAGGGTGGAGTCTTAACCACTGGACTGCGGTCCCCTGCCTGGGCCTTTTAAATGGAACTTCCACACTTCCCAAGTCCAGAGTCTCCATCTAGGAATCGGGATGAACAGTCCATCTCAGAGTGGACAGCCCCCTAATGGGAAACGTCACTTGCACCTAGGACAACTTCCTTCATCTCGCCCTCCATCCTTTTCTCAAGGCCTAAAAGATTTGGAGAATTTGGGTTATCAGGGGATTTTCAGTGCCTCCCCCAAAAGGAATCTGAACTGTGTTCCTTGGGCTGTTTTCCAGCACCCAATAAATGATGAGGTCATCCTCCCCCCCACCCCCCACCAGGAATTTGTAAGCATCTGTCTTCCTCCTTTCCCTCCTTTACTTGCATAGTGAGATCTTAAAGACCAGAGGAATTCTGTGTTGCTGTAAATTGGCTTTATGCTGTAGACATTGCAGTAAGAGAACAAGAATTTAGTTTTTATCTTAAATTCATTTTTCCAGTGTCATGCGCTGCACCCGAGCTAGAGGGACCAAGGACAGGAAAGGATACCACTATTCCGTCACTGCAGGATTCTTTTAGGATGAAAAGCTTTAGGAGAAGAATTACTACATCCCAGAAACTTCAGGACTAAGGCAGGTCTAGTTTGGTCCTCTGTTTCACTTCTAGGACAAAAAGTTCATTCTTGGCCTGTGAACATGTATTGAGAAGCTTCTGCGTGTCCAGCATTTCCTGGTGCAGTGAACGCTCCTAGAGAAGCAAATAACATGGTCCTCACCCTCAGGATGCTTACACTATTCTTTAGGAAGCGTTAAAATGGGCTTTTTTTTTTTCCTTCAAAAGCCAGCAGGGGGACTTCCCTCGTGATCCAGCGGTTAAGAATCCGCCTTCCAGTGCAGGGGACGCGGGTTCAATCCCTGGCCGGGGAACTAAGATCCCGCATGCTGCGGGGCAACTAAGCCTGCACGCCACAACCAGAGAGCCCACGCGCCCCAACTACTGAGCCCTTGTGCTCTGGAGCCCCTGCCACAACTAGAGAGAAGCCTGCGTGCCGCAACGAAAGATCCTGTGTGCCACAACCAAGACCCGACGCAGCCAAAAATAAATAAAATTCTTAAAAAGCCAGCAGGCAGTCTGCAGAAACACTCTGCAAACAAGAGGAGGTTCCATTTAGAGGGCAAGGGATTAAAAAGACAAAGATGCAGAAAATCAAGAAATGTGATATCACACACACCACCCAGATGCAGAAGCCCCAGGTCTGCTCCTGGTGCCCCTGCTGACTTGCTGGGTGACCTGGAGTAAACCCCTTCCCTCTCCGGTCCTCCCCAGACTTCATTTGTAAAATGAAGAGTGGACTGGCTTGTCTCTGAAGACCTTTCCAGTTCTGGCCTAAAATTCACTTTCCCTTCATCCTCCACTCCTATCACCAAGGCAGCTGTGGATAAACCCAACCCTAGCAAGCCATCACTGTTGTAGGCAAGATTTCCAGCGGCAGCAGCCCTGTAAGGGGGGCCATGGGAGCCGAGAAGAATGGAGAAGGATTCCTCCCTCGCCCCCAGAGGACATCAGGTAGTAGAGTCCAAGTCCAACCGGTACCAGCTGTGTGACCTTGGACAAGTTACCTAACCTCTCTGAGCTTCTTCATCCGTAAAATTAGAATAATAACTGTACCTAATGTATGGGTTTGCTAAAAGAATTCAATGACTTATTCACACAAAGTGCTTGGAATCATGTGCCTGACGCATTGTAATGCTCAATAAATGTTAATGATTATTGTTTGCAGAGCTTTGGTGAAGGATAAAACTGAAGAATGGCTCCCTTTTCAAAGCCCCAAGTGGGCTCATACGCAGGAGTGCTTGGAGCTTTCTCAGGAGACTCTGGAGCCCCGGGATAAACCTGGTACATCTTTCTCTGTGGTCGACAATTTAAAATGAAACTTTATTTTAAAACAAATACGGGAATAGTATTGAATAGAATGCACCATGTGCATTATTTTTCAAGATAAAACATACTTGTGGGTGGCGGCAAAAGCAGGAAAGTTTGAGCAGCCCCTAACTGAAGGGCGTACTGGTGCCCTCAGAAGGTCCAGTGCCTCCTCAAACGTCAGCCACCCCGGCTGGCCCCTGATCCAAACTCCACACAAGTACTGGTCTCTGTGTTTCTATACTGTGCCCGCGGCACTCACCAAATACATGCTAAAGCCCCAGAAGAGACAGAGGCCACTGTTCCCAAGAGCCCAAGAAATCAAGCATTTGAAGCCTTGGAGTTGGGACCGGGGTCGTAGTTCTGGCTCCCCTCCTCCTCTCTTCCTCGGTGATCTTCAGGCACCATACAGTGTGCCCCCACCCCCAAACCTCGCTAAAATGGAAACTGGACAAATGAGGGTCAGCAGGTCACCACTGAGCCCTTACCTCCTCGGCCTCTCGCCACAGCTCTGACACAGACAATCAGAGTTCTCTGAATCTCCCCATTTTTCATACAAGGAGATGAGAGAAGTGATCTGTCTGCGGTCTTGCGCTCTCTCCCCCATCTGTGAGTTCAAAAGCACCTTAGAAACGGGGTTGTTTGTACAAAGAGGGATCAGATTTCTTGGTGGAGGTAGACAAACCCCCCAACACACACACACTAGAGAAGGGGGCTCCTCCGCGACTACGTTTCCAGGCCCTTCTGATAAGAAAATATCAGTCAGCGTCCTCTTGAGCAGACAAAAAGCAGATCTTCGCTTCTGCTGAAGTCAGCAGAGAGACCAACTGAACGGAGAAGTAAATACTCATCAAGCTGAAGCCAAGGTAAATATTGACCTTCTGGCATGATAAACCCTCCTGTTAATCTAAAACAGAAATCTCCCCCTCCCCCCTGAGTACCCTTATAGGACGCGGATCCTGCAATTCTCCCAGAAGTTCAGGGAAGCAATAGTAGGGACAGCCTGGTTTTCATACTGATCTCTCTAGCAGCCCATCCTCCCAGCTGTTCCAGATCCCAGGCCAGCACAGGAATGGGCTGGATTGACTCAACCAACATAGCAGGACAGTTGCAACAAAGGGCCTTCTTTGTTTTGCTCCAAGCTTTCTGTACTTGGCCAGGGGCAAAATATGAGCAGAATGTGGATATAATGGAAGATGCTGACTCTGAATTTTCTTCTTTACCTGGACACCCGCAAAATTCCACCCAACGCTATAAAAGGGAACACTTCCTTGCTCATCAGACCTGTTTCCCTAAACTTTGGCAGTGAAATAGACGTTCAGAAGACAGCAAATTAAGACAAATACTTCATGCATCTAGGTCTTTTTTTGCATTAACATTCATGTATGGCTTTAGCAAGTCGACTGTCTCTGTCTTCTCTTGTAAGAAATAAAGCAATGATGACACAGACAGACACACACACACAAAGTAGACAGCAAATTAGATGGCTACCGCCATAGCCCATGGTCTTAACATAAATTTGGAAGGGAAAATGAAGTATGAAAAGCAAAACCTAAAAAACGCTAAAAACATGGAGTCTGCCCAACTGCCAATGCCAAAAGCCCAACTCAAACGTGGTGATAAGAAGTTTGACTGCTGACTAATGCAGCCACAGCTAAACAAATGCTTCCCTAAGAACTTAATGAGATTACTGGGAAAAATGAAGAAAGGGGATGTCTTTGTCTGGCTGGCTGCTATAAGAGAATCCCATAGACGAGGGGGCTTAAAAACAACAGAAATGTATTTCTCACACTTCAGGAGACTGGAAGTCCCAGATCAAGGCACCAGCAGATTCGTAGCCAGGTGAGGACTTGCTTCCTCATTCACAGAGAGCTGTTTTCTCACTGTGTCCTCACATGGTAGAAGGCACAAGGGAGCTCTCTGGGGTCTCTTTTATAAGGGCACTAATCTCACTCAGGAGGGCTCCACCCTCATGACCTAATCACCTCCCAATAACCCCACCTCCTAATACCAAAACCTTGGAGGTTGGGATCTCAACATATGCATCTGGGGGGAACACAAACGTTCAGTCCATTACCGCTATAAAATAAAGAAGAGGCAACACCCAGGGAGTGCTGGCTTAACAAGCTCTATCCTCGCACAGGCATGAAGATGTAGGGGGTTTAGACACATTGAACCCATGTCAATGACATCCCTCCCTAGCTGCCCCTAGCTGGATGTCTGTGGTGGGGGGTCGGCTCAGGGCTCCCCACCCTGGTTCTCCAGACCCCCTCCACTGCCCACTTCTGCAGTTCAGCACTTGGGGGTCCTACGTGAGAGCTTGTTGGTAAAACAAACCAACTGTGAGTGAAAAGGAGAGCCATCAGGGCAGGTAGGTAACAAGAGAGACGTTGGGCTTAGAAAAGGAAAGGGGGAAAAAAAACATGCAGGAAAAAAAAAATAAACTTGTTCTCTGAGCCACAGGGATGAATTGGGGGCCAATGGATGGACGATGTCAGCTGAATATAAGGAAGAACTTTGAAACAGGTTGTCCACAGTTGGATTTAGCTGCATGGTGGGTACAAGGGGTGATTTCCCCATCACTAGAGGGATCCAGCCAGAGAGTGGGGTAGCACCTAGTAGAAACATTATAATTAAGCAGAAAGCACTAGCTATGGCCCTGAGACCATGATTCTTGAACCTCAGAGGCAAGAAAGGGATTTAATTAACTAGAATTTTCCCTGAACAGGCATGAATAAGTATGGTAGACATTACCAGTGCTGACCAACATCTGGATCTCCTGTCCTCTCTGGGCGCAAAGGAGACCTCCCTTATTAGCCTCTCTTGCAGTTAGGCAAGGTCATGTGACTAGCTCTGGCCAGTGAGCTCTGAGCAGAAGGGAGCTGTGCCACGTCCAGGACAAAGAGGAAAGAAAGAGTATGAGTGCTCTCCAAGCCCTCTCTGTCCCTGCCACAGCAGATGTTCTCCAGGCTGGGCCTTTGTCAGCCTGGATCCCTGAGTGCAGAAGACACTCCCCACCACCAACCCTCTAACTAGCACTGAACATCCTTTGTTTTGTTCAGCCATTGGGATGTTAGGGTCAAGTTGTTACAGCATCACCCAGGCTTTCCTGACTAATACACTGAGGACGTATGTGTGGTTTGGTGCCTTGGTGCAAAGGGGCCTTTTGTCCTGCAGGAGCTGTTACAAAATGACCGCATGAGGGTAAGGTTGGACCTTCTGGTGCCTGTCCATCTGCATTTTTGCAGGACCCAGGTCGCACTTTCCCAGCTGTGTCCTTTATTGTCACTAAGTCCTAATCCATGACAACCAAACTTCATAGGTGAGGGTCGACGCTGGCCCTGGTGGTGGCCGGCCAGGTTAGGCATCACTTTCACCCTTAGTTGGACTTACAGGATCCTTAAGAAGGATGTAAATAAAGAGGCATTGCCCCTGATGCCGTATGATCCAAAGTCAGCAGCTCCGAGGAACGAGTGGGGGCTGAAGGTCTGGTTCAGGGACATCCATGCAGAGTCGAGAGAGGCCTTGAAACAAGAGGAAGGATATAGACCAAGCTGAGAGGCCGGGAGGGCGCTGTGAGTGGCAGCCTGGCAAAGGAGTGAAGGTGGATCATGTGCTGTGGTGGAAGGGCTGGGAGTGGAGGGGCTGGGGTGGAGGGGAAGGGGCATGCTCCGCTCAACACACCTGTGCACACACCAGGTACACGCACGTGTGTGCAGGCACAAACCCCTCCTAGAGCTGGAGAGAGGCCATTGCCCAAAGGCAGCTGTCCAGGTGAGCGAGGGCTCCGGCCCCCCACACCTTTCTCTCCCCACCCCTGACTCTAGGAAGCATCTTCAACTCAGCTCCCCGCTGGAAGCCCAGGGCTCATGAGAAAACCCAGGAGGAGGAGTCGTTTGTGGGACTTTGGGGATCCCCCAGGCTAAGGGTGGCAATAGGGGACCAAGGTCTTCTCATAAGCAGGTCTAAAGTCAGAGGGCTGAATGTGGTGAGGATTGCAGATCCGAGAGCAAAAATCAAAGGTGTGCGTGAAAGCTGGACCCTGGGAATCGCCGACAGGGTGGCGCTTCATGATGCTCAGTCCTGTTGCTCTGAATAACCGAATCCTCTGAGCGCCACAGGCTGCTGCCACCTGCTGCCCCTCGGACCGCTGCATCCTCTTCTCCTGGAGGCCCCCAAACTCGGCACGTTAAAACTGAACTCGCCTCGCTAGGGCCACTGCCAGCCCACGCTTGTGCGAATTAGGGAAAGGTGCCCCCTGTTTTCTGGGTGGACCTAGCCCCTGTCAGGCTCAGCCCTCAGAGCCCAGGCTGGATGTCAGCTCCCACCTGTCCATCTGGAGAAGCAGCAGGACACCTGCTCACCAGCCCTGTGGGCCGCCCCCCCCGCCCATGTCTCTTCCACCTGGAATCCGTATCACAGTGTTACTGAACCCCCCGCCACCCAAAGTGAGATCTACTCCCCCTGCCCCAATAGCTGATGGGGTCTCCAAGTCCCACCTATTCTAGATAACTCTTAAATTCACTCCCTGCACACCCCCACCCCTGCCAGCTCTCACGGCCACCACCATTGCCCTTGTTCTGCCTGGCCTTTGTCGGGTCCTCTATGAGCTTTTAGAATAACTTCCTAAGAAGTCCCCTGGCCTCCTCTCTCCCCTCCCTCTGCCCTTTCTTCTGCCTGGCTGCCAGAAAGCTCCTTCCAGAACACTCTGTGATGCCCTCGCTCTTGCTGAAAGACACATCTGCTGCCGCCCCATCATCACAGTGAAAATACTCACTTCCTTGATTGGGCACTCACATCCTCTGCCACCTGTTCCCGTCCTGCCTTCCTTGTCTGTCTTGCTGCCACACCACCCCCACTTCCACCTACCCCCCACCCCCACCCCACGCTCCAGCCACAGAGCAACACTTGCATTCCCTCAACAGGCCGAGATCTTTCCCAGGGCCACGGCTTTGCACAGATTGCTCTCTCCATCTGGCATGTTTTTGGCATAGACTGAATGATTGTGTTCCCTCCAAATTCATATGTTGAAATCCTAACCCTTAATGTGATGGGGCCTTTGGGAGATGATTAGGTCATGAGGGTGGAGCCCTAATGAATAGGATTAGTGCCGTTATAAAAGACCCCACAGAGCTCCCTCCCCTCTTTGGCCATGTGAGGACACAGCAAGGTGATGACCCTCTATAAACCAGGAATCAGGCCCTCACCAGACACCACATCTGCTGACACCTTGATCTTGGACTTCCCAACCTCCAGAACCGTAAGAATTATCATCCCCCCAGTTCATGGTACTATAGCAGCCCGAATGAACTAAGACACTTCCATCCTCACTCAGACTCCTCCTGGTGAGCCTTCTTCAGGATGCAGCTCTTCACCAAATCCCCCCAACTAGGATTGATACCCATCCTGTGCTCCCAAAGGTCTTTCCACAACCTTCTTAGTCCACACCCACTTCCACTTGCCTTGGTTACTTCTTAACATGTTTGCCGTCTCCCCTACCACACATCACACACTCTAAGAACAAGGGTAGTTTCCCACCCATCTCCGTCTCCCTGGGCCTAACAGCATCACACTCAGTCCAAGCTAAATAAATATTAGCTGGATATCTGAGTAAATCAATGAACCACTTGGTTCATTTTCCCAAGCCCCCAGGAAGAGGAGGGCCGGTGTGCAAAGGTGCCCTCCGAGGGGTGGCGTCTGGAGGACATTCGTTAAAGTTGGGAACCTGAGCAACACAGTTGTTTACTCTGTATTCTTCCTTCTTTGCATGTGACAAAGAAAAAGAGAGAAGCACAAATGAAAATGTCAGGTGGGTCCTACAGATGACCAGACCAAAGAAGGAACTTGCCATTCATTTCAAGAGAGACTGGTATCTACCCCACTCACATCTCTATCCAAGATTGAGTTTATCCTATCTTAAGAAAGGATTGTCAGGTGCAATCTTCAAACCAGAAGTCTCCAGATATTATCGCCCTGTAAATACTAGCCCACCAACATCTTATAAGGATTTACCATGTTGGTCTTTGTTGCACATAATCTAAAACACCTTCCCAGTGCTTCTCGGAAGGCATCTTTTGCTGAAAAGCAGAGAGGAAGGCAGACGATGTTCCCTAAGGGTGGTTTTGCACTGATACCAAGACCCAAAACAAAGAGAATGAAAAGGTTGTTCCATTTGATAAAACCTCACTACAGGGACTTCCCTGGTGGCGCAGTGGTTAAGAATCCGCCTGCCAATGCAGGAAACATGGGTTCGAGCCCTGGTCCGGGAGGATCCCACATGCCGCAGAGCAGCTGGGCCCGTGAGCCACAGCTACTGGGCCTGCGCTCTGGATCCTGCGAGCCACAACTACTGAAGCGCACGTGCCACCACTACTGAAGCCCACATGCCTAGAGCCGGTGCTCCACAACAGAAGAGACCACAGCAATGAGAAGCCCGCGCACCGCAATGAGAAGTGGCCCCCACTCTCCACAACTAGAGAAAGCCCGCACGCAGCAGCGAAGACCCAACACAGCAAAAAGTTAATTAATTAATTAAAAAAAAAAAAAAAAAAGAATCCGCCTGCCAGTGCAGGGGACACGGGTTCGATCCCTGGTCCAGGAAGATCCCACATGCCACAGAGCAACTAAGCTCCTGAGCTACATCTACTGAGCCTGCGTGCCACACCTACTGAAGCCCACGCCCCTGGAGCCCATGCTTCGCAACAAGAGAAGACACCGCAATGAGAAGCCCGTGCACCACGACCAAGAGTAGCCCCTGCTCGCCGCAACTAGAGAAAGCCGGCACACAGCAACAAAGCCCCAACACAGCCAAAAACAACTAAACAAATAAATAAATTTATTTTTTTAAAAACTCACTTCAATTTACTATCATGAAGTATCTGTTGGAAGTCGAGACAAGTTCTAAATAAGCCCTTCATTGAGAAACCAGGACAAAAGGGGAGGGGGTGAGAAAGCAGCCAGAGTAGAACTCTGATTATAGGGTCATTAATTAAGACTATGACAGTCCATGGAATTGCCTTTGATTGGAAAAATAGATGACTGCAGAATTAAAGGCTTTGGGGGAAAACCTTTTCATGCTTAAGGGGAGCCAAAACTTACTTCAAGGATTTTAAAATTAAGGCACTATTAACGGTAAGGCGTTGGTTGTGACCAGAAGACCCTGTCAATTTAATCAAAATCTTACGGGGAGGAGGGGGGACAAAGTAAGTGACCCGTTTTGTTTCAAAGCCCTGTACAACGGTCTGATTCCACACACAGGCTTTTATTAGGCTGGCCTGGACACCCTCACAGAGCCACCCAGAGGGACCCCGCCATGGGGTCTTGGGGAGAAGCAGCCCCCAAGTCCAGCGTGCACCTCTCGGTGCTATCCAGAGGCTGCTACCCACCTGGTGTGAGGGTGGGGCTCAGGGTGCAGCACCAGCCCGGTCCCGCCCCGAATCTCTCCCTGGTGTCCCCGCTGCCATCTCCTGGCCCTCCAGCAAGCATCCAGGCCCAACAGAACCCCAGCTCAGACACTTACTACCGGGTGCTTTGGGCAACTTTCTTAACCTCCCTGAACTTCAGTTTCCTTCTCTCTGTGAGGTGGAAAGAATATTCTCACCCAGGGTCACTAGGAAAATCCAGACCTATATACATTCATACCGACAATATTTGAAAAGAACCGGGCCTATGGAAGCTCCATGTGTATGGGTTCTCTTCCTCACTTCCTCTCTCCAACCTTTCCCTAAGTGACCTTCAGAAAAGATGGTTCCAGAATGCAGATCATATCATTGCCCTCCAGGACTTTGCAGAGGGTGCCTAGGAGTTCCCCGACCAGGGATCGAACCCACCTCCCCTGCATTGGAAGGCGGATTCTTTACCACTGGACCACCAGGGAAGGCCCTAGTTCAAAATTTTAAAAGGAATGTAAAATAGGGGCTTCCTGGTGGCACAGTGGTTAAGAATCCGCCTGCCAATGCAGGGGACATGGGTTCGAGCCCTGGTCCGGGAAGATCCCACATGCCGCAGAGCATGTGTGCCACAACTACTGAAGCCCGCACACCTAGAGCCCGTGCTCCGCAACAAGAGAAGCCACTGCAATGAGAAGCCCACACACCGCAACGAAGAGTAGCCCCCGCTCGCCGCAACTAGGAAAAAACCATGTGCAGCAACGAAGACCCAATGCAGCCAAAAATAAATAAATAAAATTAATTAATTTTTAAAAAAGAATGTAAAATATCTCACTATTAACTTCTATATTGATTCTATGTTGAGATCATATTTTTGAGATACTGGGCTAAATAAAAGTGTTAAAATGAACTCTTCGTATTTCTCTTAAATGTTTTTTTTTCTTTTTTCTCTTTTCTCTCCCTTAAATGTTTTTAATGTGGCTACTAAAAACTCAAAATCACGTCTAAATCTTACATCCTATTTCTATTGGGTGGTACTGGATTAGCGGGACCGTGGAGGGGGAGGGGGTGCCTACAGTGACTCTGGGTATCTGCTCAGGAGACTGAGGGATGATTAGGGTGATAGTGGGTACCCCACACAGCCCCCGCTTCCTGGATGCAGGTTTGGTCCTAAGCGCCTTAATCCACATGCTCTTTTCATTCCTCCCAAGAGTCTAATGAGGCGGATGCCAATGTTATCTCCATTTTACAGATGGGAAAACTAAGACACAGAGAGGTCACAGGCGGAGCAGGGATGTGGACCCAGGCAGTCTGACTCCAGGGTCCAGGCTCTTAGTCACAACCGATATTGCACTTCTAGAAGTCTCATGAACCGAGGCTGGGAACAGGGGAGCAGGCTGGCAGGGTGCGAGAAAAAAGGAATTCATTTGGGGATGCGTTGAATGTGGATATGCCTCTAGGATATCCAAGAAGGATATTTCACTGGAAAGACAGGCCTGGAACTCAGCGGGTAAATCCATGCTGATTTGGAAACTCCAAATCACTGCACAGATCATAATGAGAGAAACAGCCAGGATAAGTCTTCACACAGTCTGTCCTGAGCCCCTTCCTTCCGCCCTCACCCCCTAATGGCCCACCTCCGACATATACAGGATCATCGATTTGCTGATGCATTTGACAAATATTTATTGAGTGCCTATGACATGCCAGGCCCTTAAGTGGAACCTCCGGTCATTATGTGCTTCATAAGATGATGCAATAACATAGCATCATCCACGAAGAATCCCCGTCTCAGAAAGATGTGGAACCTCAATCTCATGAAGCCTCTACGTTTAACCATGAATTCATTGGAAATACGGGAGACAGAGGAACATGTTAAACAACACCCGAGGGAAGCAACCAGCCAAGTCCAAATGCAGGACGTTCACCAGGCCAGCTGACCTGGTTTCTCCCAAACACAAAGAGCATGAAGGAAAAAAAAAAATAAGGTGATTAAATTAGATCAAAATTTAGATTAAAGGGACTTCACCAAATGCTATGGTATCCTGGATTGGATCCTGGGACAGAAAAAAAGATATTAGTGGGAAAAAAAACTGATGAAATCTGAATTAACTCTGAAATTTAGTTATTAGTAATGTATTCATGTTAATTTCTTACTTTTGACAAATGCACCAGGATTGCCTAAGATATCAACATTAAGGAAAACTGTGTGAAAGGTATACAGGAACTCTTGTACCAGCTTGGTAACTTCTTTATAAATCTAAAATTATTCCAAAATAAAAAGGTGGGTTTTTTTTTTAAAGAGAGAGAGGCTTTAAAAGTATAAGAGCCAAATACAGTGGATGGCCCTTGTTTGGATCCTGGTTTGAATAAATCCATCGTAAAAACGTCTTTACGACAATCGGGGAAATTTGAATATGGACTGAATATTAGATGATATTTCTCAGGAATCGTTGTTCATTTTATTAGGTGTGATAATGACATGGTGGTTATGTTTTTTAAAAAGCCCCTATCTGTTAAACACATGTATATACCAGTGAAATGACATGATGTCTGGGATTTACTCTAAAATACTCCAGAAAAAAAAAGTGGTGATGGTAGATAAAATGGGGTCGAAAATGGTTGATAATTGTTAAAGCAAATGATGCGTATATATTTAAGTTGTCCATATTGACAAGTTAAGAAGAGGAAGGAAGCCAGGAGGAGGGGGGTGGAGGGAGAGGGGGAGGGGAAAGAAGAGGAGGAGGAGGTCTGTTAATGGGTTTAGAGGCGTCCCTGTGAGATGGAACAGTCTGGTTATCAGCTTGTTTGTTTCCCTGATCAAGACTCACTGCCACTCCCAATGCAGGGGGCCCGGGTTCGATCCCTGGTCAGGGAATTAGATCCCACATGCATGCCACAACTAAGAGTTCGCATGCCACAACTAAGGAGCAGGTGAGCCGCAACTAAGGAGCCTGCCTGCCACAACTAAGGCTCGACGCAACCAAATAAACAAATAAATATATATTTTTTAAAGTCTGCTCTTAAAAAAAAAAAAAAAAAAAGACTCATTGCCAAGCCACCAAGTGACCCACATCCCACCCTAATGATGGTACCAGCAAGGTAGCGGGACAGGGTAGCAGCAGGGAGTTGGGTCCTGGCTTCACACAGCCTTCATTCAAATCCTGGATGGCCTCAAACAGTCCCTGTACCTTGGTTCTACCTTCTATAAAATAGAAATGAAGGTAATAATAGTACCTACCTATGAGGTTGTTGAGAATTTTAAAGGAGTGGATAGGTGCAAAGTGCTTCAGGTTGGGTGTGGCACCCAGTAAGGACTCAGCACACATTAGCTGATTTCATTACCATTAACACGCGTTCCCCAGCCACTATAACCCGGTGACCATCGTGTTCCTGTCTCCTGTTCCCCAGCCTCTCCTGGACTTTGCAACGTATCCCATGTGAATGCTAAGAACTGCCTCAAGTTGTCTGGCTAGAACTGTGCCTTTTCGTTTTCACATGCTTCTAATCAGAAACAATTTGATGAATGCCCTGCACCATTTTGAGAGTCTTCAGATGGGTCAGAGAGATCTCTTTTCAAGTAAGAATTTGCCAAACTCTCTGGTCTTTCCTTATAACTAGCTGATGACAGAAGCGATGTGATGGTGATCCTTGATGATTCATTTGCCTGGGGCAGAGGGGACCTCGTGTCCTGTGGCACCAGGCTCTCCCGCCGTCTGTGTAGGAGTGAGCATGCCTTTGATTTATGATCTGCTCTGCTGTCCTGCAGCCCAGCGTCCTGTCCAGCCTTTGCAAGACAGCTGTGCCGTGAGCTGAACGACGTTGAAAGGAATCCTCTGCTGACCCGTCCTCATCCGAGCACACTGGCTCTTTGCAGGGCAGGTATGTAACTAGTCAGTTTACATGTGACAGCGTTACACAACACAGTCAAGCCTCTTTCTGGCTCCTCTTGTGGTTCTAATCTGTAGTAATCTTCAGAGCCTTTCTCAGCAATTTTTCATGCCTATGGAGGAAGACCATTCCACGAAACAACGTTACCCTGGAGTTGGGCCAGGTTTGCACAGTTCTGAAAATCTGATGGTGATGGAGCCCTTCCCAGGTACCAGGAAGTGAGCTGAGCGCCTGGGGAGGGTTAGCACATTTGTCCTCAAAACAGTCCTGCAAAGCAGGTGCTATTATGGCCATTTTACAGGCAAGGATACCAAGGCACAAAGCAGTTAAGTAACTGGTCCAAGGTCACCCATCTGGGAAGTTATGGAGCCCAGCTTTGAACTCAGCCCGTCCGGCTGCAGAGCCCAAACTCCTTGCAGCACTGCTTTGCACAGCAACTCACCCAACAGGGACAGCCAGGGACTACAAAGTTCCTGTCTGATTTGTTGGGATGTTTTTCCGATGGCTACTGAACTGATTGGATCAAACCATTTTGTTGTTGATGATGGTAATGAGGCTGTTTGGTTGGTTGGTTTGGTTGGTTGGTTGGTTGGTTGCTTGGTTTCCCTGCCTGAATTAATTCTGGCTCTGATGTGTCAAGCATCGTCATGTACATTATCTCATTTTATCTTCCCAATTATCCCATGACATGCAGAGCACTATTCCTATCTGACAGAGGCGCAAACAAAGACTTAGGCTTAACCAAAGTCACATTACTAGCGTTTAGACAGAGCGCACAAAACTGAGTTGCCGGTGGCCGTGGGAGAGGGTCTTCGGCTCATAGACTAGAGAACACAATCCTGACCTCCAAACTTCCACCAAGAGATTCAAAGAGAAAAGCTGGAGGCGAAACAGAGCAGGGCTCCCCCAAGGCACCAATGGGAGGACAGCTACAGGAAACCTGCCTTCTTTTCCTCATGTTTCCTGACTTGCAGTCACCAGGACATGAGGAAAACAATCTTCCCTTCCAAAACTTGCTATGAAGATTGATTAGATACCAGAGGCAAAGTGCTCTGAAGGACAGTGATGGAGGAAACACCCTGTGTTTGTGTTTGGCTTGATTACCAAGGGACTTCAGACAGCGCTTAAGGCCACTGAATGGATCTGCTCTGGTGGCTGGGCTGCTTTGTGCGAGAAAGGAATTGTTTCCCAAAACATGTCTCCTGGAAGGGCTGCCAAAATCACCAGGCTCTGCTCCACACACAGGCAAGTCTTCCTTCAGCCTGGCCATCACGCGAGGAAAAGGAAACTCACACAGTCAGTTCCACCACGGGCTGGTCCATGAAATGTTGACACATGCTTAGACATCAAAGTGTGCCTTTGGAGGAAACAATTACCAAATGTTTTAGAACATGACTCCAATATGTAAATTTTATTGGGAGGGAAGAAGAAGATGAGATCAGTGGATGAGACACAGTATCAAACCACAGAATCAGGATGGAAGGAGCATCTCAGGACACTTAGCCCAACCACATCCAGGGTCTATTCCTCCTCTCCCAGCCAAGGAGTCAACAGCTTGTATCTGAACACCTTACCCACTGGGCAGGTGGTATATGAATTACTAGCTGATGATAAAAGTAAGAGAAGAAACACATCATAGAAGTTAGCCGATGTTTTCAACATAAATATTCCTATCCCAAGCCATAGGCATCGCTAGTTTGGGAACTTTGAAAGCTGATTTTATAATATACTCTGTGGATGACACTGAAGGAAAACAGGGGCTGTTATACATTGCTGGTGGAAATGACACAATCTAGGTACAGGTCAAATTAGCTCTATTTATCCAAATCAAAAAGTGCACATATCCCTGGTAATCCAGTGGTTAAGACTCCATGCTTCCACTGCAGGGGTCACAGGTTTGATCCCAGTCGGGGAACTAAGATCCCACATGCCATGGGGTATGGCAAAAAAAAAAAAAAAAAAAAAGTGCATATACCCTTTGACCCACGTCTGGGAATTTATCCTACATATACACCAGCGCATGTCAGAAATGAGATACACATAGCGTTTGTTGTTCATTGCAGCACAGTTTGCAATGGTATCATGCTGGAAACCACCAAGTGTACATCAAAACAGATCAGGTTAATTAGAGTATGGTACATCTACATGGCAGAATACTGTGCAGCCGTAGAAAAGCAGACAAAAGCTCTCACTATACTGATATGGAAAGATCTCCAGGCTCTACTGCTAAGTGAAGAATAGAAAAGTGTGGAGGAGGATATATAGAGCGTGATGCCTTTTGCGCAATAAGGGGAGAAAGAAGGCCATATACTAATATTTGCTTATATGGGGAAACAATGCAAGGTGCGTGAGAAATCAAGAAAAGTGGTTCTATATTTGGGAAAGGGGTTGCAGAGTGGGGGGAATGGGAACAGGTGGGAGAGAGACTTCCTCCGGATTTTTCTTTTTCTAATTTTTATTTTTAACCATGTGAATTTGTTACCTATTTAAACACACAAATAAACATAAATAAAACAAAGTTTAGCCTTAAGTTTTTTGGAAGACAGTTAGTGAGCACATGGTAGAGTCCCATTTAAGCCAAGGTCTCCTGAGCTTTCTCTTCTCCATCCCCCTCCATAATCCAGCCTTCCAGCTCAGGGATCCACCCCTGCTATGGGACCCTCCATTCCCTCCCCACAGGGAGAGGAGACCTTGCTCTTCTCTCCCTTCCCGGGTCTTGCATCTCCAGGGCCTCAAACTTTGTCCACAGGCTACTGAAGCACTGCCAAGGCCAAGCGGAGGACTGCGCCCTGGTTCCCAGGCTGAGGGAGGCTATTCTGGGCAGGGGGTTTCCTACTTCAGTTTCTCTATCAACCAGCATTGCAGCTAATTTCCTTCCTGATTATTTAAGAAGCAAGCACAACTCTCCAAGTCAAATAGCAATTGTTTCAGGAGTCAACGTGATCTAGTCTCACAGGAGGAAGAAATGTTCCTCCTGTCTCTTGGGAAATGATGACCTGGCATGATCCCGCTAGGGCGCCTTGGATGCTCCTCCAGCCTGGCCTGGAGGGCAGCTGCTGCCGCGAGGAAACAGCTGTTCCCAGCTCCTCTTCCCCGCGTAGGGTGCCACGCGGTACCCCCCAACGAGGGTCTTCCTGACCCCAGCTCTCCCACCTCTAAAAGAGGGACTGAAAGAGCTTTTCTGCACTCCATCACACAATAATTACATCTCCAAATACAACCTATTAACAAAAGGTTTACCTGATTATGGATATAAAATAAAAAATAGTGATTCAACTGTATTGAGAGGATGGGGAGACAACAGGTGGAGGTGGTAACAAGAAAGCTAATACTGGGACTTCCCTGGCGGTCCAGCGGTCAAGACTCCGCGCTTCCACTGCAGGGGACACGCGTTCAATCCTCGGTCAGGCAACTAAGATCCCACGTGCCACATGGTGTGACCAAATAAAAACATATATATTTTAAAAAAAGAAAGCTAATACTTCACATATTATCATAACAGAAAAGTCAATCAATACACTATGTCTAAAACTGATATATTGAGAAAAAAGCAGTGTAAGCATAGATTTTGTATTATAGAGGTAACTACCAAAAGAAGTGGGTGGAAGTGGTTGTCTGGGTGCCGGGTAGGGGGACGGTGTGGGGAATGCGGTGAGAGGTGAATTCTCAGTATTTTTCATTACAGATTTTAAAAAACACGTACGGATATTCCTTTCATACATGGTTTTAGCTTAAAAATTAAATGTAAGTAAAAGAGAAAAAAAGGTTTAAATATACAGTATGAAAGCAACGAGTAAATCCTTCAACCCATCCATACCAAGTGGCAAAAACAGTCTATAAAAATAATGACCTTTATTGAAAGTCAAAAGGTACACTTTGTAATATGTTAACTACTATTAAGTTATGGGCTTTTGATATTTTTTAAATTTTTTTTAAACATCTTTATTGGAGTATAACTGTTTTACAATAGTGTGTTAGTTTTTCCTTTGCAACAAAGTGAATCAGTTATACATATACATATGTTCCCATATCTCTTCCCTCTTGCGTCACCCTCTCTCCCACCCTCCCTATCCCACCCCTCTAGGTAGTCACAAAGCACAGAGGTGATCTCCCTGTGCTATGCGGCAGCTTCCCACTAGCTATCTAATTTACTTTTGGTAGTGTGTGTATGTCCCTGCCATTCTCTCACATCGTCACAGCTTACCCTTCCCCCTCCCCATATCCTCAAGTCCATGCTCTAGTAGGTCTGTGTTTTATTCCAGTCCTACCAGTACTCTCTTCATGACATTTTTTTTCTTAGATTCCATATATATGTGTTAGCATACGGTATTTGTTTTTCTCCCTCTGACTTACTTCACTCTGTATGACAGACTCCAGGTCTATCCACCTCAATACAAATAACTCAGTTTCATTTCTTTTTATGGCTGAGTAATATTCCATTGTATATATGTGCCACATCTTCTTTATCCATTCATCTGTTGTTGGACACTTAGGTTGCTTCCATGTCCTGGCTATCGTAAATAGAGCTGCAATGAACATTTTGGTACATGACTCTTTTTGAATTATGGTTTCCTCAGGGTATGTGCCCAGTAGTGGGATTGCTGGGTCGTATGGTAGTTCTATTTGTAGTTTTTTAAGGAACCTCCATACTGTTCTCCATAGCGGCTGTATCAATTTACATTCCCACCAGCAGTGCAAGAGGGTTCCCTTTTCTCCACACCGTCTCCAGCATTTATTGTTTCTAGAGTTTTTGATGATGGCCAGTCTGACTGGTGTGAGATGATATCTCATTGTAGTCTTGATTTGCATTTCTCTAATGATTAATGATGTTGAGCATTCTTTCATGTGTTTGTTAGCAATCTGTATATCTTCTTTGGAGAAATGTCTATTTAGTTCTTCTGCCCATTTTTGGATTGGGTTGTTTGTTTTTTTGTTATTGAGCTGCATGAGTTGCTTATAAATTTTGGAGATTAATCCTTTGTCAGTTGCTTCATTTGCAAATATTTTCTCCCATTCTGAGGGTTGTCTTTTGGTCTTGTTTATGGTATCCTTTGCTGTGCAAAAGCTTTTAAGTTTCATTAGGTCCCATTTGTTTATTTTTGTTTTTATTTCCATTTCTCTAGAAGATGGGTCAAAAAGGATCTTGCTGTGATTTATGTCATAGAGTGTTCTGCCTATGTTTTCCTCTAAGAGTTTGATAGTGTCTGGCCTTACATTTAGGTCTTTAACCCATTTTGAGTTTATTTTTGTGTGTGGTGTTAGGGAGTGTTCTAATTTCATACTTTTACATGTAGCTGTCCAGTTTTCCCAGCACCACTTATTGAAGAGGCTGTCTTTTCTCCACTGTATATCCTTCCCTCCTTTATCAGAGATAAGGTGACCATATGTGTGTGGGTTTATCTCTGGGCTTTCTATCCTGTTCCATTGATCTATATTTCTGTTTTTGTGCCAGTACCATACTGTCTTGATTACTGTAGCCTTGTAGTATAGTCTGAAGTCAGGGAGCCTGATTCCTCCAGCTCCATTTTTCGTTCTCAAGATTGCTTTGGCAGGCTTCCCTGGTGGCATAGAGGTTAAGAGTCCACCTGCCAATGCAGGAGACACGGGTTCGTGCCCCGGTCCGGGAGGATCCCACATGCCGCGGAGCGGCTGGGCCCGTGAGCCATGGCCACTGAGCCTGTGTGTCCGGAGCCTGTGCTCTACAACAGGAGAGGCCACAGCAGTGAGAGGCCCGCGTACCGAAAAAAAAAAAAAAAAAAAAGATTGCTTTGGCTATTCGGGGTCTTTTGTGTTTCCATACAAATTGTGAAATTTTTTGTTCTAGTTCTGTAAAAAATGCCAGTGGTAATTTGATAGGGATAGCATTGAATCTGCAGATTGCTTTGGGTAGTAGAGTCATTTTCACAATGTTGATTCTTCCAATCCAAGAACATGGTATATTTCTCCACCTATTTGTATCAGCTTTAATTTCTTTCATCAGTGTCTTATAGTTTTCTGCATACAAGTCTTTTGTCTCCTTACGTAGGTTTATTCCTAGATATTTTATTCTTTTTGTGGAGATGGTAAATGGGAGTGTTTTCTTAATTTCACTCTCAGATTTTTCAAGTGATGGGCTTTTGAATGAACCATGTGCTTCTGATGCTTCAACATCCAGGGCATTGCTGACTCTGGAGAGACCACCCCTTCCCGGACTAGCTAATTCCTAGAGACTGTAGACCACAGGCTCGCCTCTGAGCGTGCTTTTCATATGCAAACCAACCAATCCGGAGCCCACATCCCAACCACCTCCTTTCTCTCAAACTCTGGACCACTATCCCCCTGCCCTAATCACCTGAGGGCCAGGTGCCCGGCAACCAGGGACAGCCCCTACATCCCAGAGCCCCCTGGAATTATTCAAACCAGCCAATCCTAATCCTGCTGACCCTGCCTTACCCTCTGCTTCCTACAGAAACCACAGTAAAGGCTCCTGCCCACAATTTTCTCTTGCTCCCTCTGTCTTTTCACTGACCCTGGTGCTTCCCCATGTGGTCCCCCACGGGGTGACGTGCACCCTCCTCTCAGGAATTGTGAGAACAAACTGTCTTTCCAATTGCAACCATCTCCTGATCTGTTGGCCTCACCAGACCTGAATAATAAAGATGACGTTTCAAAACAGCTTCATATGAAGGTGGCATTCTTTCAAAAAAGAAGGCTCTAGAATCACCTTGGTTAAATTTCAGATTAAAGTCTGGCCCTGGAAGAGACAATGCATCAAATCTGAAACTGCATCAGGAAAGTAAATCTTGCCATGGCTACATAAATGTTGCACACTCCATAACAGAAACCTTCTAAGCAACCCGCAGGTGTATCACAGTGTTTCCCAGGCATCGTCAGCTACAGTTTCACATGCCTACATGATCTAACTTGCTCCTAAACAAAATCTCAGTGTGGGAGGTGAGTTAATGAAGACTTCTTTAGGTAATGATTGTGGCTGGAAGTTGCAGCTGCCCGTTAACTGGACAGTAGCCTTCATTTCAAGGAAACAGAATTTGGAGCAAAGTAAGTCGAGAAAGCAGGAAATTAGCTAAGTTCAGCAAGAGTGAAAAAACTCTCTATGAAGAAATTTCAACAGGAATATGTCATGTGTTAGTCAAGGTATTAACTTCTTTGCAATAAGTTAAACATATAAATGCTCCCTCCTCCAAAAGGATGGGGGGAGGGGTACAGCAAAGGTAGATTAGTGCTCAAAAGATACAAGCAGTATAGTGGGAAAACTCTTGTGCTCAAGGGCATGGAAAGAGTGCATCAAAAACATCACAAGTGTTATAAAGATCTGAGAGTGTTACAAGTGATGGTAGTTGCCAGATACCAACCACCTAATGTACCAGCAACTGGGCTGGATTGCTTGTACGTCTTATCTCATTCAATCCTCCTAAAAACCCTACAGAATTGGTCTAGGAATGCCATTTCGCTGGGTGAGACACTAAGGTTCGGTGTTATCTATCGCTACATGACAAATTACCCCCAAACTTAGCACCCTAAAGCAACAATAAACATTTATTATCTCAGTTTCTGTGGGTCAAGAGTTTGGGAGTAGCTTAGCTGGGTGGTTTGGGCTCAGAATCTCTCACAAGGTTGTAGGTAAGATGTTGACAGAGTTGCAAGTCATCTGAAGGCTTGACTGGACCAGGAGGACCCACCCAGGATGGGTCACTCACATGGCCAGCAGGTTGCTGCCAGCTGGTAGGCAGGAGGCTTCAGTTTCTCACCCCATGGGGCTCTCCACAGGGTAGCTTGTGTCCTTAAGACATGGCAGCTGGCCTGCCCCAGAACGATTAATCAAAGAGAGTGGAAGACAGAAGTTACACTGTCTTTCTATGAGCCAGCCTCAGAAGTCACATATCCCTCACCACCCTGTTGGTTACACAGGTCAGCCCTATTCAGTGCAAGAGGGACTACACAAGAGCGTGAAAACCAAGAAGAGAGAGTCATGAGGCCATCTTGAATGCTGGCTCCCAGTGAGCCCAAGAATATAAGTAATCTTCCATGGAACACTCAGCTACTTTCAAATCCTGGCTTACTCCAAAATCAGTGCTCTTTCCACCACACAACTGCCTCCCCAAAGCCTGCATGCAGGACACTGCCAAATGAAGACAAAAGGTCCTAGTTATGCCACATCCCTGTTTCATTGTTTTTGCCAAAAGTTTTATCTTCAACCCCCTGGGAATTTTTTTTTTTTTTACATTGAAAGCATAGCTCAGGCTTTCTAATGGGAATTGATAAAAAAATAATTTTATCTTATTGACCTTTCCCTAAACCAAACTTGCTGAAACTTATCCTTGGCTAGAGCTTTTTAAAAGACAATAATAAAAATAAGGGGTGCCTGCATTAATAGAAGACACAATACTTCCAGGTTACAATCCATTTTGTGATCATTCCTATCTTGGAGAGCTCGTCCGAATATGTTCAGATCTCTATGTTGTAGGAGGAGGCGATTGAAGGGCATTTTTATTCCCTTGAATAACAGGAAATCCATCATTTAGTAATAAATAATCCATCTTTAGTAATAAAAACTGCATGTGTAAGAATTGGGACCAGGGAAGGTCAAGTCAAATTAAAGATTTTATGATAGGGCGGTTATATTAAATCTTTTCGACAATTTATAGAAAGGATTTGAAATATGTCAAATGTTTTTCTTCACGTTTTTTCAAGTGAGAGGTTTTATTGCATCAAGTCACAGAATCAGGAGAAAAATTACTCTTAGGTCATCCAGGTCTGGTCCCTGCCAAAGTCATACCCCTCCCTTCAGGACCAAAGGCTGGGTATTAAGCCATCTGAAGTCAACCTCTTCTAATTAAAATGAAAGTCATAAAGCAAAGTATTTCAGTAATCTACTATAATAATAATCCCAAATTTATATAGTAACTATATCCAAGAAATGTAAAGCAATTCACAATTTTTATTTCTCTCACCTGGAAACAAAAACTAAAGCCCCCAAGGCAAGTATAAGGGAACTTTCATTAACTTACATATTTATAGAATAAATGAATGTGCATGTGTATGTGTGTCTGCATGCATGTGTGGGGAGAGAGGGAGTCGGAACTGAAATTTATTGAGCACCTACTGTGCACCAGGCTTTGAACTGGGTCCAGCGGACCCAAACATGAATAAGACTCTTCAAAGAAGTCACGGGTTGTTAAAGGATGTAGCCTCTCCCAGTGAGGCTCAGGAAACACAGGGGCTCAGGAAGCCCTGACTCTGGACCCCAGACAGCTGGTGCAGACTGAGAAGCAAAGCCATTTCTGTGCACAGAGGAGACACAGCATCTTTTCACACAGAAAGGAGAACCACTGCAAAGCCTCATGGTTCCTGCCTCCTCCCTGACATCAATTTAGAGTATGGACTCATCACATCCCTTTTAGTAATAGCTCCAGTTGTGAATTAAAATGAGATTATATTTGGAAAAGCACAAGGTGAAAAGCACAATACAGGTTGGTCTCCCCATCTAGACTTGAGCTCCATATCTTGAGCAAGATGGTAAGATAGTAAATGCATAGGAGTCTACGCATTTTTCAAAACTCAAAGAAGACTTAAAATAGGTATACTCTATTATATGTAAATTATAACTAAATAATGTTAATTTCTTTAAAAAGGACAGACTCAACCAGAAAAGCACATGCTCTTCCCGCTTCTTCTTTCCTTAATTGCAGGCATGATGCCTGGAGGCACAGCAGCCATCTTGTGACTATGCAGTAACAAGCATGAGGATAAAGACTAAACCTTAGGACAGCAGAGAAAAAAAGGTGTGAAGAACCTGGTGCATGAGGCCATTTTTGTGCTGCTGTACCATCTCTAGACCGTCAACCTTCACACTAGAATACAGTTTTGTTATTTCAGTCAAATTAATTCACACCCAAAATACAAAGCTCCTCCATCCAGATTATCTCCACTCCATCTTCAATGTGCATCAACTGAGAAGGCATCCCTCTTCTTCTTCCAGAACCCCAATCTAAGGATTCAAGCACATAATCTTCAAAGGTGCATTGTGAAAACAGGGGGCTGCCCAAATGCCAGGGGATACAAGTTCTCTGAAGACTCATGTCTCCCTTGACCCGAGATGAGTAAACAGCACGCTCTTCAAGAAATTCTCCCTCTCTCCCTCTTCAACTTCATGACTCTTTGATAACTTCCAGGTGATGTCCTTAAGTTCTACAGAAAGGGACTAGACTCTGGGAGACACTCAACACCTACTGTCAGCCTTTAAAGCCTCAGCCAAAATTGGATAGAGTCACCCTTTTAACAACCTGTTACAGATCTCTATGTATTTAGAGCCTTGTAGAACGGGGATTTATAGGCTGTACGGAGAAAAATAGTGAACGATGCACCCCAGGTTGTAATCATAGCCTCTCCATTGGGAGTTTACTCACTGTCTGTCTCTTCACTAGAATGAAAACTTCAAGCAGTAAAGAGGGAAAGGGAGAGGTCAAGGGTGAGGTAAGGGAGCCAAACAAAAAAAGAAAAAGGAGGTCGCACCAAAAGAAAGCAAACGCATGATCATATTTAGCCATTTTTACAAAGCTATATGTATGTGTGGTCACGTGTTTAAAGATAGTACGTGAAAAGTATTTTTAAAAAATGATCAATGACCTCCACCACATCTGATGGTTGATTCTTTGCCTTCCTTGACTTCTCTGGACCTCTTGGAAGCATCTGACAAAATGGATCACTCCCTGTCTTGCAACACCATTTTGACTTGGCTTGCATGATGCCATACTCTCCTAGTTTCCTTCCTGCCTCTCTGGACGTTCCTTTTCAGCTTTCTTTGCTAGATTCTCCTCTAAACAGCAGAGTGTCCCAGGGCGCTATCTGTCTACACTCATCTTCTCTGCCAACACTTACCCCCTATGTGTTCTCACCTAGTCCATGGCTTTCATGGCATTCCACAGGCTGACTGATATCTTGTCCAGATTTATAGCTCTAGTCCTCACCTCACCCATCAGGTACAGAATCTTATATCCCATTTCTCCCTCAACAACTAGCAGGCTTCTCAAAACTAACATAACCAAAATAGAACTCTTAATGTCCCACCACAAACCCTGCCCTGGTCTTCCCAAGTCTGGAAATGGCAAACATTCATGTCAATGAATAATGACATTCATAAGTCAATGTCCTGGGACTCATCCTTAACTCCTCTTTCCCTGACATCTAATCCATCAACAACTCCTGCTACCTCCACCTTCAAAATGTGTCCCAGATCCAACATCCACTGCTGCCCTAGCCAAACCACCATCATCCTTCTCTTAAGCTCCCTGAATACACTCCCAATTGCCATGTGTGCATCCACGCTTGTTCCCTTTGTTCCACACGGCAGCCAGTGATCACTTTTTTTTTTAATTAATTAACTAATTTATGGCTGTGTTGGGTCTTCGTTTCTGTGCGAGGGCTTTCTCTAGTTGTGGCAAGCGGGGGCCACTCTTCATCGCGGTGCCCAGGCCTCACTATCGCGGCCTCTCTTGTTGCGGAGCACAGGCTCCAGACGCGCAGGCTCAGTAGTTGTGGCTCACGGGCCCAGTTGCTCCGCGGCATGTGGGATCCTCCCAGACCAGGGCTCAAACCCGTGTCCCCTGCATCGGCAGGCGGACTCTCAACCACTGCGCCACCAGGGAAGCCCCCAGTGATCACTTTTAAACATAAGTCAGATCGTGTCAATCCACTGCTCAGAATCTTACATGATGACTTTTTTGGCTGGTCAGTTTCCCAGCCAGTATCAACTCCCCATCCCCACCCCCACTCCCACTCTGGGCCCTATTTCTTGGGAAAAGAAGTGTGCAAAGCTACAATCTATATTTCCCAGGTTCCTTTGCAGTTATGGAAGCTACGTGACACGGTTCTAACCAATGAGACAGAAGGAGAGATCACTGGATAGGGATTCTAAGGAAGCCATTGTTTTCCCGAGAAAAGGGAGTCTGTAGTACTCTATCTTTTGACATTTGCTCTTCTTTGTTCCTGCCTAGAAAGCAAATACACAAAGGTGGAGCAGCCAAAAGACGTCAGGAAAGTAAGGAGAAGGCAGCTGCATCAGCCCTTGTACGCCCATCCTTGGATTCCTTGTTAGGTGAGAAAATAATCAATCCCTTATTTGGTTAAGTTGCTGTGGTGGAGTGTCTATGACACACAGCCAAATACAATCCTGGCACAGGCTTCCAGTCGCCCTTAGAATGGGTCCCCAAAGTCTTACACAACCCCTCCAAAAGCATCTCCTACCACTCTCCTCCTTACTCTTCCTGCACCGGTGTCACAGGCCCTCTGGGCTATTTTTGGAACATACCACGTTTATTTCCACCTCAGTGTCTTTGCCCTTGCTGTCTGCTGCATTGCTCATGCCCTAGATCTCTCACATGCTTTATTTGCGTCCTCTCTTTACTCAGTTTTCTCTTTTAATGTCACCTCTGCACCAAGTTGGTGCCTTGACTACTCCATCCAAAACTGGCTCCTTCACACTCTTTAACTCTTTAGTGATTTATTTTTATTCATAGCGTTTACCCATATGTAAAATTGTCTCTACCTGAGAGTACTTTTTAAATTAAATTGTTTACTTAATATCCATCTACTCCACTGGAATAAAAGCTTCAAGAGGTACTGGTACAGGGCTTCCCTGGTGGCGCAGTGGTTGAGAATCCGCCTGCCAATGCAGGGGACACGGGTTCGTGCCCCGGTCCGGGAAGATTCCACATGCCGCGGAGCGGCTGGGCCCGTGAGCCATGGCCACTGAGCCTGTGCTTCCGGAGCCTGTGCTCCGCAACGGGAGAGGCCACAACAGCGTGAGGCCCGCATACCGGAAAAAAAAAAAAAAAAAAAAAAAAGAGGTACTGGTACATCCCCAGTACCTAGAAGAACACACAGCAGGCATTCAAAAGAGATTTATTCAATCAATCAGTTAAGGACATCTTGAACTTAAGGCAGACTCTTCCTTACAGTTCACCTTGGTTTTTTTTGGCTGTGTTGGGTCTTCGTTGCTGCGCGCGGGCTTTCTCTAGTTGCGGCGAGCGGGGGCTACTCTTCGTTGCGCTGCACGGGCTTCTCATTGCGGTGGCTTCTCTTGTTGCGGAGCACGGGCTCTAGGCGAGCCGGCTTCAGTAGTTGTGGCTCGCGGGCTCTAGAGCGCAGGCTCAGTAATTGTGGCGCACGGGCTAAGCTGCTCCGCGGCATGTGGGACCTTCCCAGACCAGGGAACGAACCTGTGTCCCCTGCACTGGCAGGCGGATTCTTAACCACTGAGCCACCAGGGAACTCCCAGTTCACCTTGTATTGCAAAAAATGCAGTTTGGTATTGTATTTATTTTGGTTTTGTTGTTGTTCTTGTTGTAGTTGTTATACTAGCACTTTGGGGGGACTAGCGTACTTTGTATTGGCACCCTTAGCATACTATTTCATGGCCTCACCCAAATTTCTGGACCAGCTCCGCCTCCATAATTTAAAACTGACCTAGTGACTGAGTCTAACAGCAATGCGTTCAGACACCTGCACTGCCCGTGACCAAGGCCGGGGCATTATCATCCTTTTGGTTTCTCCCAGATTATCCAAATGACGGTGAGTGGTGAACCACAGAGACTCATTTTCTCCCTGACCTTTTCTAGACTGGGCCAGGGATATGATAAATCCGTTCTCAATGTGGACAGTATCATGCCAGAGTGATATAGGCGTCAGATGCCTGGTTCCCACCCCACCTCACCAGCTACTTGGCCCGTTTGAGCTCTCTGGGTTACGGGGAGGAATAAAGGAGATTTGGGACCCCGCGAGCTCTGCGGGCTTTCCCGCTCACAAGCGAATCTGGATCCGGGTTTTTTACTTCCCTCTTACCCTCTTGCTTTGCCTTGCCGCCCACCCCCAACCCGAAACCCACGCCGCCCACCAGGCAGCCGGCAGACCACCCCAGAGCCCCTCGGGAGCCCGGTCCCCCCCAATCCGGGCAGAAACCCGCCCACTCCCGTCGACCCCCGCGGCCGCTCCCGTCTCCATGGGAACGAAGGCAGCCAACCGGCGCGGCGGCTTCCGCTCCGCCCTGACGGCGGCGAGGACTCTGACAGCGCCTGGGGCTCTGGCGGGTCTGCGGGCTGGGGGTCGCGATGCTGAAGGCCAAGATCCTCTTCGTGGGGCCCTGCGAGGTGAGGCCTGGGCCGGCGGGGCGGTAAGCGGGACCCGGGCGGGCGTGGGGCCCAGGAGCCGGGAGCCCAGTCCCACCGCGCCCATCGTGGTGTGCGCCCCTGGCTTCACCGTGAACTCGGTGTTCCCAGACCTCGACCCGGTGGTACTAAGGCCCGAAGGCCCAAGGTAGTGAGTGGCGTTATGGAATTAGAGCCTAGATCTCACGACTGTCCTTTGCGCCTGTGGCTCTCCCTAATGAGATGTCTGTGGAACAAGAAAACCAGGAGGAAAGACTGAACCATTACCTGGTCTTGGAACAATTAGCTTTTCTTGTGGGTGGTGATGGCGGGGGATTAAATCTACCTGTGTACTTCACACCGCACACAAGAATAAAATTCTTCGGACTAAAAAGCTAAATGTGTAAAAGAACAACTGTGGAAGTAGTAAATGAATATACTCTCCAACTTAAACACCCATCAGAATTGCCTGGTGGTCAGTTGCACAACTCGCTGGTCCTATCCCAGAGTTTTGATTCAGTAGGTCTGGGAGGGACCTGAGAATTTGCATTTTGCTGATGCTGGTCGTCCAGGGACCACTTTCTGGGAACCACTGTAGTAGATGAATATATGGAAAGTTATGTTTTTAATCTTGTGACAGGGAAGGTCTTAAACACAACACAAAAATGAAGAAGCCTTAAAAGAAATGACAGCAAAGTTAAAGCCAGGGGAAAGTATTAGCAAAATGCATGACAAAGAAAGGATTCATAGGTAGAACATACAGGAAAGTTTAAGAATCAATAAAGAAAAGAGAAGCAACTCAAGATAATGTAGCAAAGTCTGTGCGCAAGAAATACAACTGACCAATAAGTATGAAAAGATGCTCAGTGACACAGTCGAGAACACAGAACAAACAGATGGCACTTATTTGCTCATCAGTTTGGATGAGAAGAGTTTAGAATATTGATAGCATGCAGTGTTAGAATGCTTTCAGGGAAAGGAGTATTCTGGGGTTGCAATTTTAAATGTGCACAGCTTTTAGCGTGGCAATTACATTTCTCAAAAGCTACTGTAGCTAAAGACTCCTCCACGTTCCCCATGAGTCCTACACAATATTGAACAGATGGAAACACCCTCGGTGCCCATCAATGAGCAAATGTCTGAATAAACTAAGGTACATTCTTACTTTGTGCAGCAGTGAAACAAAATCAGGCAAATCCATGTAAACTGACACAGAGAACTCGCCAAGATGTAAACTGTTAAACAGGCAAGTAACAACAATATGCTCGGAATTACGAAAAGCAAAACAAACATAGATATCTTTTTTAAATGGAAATTCTCAAACATATACAAGGGGAGAGAGAACAATGAACCCTAGTATCCATTACCTAGCTTCAGCAACAAAATTATTTCTGCATACATACACATCTCCCTCTCCCTTACTACTCTTCTAATTTACTGGCCTTCCTAGTCCGTAAATGTGCCACGTCCATTCCTACCTGGTGCCTTTGACTTAGCTATTCCCTCTGCTTGTAAGCAGGTAAAGTCACCCAGCAGCAGAGCCAGCACTGAAATCTGTGCTCCCCGCAACCCAGAGCAGGCTGTGCCCACCCAACCAGAGAGAGCCCTCTGCCCTGGTGATCTCAGGGTGGCCGTGGCCTCTACTGCATCCCACCTGGGTCCAAGCTGGCTATTGGAGGGCCTTCTTGTGGTTTACTTTTCTGCTCTTCAGCAACGATCTTTCACTGTCTTCATTTTCACAGAGTGGAAAAACCGTTTTGGCCAACTTCCTGACAGAATCTTCTGACATCACTGAACACAACCCAACCCAAGGAGTGAGGTGAGCCCTGACCAATCCGTGTCCCACGGAGTCCCTGACCATCACCCGCCCCTGACTTTGGCGCTGGTGGCATCCCCAAAGTATAATGTTTCCTAAGGAGAGGTGCGGCTCTTGTTTTTATGTTTAGGATCCTGGAATTTGAGAACCCACACGTTACCGGCAACGACAAAAGCACGGGGTGTGAATTTGAGCTCTGGGACTGTGGTGGCGATCCAAAGTACGTTTCCTTTAGAGCATTTGCTCCATCAAATGCTTCAAAAGTCAGCTGCCTGCCAGGCACCTTGGACTTGGGCCCAACGAGCGCCCTTCCTAGCATGTGTTAGGGGCTCCATCAATTACTGGTGACATGCATTGCTCTTGAAACTTTCGTGACCGGGTTATAATATAGTGAGAGGTCATCCATCCATGGTTAATACTTAGACATTATTTTCAAAGTCCACAGTTAGAAACCAGAACCATTGCTTATACGTGGAGTCTAAAAAAAATGGTACGAGTGAACTTATTTATAAAACAGAAATAGAGTCCCAGATGTAAAAAACAACCTTACGGTTACCAGGGGGGAAAGTGGCGGGGAGCTGATAAATTGGGAGATTGGGATTGGCATATACACACTACTATGTATAAAATAGATAACTAACAAGGACCTACCATATTAGCACAGGGGACTCAATACTCTATAATGACGTATATGGGAAAAGAATCTAAAAAAGAGTGGATATGTGTATATGTATAAGTGAATCGCTTTGCTGTATAGCGGAAACTAACACAACAGTGTAAATCGACTCTACGCCAATAAAAATTAAAAACAAAACAAATGCAGACACCAGAGCCACCTACCCTTCACGCGGCGTCCTTTTCTGCCACGCAGGTTCGAGGCTTGCTGGCCAGCCCTGATGAAGGACTCTCACGGGGTGGCGATCGTCTTCAATGCTGACATCCCCAGCCACCTGAAGGAAATTGAGATGTGGTATTCCTGCTTCGTCCAGCAGCAGTTTTTACAGGATACTCAATGTCTGTTAATTGCACACCACAAACCAGGCTCTGGAAGTGACAAAGGAAACCTGGCTTTGGGTAAGAAGCCTGCACTTCTCCTTTCTGCTGTAGTCTGAAATGCTCTGGGCATTTGTATATTGCCCTGTGTCTTGGCAATGAGCAGCCCTGTGCACTTAAAGAGCATCTGCTGTGTCCTAGACATTTGTTTTTCTTACCGTGTAAATCAGAACTGCTGGGTTGGAAGTTCTGTTGTACCATCCAGGCCAGGATGCACACACTTTAAAAGTAGGCAGACACTAAAAGGGGAAAAAAAAAACCCTGGTTTTAGCCACTCATCGGTGCTATTAGGGACACTCTTTCCTGACTTGCCTTTAAGCTCCAATTTGCATGTGACACACACCATTACAGAGGCGTCAAAGTGATCATCAAAAACAACTCAAAATTCAGAAATGCCTTCCTCTGGTGTAAGAACAAAGAGGGCCTGGAAGTGGCTTGGAGAGCTGTGATCCTGTTGCCAGGTGGCAGTGTGATGAAACCTTTCTCTGTTAAATTGTGTCACGCAAGGCACAACTTTATTTTTGGACTCGGGAAAGTTAAACAAATTGGCTTCTGTACAGCTCAGGTCTTGGGACTTCCCTGGTGGTCCAGCGGTTAAGACTCCTCGCTCCCAATGCAGGGGGCCCACGTTCGACCCCTGGTCAGGGAACTAGATCCCGCGTGCCACAACTAAGACCCGGCTCAGCCAAATCAATAAATAAATACTTTTTAAAAATAAAATATAAAATACTCAGGTCCTTTGGAGCTAGAAACAGCCTCTCACTAAAAGTTCATGCCTAATTACATTACTTTCCTTTTTAAGCGCCCCCCTTGAACAAGCTGAAGCTGGTGCACTCAAATCTTGAGGATGACCCAGAAGATATCAGAATGGAGTTCATAAAGTATTTAAGAAGCATAGTCAACTCAGTGTCTGAGAGCAGAGACCGGGAGGAGATGTCAATTATTACCTAACCGGCCTTCACCTAGACGCTTCCGCATCCCAAATGAAGTCGATTTCAGTGCAGATCTGAAATCCATCCACCGACTAAGGTTCTCATCTCCCTTTGGCTGTAGAAGACATTTTCCTTGTTTGGCCAAAGGTAACAGTCAGCTGGGGAGTTGACTCATACCATCTATTCTCTGTCCTCAGTTCAGCGGAGAAACTCCTGTTATTGAATTCTGATTCCTTTGCCCCAGATCTCTCCAGAGAGCTGGAAGACTGAGATGGTTTTTTTTCCCCTTCACATTATGTCATACTATAAAAGCTGTGGAATTGTAACTGTCATAGCCCAGTGATACCAACAGTAGTTTAATCCACGTACATTGGTTTAAATGTGATTTTCATTCCTTAATCTGTACAATTGGCCTAGGATATTTTTGAAAAATATTAGCATTTAACCTCTCCAAGATTTTATTTTTATTTAGATGTCCTTGATATCTGGACACATATCACACATATCACACTGGAAGGTGGAATACATATACATCTTCTAAAAACATTTTTTATTATCTCAGGGGAATTTAATTCTTACATATTATTTCATGTAATATAGGGAAAAACAATGTTATGTTGTCATAACAACCATTTGTAAAAATAGTCAAAAGAATTAATGCTCAGGCTAAGCAAATATGGTGAGTTTATAGCTTATTGTACAAGTGAGTTTGTTTTAGTGATCTTATGAATTATTGTTCTTTCATAATTTGTACTTTTTGAATTTTTTAATACAGCCAACCTGAAAATACATTAAGTCGATCAAAAGTTAGATGTAGGGACTTCCCTGGTGCCGCAGTGGCTAAGATTCCACCTGCCAACTCAGGGGACATGGGTTCCATCCCTGGTCCGGAAGATCCCACATGCCACAGAGCAGCTAAGCCCGTGAGCCACAACTACTGAGCCTGCGTGCCCCAACTGCTGAAGCCAGTGCGCATAGAGCCCCTGCTCCGCAACAAGAGAAGCCACCACAATGAGACGCCTGTGTACTGCAACGAAGAGTAGCCCCTGCTCACTGCAACTAGAGAAAGAAAAAAAAAAAAAAAATTAGATGTAGGTCTTTTCAACTGAGAGTGGAAGAAAAGTAGAGACACAAGAGATGAAAAAGATGCTTGGCTGAGTTTCACTCTTACAATGAAGAGGGCTGAAATGCAGCTGTGTGGGCGGTCTGCTGGGAGAGTGGTGTTGGCTGATAATGACAGTTCCCTGGTAAATTTATTTATTTATTTTTAAATTTTTTAAATTTATTTATTTTTTGCGGTACACGGGCCTCTCACTGCTGTGGCCTCTCCCGTTGCGGAGCACAGGCTCTGGACATGCAGGCTCAGCGGCCACGGCTCACGGGCCTAGCCGCTCCGCGGCATGTGGGATCCTCCCAGACCGGGACACAAACTCGTGTCCCCTGCACCAGCAGGTGGACTCTCAACCATTGCGCCACCAGGGAAGCCCTTAAATTTTATTTTTATTTATTTATTTTTGGCTGCGTTAGGTCTTTGTTGCTGTGCACGGGCTTTCTCTAGTTGCGGCGAGCAGGGGCTACTCTTCATTGTGGTGCACGGGCTTCTCACTGTGGTGACTTCTCTTGTTGTGGAGCACGGCTTCTAGGTGCACTGGCTTCAGTAGTTGCAGCACACAGGCTCAGTAGTTGTGGCTGACGGGCTCTAGAGCGCAGGCTCAGTAGTTGTAGCACACAGGCTTAGTTGCTCCGTGGCATGTGGGATCTTCCCGGACCAGGGATTGAACCCGTGTCCCCTGCATTGGCAGGCGGATTCTTAACCACTGCTACCAGAGAAGTCCCCCTGGTAAATTTAGATTGAACTACAGTCACCTCTTAGTAAACTGCCTGGATTATCCGTGAGCACATTTTAGGCCCAGGTTAATTTCCTTCTGCCTGACCTGCTCTCAGTTGGAACTTTTTCAAGGAACACAAGATTACCTTAATGCAAACTGTAGTAAATCTTCTTTATGTAACACCTGCAATAATAATAATTGATCTTGAGACTACAGCTCCAAAACAGAGATTATTTTTATCTGATTTTTAATGATTATCCAAGAGCTCAATAGAAAAATTACCAGAGTACAACCCTCGTGAGCCCTTGAATCGAGAAAAATGTTTTAAAATTTAAGAGGCCACAAGTGCACAGGTTACAAGAGAACATTTAGTGAAGAAGTCTCCCTGTCTTCCCTGTCCCCAAACCCCGTTCCCCTCTCCAGAAGCCCCCCTTACCTTCCGTATTCTGTCAGGAGAAGTCTGTGCTTTATTAATGGAAACAGTAGCAAACTATTCACACTTTTTTACAACTTACTTTTTTCACTTTTTTTATTTGGAGGATTTGTGTAACTACAGAGCTGCCTTTTTCTTTTTTACAGCTGCATAATATTCCACTCAATCATTTACTTGGGAATTTTATATTACATTTACTAACAATTTATGTTGAAATATTATATTTTTATTGATGGACATTTTAATGGCATTGAAAACCATGATTTGGGACATAAGTATGTTGAATGTGGAATTTTAGGGAAGTGGTTTCAACCGTCAGCGCTTTTGAGGGAAGGATAAGACGGCTGGTCTTAGAATCCTCGTTCTGATTTACAGTGTCACAGAACCATTTTCTAAGTGCACAATGATTTTTGCTGTGTGTGCTGGCATATGGTTAAAATTCCTTTCTCTGAATCACAGATGTGACAAGGCACATGAAAGGCACAGAAGCATGAAACAGCCCAGACGTGTGGGAAACTCGGTAGTGGATTGTCACTCAAGGATGTGTGGAGGAGGGGAGTGGAGGTGGGTGGGTGTGTGTGTGGGTGAGGAGAGAAGACCAGGGGTCACATGGTGAAGGGCTTCTTACACCCGGCCAAGGTGTCAGGGTTTGAGCTGCCACTGAAGGATGCTCACTGCAGGTTGATGTGGTCGGATCTCCATGGTAGAAAAGCCCCTCTGACCGCAGCGTGAGGGCTGGATCGGAAGAAGGACGAGTGTAGAGGTGGCTGCTGTCATTCCTTGGTTTGTGGCTCCATCACTCCAGTCTTCAAGGCCAGCATCTTCAAATCTCTCTCTGCTCCATCTTCACATTACCTCTGCCTCTGTGCATCCAACTCAAATCTCCCTCTACCTCATTCTTGTAAGGATACTTATAATTGCATTTAGGGCCCAGGATAATCTCCCCATCTAAAGATCCTTAATTTAGTCACATCTGCAAAGACGCTTTTTCCAAGCAAAGTGTCATTTACAGGACGTGCACGTTACAGGGAGTGGGGTCTGATGTCTTTGTGGGCCATTATTCAGCTACCACAGATGCTGTTCACTGAGGCATTAATGGAAGAGGAGGAGCAGGTTTCGGCGGAGTGGCAAATGACTAGTTCAAGGTCACTCAGCAAGTTAGGGACAGGGACAGAACTGGATCCCATGCCCCCACTCTTTCCACTGTCTTGTGTAACTGGGCAGATGAGTTTACAAGTGGACCTGGCTAAGAGTCTCACTCTTTGAGACTGAACCTAGTAAAGCAATAACAACCACAGAAACAACAGCAGGGCAAATAACCATTTTTGGAGCTAAACCACCCAGAAAATGGTTTGCAAGTATGTTGCAGATAGATCTAGCATCATATTTCTTGAAACCAGTCGAATGACCAAGTAGTATTCTGAAGCTCTGTTGTAAAGAAAATTACAACTTATATTGTAACCTGAATGTCCATATCTCAAAATTGTTCAGGAAAGCTCCTGGAGATCATTATACCTTTGCTGGAACACCAGAAGACCCTTACGTCCAAAGTGTAGGCTAAGTTGCTGTAACAACAGAAGGAGCTTTGCTGGTAACTGAGAACATATAAGAGTTAATAAAAGAGCAGTGCTGCTGATACCCATTGAAAAGGTAACTGCATTGGTGCCGCTTAAGAAAATCATTCTGAACTGTGGCCCTTCTAGATCTTGACTTCAGCCTTCCCCACCTGATTCCTGAGAAAGACATGAATATCCTGGCCTTGGCTGATGCTTTCTCAACAAACGTACTCTTTCCTCAGGCAAGAAATGAAGGATTCTACATTTTAAAAACCAAAACCAAAGAAATTAAATAAATGAGGAAGATGGAAACTCTGCTTTTGAATGTTAAGAAGAGATTACATATTTTTGACTGTGACTTCTAAACTGCTTTATCAGTTAAATAATTCTCTATGATCTGGGCCATTCTTCCTACCGAAGTTAAAAGCTAATGGAAATGTTGTGTCTGCCAGGTATTCCCACTTCAGAAGGAAAGTTTCTTGGTGTTTTGATGTGAGCAACACCTCATCTGTCTTCTTACACCGTACAGTTCATTCCTATCTAGGTTTTCTGATAGCCTTTAAAAGTATGCCTCCTTTCTCTAAAGCCTCAGGCAGATTCACTCCACACTTAGAGCTCTTTGGATCAAGTATAATTATAGATCTTAGACTTTGAAAGTGTTGTGTAAAAAAAAAAAAAAAAAATCTTTTAAGATTGTTTATAATCCTACCGGAGTTTTGTGATAAGTAATTCATACAAGAACCATCGTGTTTTTGTTTTTTGCTTTAATTTTTTGTGTGACTTTACAAGACCTGGAAAACACCTAGGTGTGAATTAACCAGATCATGTAATGAAATATTTTGTTCGGAGAAATAAAATCCTAATTTTATCAAAGTATGAGGAACTTGGTTTCTACTGATAGAAACCTATTTCAAGTACTTTTCAAGAATATTTTGCAAATCCAGCTACACTTGGAATGTATTACCCTTTTGTGGGGGCAACTGTTAAAAGCAAGAAGTTGTGCTCTGCATTTTTATAAAATGGTGACAATGGCTTTAAGATATCAATCACAAATGAGATGAACAATCTAAAGAGAATGGTTCTTACAATATGAGGAGACTAGTGGGAGACAGTAGGTGAGAGGTCAAATATACATGCCAGCCGGTTAACATGGACTTGGTTCTATTAGCTGAGTAAGAGCCCTAAGAGAGCAGGGACAATTACTTTGGTGGCCGTGAGGAGAATAAATTTAAGGGAGTGTCTGAAATCAGCACTGACGTTTGGCACGAAGAGAAAGGGAGAGATTCTGTAAGTATTGGGGAGGTAAACATTGTGTTTGAGTGGAAAAGAAGGGAGAAGCAGAGAGGATTCAATCCCGTATCCTTACTGTAGGTGCTCGAGGTAGTGGCTGTTAATCAGTGACTACATTTCCCATAGTCCTTAGGGCAGCGCCATCTGCACTTCCCAGGGGGCTGTGCGATGCTCACGCTGGCCCTGAGCGTTGGTGAAAACAAATAGGAGGGAGTGTAGTCTTTATGTTACTTTATAAACAAATTTCCCACCCTCATTCTCTCTTCTATCCCTCTTCTCTGTCTCCAACTCCTCTGTCCACGGGCTTCAGGGGCCCAAATACCCCGGGACTGGTCTTGGCAACAACTCGACGTTACCTTTTCTGTGCCCCGCGGGAGCGTGCCCGGAGGCTCCGGGAAAATGTAGTTCAGCCTCCCGGCAGCCCAGACCCAACCAAAGGGCTGTGCTTCCTCGGGCCCCAGAATCAAGGGCTGGGTGGCGGGCGCGCGTGGCCGGCCCCGTTTGGAAGCCGTGGGGGTAGAGGCTGTTCTGCATACAGCCACCCGGAGGCCCAGGCCACGGACAGTCTCAGAGCCGGCTATCCCGGCCCGTCTCCGCGGTAACCGGCTGGCTGCAGAGGGCTGTGGGAAGTGTAGTTGGGCGGGGCCGGCCCGTGCGCAAGGTCTCTGCCTTTAGAGCTCGCTGCTGCGGTCAGAGCGATTTTCCGGCGTCCGGGTGAGCTTCTCCCGGTTTATCTCGACCTCCGAGCACTTCAACAGGTGGGCAGCCGCCCAGAAAGTTAGGGTGTGGGCCCGGCCTGCCCCCACCGGCCCCTGTCGGTAGGGTAAAGGCGAGGGTTCCCTGGGAGTAAGTTTGACTGCGGTTCGCGTAGACACACAGTGGATCCTAGTGATGAGACGGGGATCCGAGTGAATCAGAGTGGAGCCTTTAGAGAGCATCTAGTCCAATCCTCTTCTGTTAGAGAAGCGGTACTTCTGGTACTGAAGCCCAGAGCGAGGCAGTGATTTGCCCCAGGTCTGCTCACGCCTTTATTTCCAGCACAAAACACAGTGCCTGGCACAGAACTGGCGCTCAAGCATTGTGTCATTCCGTTCTAAGGACAAACTGTTGAAATACTTCAACAAATTACTAGATTTTTTTAAAAAAATTTTTTAAGAGGGAAGTGGACCTGAAGAGACTAATCAACCAAATGCAACCTGTAGACCTTATTTGGATGATTCTAACAACCAACTGTGAAATGTTTTAAAATCAGGAAAATGTGAACATGGACGATATTAAGGAATTAACTGTTTAAAATTTTTAGTTGTGATAATGATATTGGGGTTATGCTTTAAAAAGGAAAAGAGTTTTAGAGACACATTGCCGATTTTATGGGTGAAATGATGTCTGAGATTTGCATGAAAAATATCCATTGTGGTGGGAGGGGGGAGAGCAGATGAAAGGAGATTGGCTGGGCGTCTACTGGAGGTGGAGATGGGTACAGGAGATCACTAAACTATTCTGTTATCATACATATTCCCCCCAAACGTCAAGTGTAATTTAATTATCTGCTAGAGATACATACTGAGTTACCTATCAGAAAAAAAGATATACTGTCTGAGATTTACTTTAAAATACTCAACAGACACATACACACACAAAATGTGGTGAGGTGTGGTGGAAACAGGAATGGCAGTAAATGAATAGCTATAGAGGTTAGGTGATGGGAACATGAGAGTTCGTTGTATTATTATAGTCTCTTTAGTGGGATTGAAAATTTCTATAATGAAGGGGGTTTATTTGATTTTTAAAAAAACATTTTATGTATTTCAGAACGTTTCTGAAATCAAGCTCATGAGGAGTTTCTTTGAAATGTAACCCTCCCACAGCACAAGTGAGCCTCCTTGGGAACTTCTCCAGCCAAGAATGACCCTAGCAATGGTGGGGGCTGTGTCCTTGGCCCTCCGGATCCAATCCCTTAGACCAGCATCAGGGAACTTCCCAGAGGGGAGGCCGAGGAGCTGCCCTGCCCCAGAGAAGAGTTTCAAGCAGGAGAGAGAAGAGAGAAGTTGGGAAGGTGACCAGAGTGACCAGAAGTGCCGGCCAGGTGAGCTACTTGTCCCCAGCCCGAAAAGTTGTCCAGGCAGAGACCCCCATGGGTGGAACACGCGTGGCTGCAGTTGCTGAGCAGACCCAGCCCTCATTACAAGTCAGAGACCACGCAGAAGAGAACCCTCCAGTGTGAGCGTGTGGAATACACTTCCAGGTCACCCAGAACCTGGTGGTTGGGGCCACTGCGAGACCAGGTCAGGGGGGTGCTACTCCGATGGGAGAAAGGCAGAGGGGCAGGGCCCCCGAGGCTGGGTGCGTGTGAAGAAGGATGCAGCTAGAGAGAAATGGCCAGGAGGGCAGCCTCCAGGAAGACTGCTCCCCAGCACGGACCTTCTCAGCGTGGCTCGTGCTCCGCAGGTGTGAAATGTCCAGGGCTGCCCGGGCAGCAGCTCCTCACCAAGCCACTCAGCTCTCAACACTGGCCACCTGGCCTCCACTTCAGTACCCCCTTGGGGCACTTTTCTGTCACTTCTCTTTTAAAAAATAATAATAATACATTTTTTTCCTCTTATCAACAAAAGTAATACATGAGCAAGTTTTAAAATACGTAGAAACGCGATGAAAAATTTAGTCACCTATTCCAGAGCCTATACCACAATCACTGGTAACACTGAGTGTCTTTCTAGCATTTGCTTTCTAAGCATCTATGTACATTTTCTCCACTGTTCAGGCTTCTCAAAAAACAAACAAAAAACCAGGTGGGAACCTCCTGGGGTCCACAGCTCCTTGCAGCCCCAGCTTCATTTCGTTGGGCTTCCCCAGCCCGGCGAGAACCTAGAGTCCGGCCTGTTCGAGAACACGGGTGCAGTACCTCTTTTGGCCACAAGAGGGGGGTGCCTGCCCACGCACGTCCACCCCAAAGCTCTTGTGGGGACCTTCAGGTGTGCCCTTCACGCACCAGAGGTTTCCTCCTTGGGATCAGGCCAGCCGCACTCGGCCCTAGCTTTATTGCTCACGCGGCTCACTGCACCTGCTGGAAACCTCCTTGGTTCGTGAGGAAAAAGGACAGAACTCACACGCTCACTCTGACCACATCTGCCCTCGTTAGACGAATCCTTGGACAACTCTCCTGGCAGTTGCAGCCCTGGGCTTCCGAGGCATAAACTGCAGACCGCTCAGGGCCTGCCCGCGATTAACATCCTTCACGGCTCCAGTCTGGGCTCCTCCTGAGGGCCCTGGGTGACCTGGTCCCTCCTCGCCTCCCTCCGTGTCTCGCACTGGTTTCCTCACTACGTGACACTGGCCCTCTTCCGGCTCCGGCTCCTCCCTTTCTATCTACACAGCCCTGCCGGCGCGGTTCTCTCTGGAAGGCGCTTCCCAGCACACACCAGGCTGATGCTTATTCTTCCAGCTCTTACCTGACGTGTCAGCCCTTCCCAGAAGTCAGCCTTGGCGGTACAGGTCGAGGTTAGGGTTCTCCTCTGGCTCCCCCTTCAAAACGCATAGCCTCCTGGATCGCCCGCCTCCTTCTAGAATAGAAGTCTGTCTTCCTCACTCACATCCCCAGCACTGAAGCACAGCGCCTGGTCCTCTGCAGGGCTCGGTCGAGATTCGCCTGGTGGACAAAGGGAAGGAGTGAATGAACGAGTGTGCCTTTCCCTGCCCCCTCAAGTCGAGTCTACCAAAGCCAGTCCCCTTCTCCCCTTCCATGCCCTTTCCTCCCGCTTCACCAGGGGCCTTCCACTGTCCCCGGGGCCTCTGGCAACATCGCCCAGGGAGTGGTGGCACTAAAGGGCCCATTCCCTCCCTGTGGTGATGGGAAGATATTGGGATCAGGAGTGAGACAGACCTAGACCAGCTGTGCCACTTGCTAGCTGTGCACGCACCTAATTTTCTTCATTTACAAAGTGGAGACCATGGATGTCATGCACACAGGGGCCTCAGAGACAGCACACGCTAGCCTGTCACGTGGGAGGCAGTCATCAGATCAGAGTTCTTCCTCCCTCCCTCCCTCCCCTGCGCTCTCTCCAAAGCCCCCCTCTGAAACCAGGGACACAGACACCCCTCCAGTCTCAAAGGTGCTCCTGGTTTCCCGATTCGCCTCTCTTTTCCCCAGGGTGGCCCGAGCCACTTGTGGCTGACACCTCCCTTTCCCCTGTCCTTTATCCCAACACAAACAATGTGTCGGCTACAGAGTAGAGGAGACACTTGAAAGATATTCGTTGAATGAATGAATGAATGAAGGGACAGGTCACAGCAGCATCCCTTGCGGCGTGTTCGCAAGTTGTCAGATGTAATGGTGGTCATCACCCTCTTGGTGGGCAGATGGCCTGCTGCCCCCTGGGCGGCACCAGTGACAGGTGGGCACGTGGCAGACACAAGGCCAGGGCTTTACTGAGGGGAGAGGAAGGAGGAGGGACCGTGAAGAAACATCGACATCGAGGCCCTGTGGAAAAGGAAACTGCTGAGAGCTCCGGAGCCTGGCTTCTTCTCCCCTGCACAGCACTAGGTCCCTGGGCAAGTGGACCCCACGGGCTGCAAGCGAGCGACCGTGTCCCCAGAGCAGACTCTCTCCCAAGGGGTGTCTGCGTCCCTTCCAGCCCAAGTCTGTTATTCCATTACAGGTGCTAAAAGTGCAAGTTCCAACAAAATCGTTTTCTAAATTTGCCCTTTCATCATGGTTTCCTCTTCCGTGACCATTTGATACGACGTGTGCTCTGAGGCCCCTCTGACAGTCCTCCTGGGGCCCCGCATGGTCTCCGTGTTTCCTGAGGCCAGAGAACCCCCAAGAGCCCCCTCATTTATGGCGAGCCTCTGCCCTCTCTCCAGTTGGAACCCTCGGGTGACGAATGAGGGCTGATCTCTCTTGAAATGATCACCACCCCTGATTGATTACATGAATGAATCTGCAGAAGGGCTTGGCCATTGTTGGGTGAGGGTTGTGTTTGCTCGGCGCATGCTCAGGAGGGCATAGGCTTTCTCCCGTGTGATGGGCTCCAGGCTGAGCTCTTTGTTCGCGCTGTCTTTGCTTCCCGTGCGCCCAGCCCTCCCGCTGTGACTTCTCAACTGTGATAGCGGCTGCCTCGCTCAGAGGATTTTCCTACATTGGTGCTGTTCATAGGGAATCTCTCTAGTATGAATTACGAGATGAATGGAAATTTCCCCTTATTCAGAATATCCAAAGATTTCCTCTGCCGAGTGAATTCTTTGATCTTCTGCCAGAATCCGCTCCAAGTGCTTGGCCACGTGTGTCATGCCGGTGGAGCGAGGTTTGGGCTTAGAGTCTGTGGTTTTCCCAAATGATACCTTCGGCATAAAGGCTCCAGATCCCGGCCTCTGAGGAGCAGCGGTCCCCCAGGGGGGCCCCCCGCCCGCCATGCTGCTTTGGCAGAAAGGCTGAGCACAGGTGCTGACAGCATGTCCTTGGCCCTGGCCTCACGCTGTGATGACACCATAGGAAATGAGAGTGTCACAGGCCCCCACGTCGGCCACACGAAGCTCTGTGCCTGCACAAACCCTCTAGCCTCTGGCTGTTGTGATTACAGCAGCGAGAAGAGGAACCACTGGCTGAATCCTCTGTTTCACAAGGGGGTGATGAGGGAACCATGTTCTGAGCGCCGTGGTCACGGCTCACGTGCAGCCTCCCGAGGAACGCAGCCGCCACCACCATCCCTCCGAATGCTGCCCACCCTTCCCGCCCGGCCCAAAGCCCACCTCTTTCATGAAGCCTTCCTGGGACCCTGCAGGCCTGCGCTGTGCTCACCAGATCCACTGCCCCTGAGCCCCGTCTAGCACTCCGGAAATGCTCTGGTCCTTCGTGACCTTCTCATGCCTTTTTCTTCTCGGACAGACAGAAAGCTCTTCAAGGAAGAACCGCATCTTGTCCTCTGTATTCTCCACGGCAGCTCTGAGCACCAAGGGACTCGGACGGCTTGGGGACTGGCGACTGTGTGCAGCTGTGGACACTGCAGTGGACGCAGAGAGATGGATTTGTGGTTCAGGGCCGTCTCAGATGGAGACGCGCTTACCCCTGACTGAAGACGTAGCCTGCCTTCTCTGGGATGGTTGTCGGCCATTCTCCTCCAGGTCACACAGGAGGAAGGTCAACTTGTCCTTATTGCTTCCCCCCGACCCGGAAGCCAGATTAGCCCTGATGTCCATAAGGTGGCAGATGCTTGGTCCCCATTGCCTCGGCTCTGCCTGGGAGGCATTGCTGGCTGCCATGCGTTGCGCTAACCTTGGGAGTGACCTTGAGAGGGGGAGGCAGGGAACAAAGAAGAAATCAGGATGTCGGAGAGCTCGCCGGTGTCCTGATTAAGGACGGCTGGCTCAGGGTCTGCCCTCAACCTGAAGTTGGAGCTGTTTGAGAACAAGGCGTGTGTCGGAAGCACCTCTGTATTCACAGTGCCTCGCTTAACACCTGGCACTGAGTGCTCCTGTAGTTACCAGCATGGAGGTAACCAGGAGAATGGATGTTAACGACTGTACTGAAGTATCCCACCTGTGCCACCCCTGCCACGAGTACATCATCCTTTCATATACGGCGAAGTTCCAGGTCCCAAGCACAAAATGCAGGAACATCCTTGTCTTTTGTTAGCTGCAAAATCTCTTTCCTCCCTACCAAAAAAGGGACGGATTCTGTGTATATATATCCAGGGATTAATATAGCCGTGGCGCTCTCTTCTAAGTTTCTTTAAAAGCTAGTAAGTTGGAAATGTGCGTGGTGGGTTGATAAGAGTTCGTCCCTAGCGCTGGCACTGCCCATAGGAACTGCATCTCCTAGAAAGTGAAGGCTGCTTCTAAACAGCTGAACCTTGAACCTGGTGAAGATGTGAGCAGGTTGTTGGGCAGTAAGGAGAGAAAGGGGGGGCCCTTGCCGGCTGCCTCTCTGCCGGCTTACCCGAGGCTCACGAGCGCGCGCGCGCCGCTGCCTCCGGGCAGGAGGACAGCTCCTCACTGGGTTTTCGTGCTCCTGACTTGGAAGTGTACAGCTGGAACGTCATTTACACTGGATCTCCAGGACACCCTCTCAAATCACTCCTCTAAGGACTATCCCGAGACCAAATCGAGTAGGAAATGATAGAAACAGGGGGAGGAGGTTGAAATGACTCAGCAAGGTAAGGCTACTGGGAGAGCAGGCGACTGGAGGGACAGGGACTCTAAGCTCGGAGAGGCCAGGGGACTGTAACTCCTGGGGAGCTGGCGAAGGCTGTTCCAAAGGCTTCTAGGAGCTCAGGAAACCAGAAGGAGCGCTGTACAGCGCTTTATGGTATGTAAAGGAGCCCCCAGCGCCACTCCCCACCACGAGGGGCCCCAGCGGAGCTCCCCATCAGAGCCGCCACGCCAGATCTTCCGAAGGGCGCCGGCAAGCGGACTCCCCCTGCAGGGGCTCAGCCCCACTCACCGGGCACGTGGGAGGCTCTGACTGCAGCAGTAACTCGCGTGCATTTAGTGCTTCACGTGCAGCATCTCATTTACTCCTCCCAACAACCCTTGAAATGGGACACTTCTGTCCTCAGATTCCAGATGAAGAAACTGCCCCCTGGAGAGGTGACATAACTTGCCCAAGGTCATGCAACTAAGAAGGAAAGGAGCAAAGGTTCAAATCCAGGTCTGCCCATTATCCATGCTCTTGAAAGTTCTCGTCTTCCCACCGTGGGCTTTTTAATTCCCTTTGCTGGAATCACCGGTCCCTTTTCTGCCCCTGGTACATGGTCATCTTGAATTAGTCCTGCTTCTCCAGTCGGTCTCTGCTGTGGCCTGTCAAAGCCACAAAGGGGTTTCTAAGATACAAGTCCAGTAAAGTACCAAATGCTTCCAAGCCCTATTAAAGCCATGTTCATGAGAATGCCCGGCTTCCTGCGAGCAGTCACTGGAATTTCTGTGGTAGGGGTTTGGGGAGATTCCAGGGGGCGGCAGACTCAAGGATCTGTGATTTGTGCTCTCAATTCTGTAAGTCAGGTAACAGAGCGAAGCAGGAACATCTTCTTTCTGCTCCACCGTGTCTGGACCTTAAATAGGGTGACGCGAACATCTGGGTTCGGCTGGGCAGGTTCAACTGCGGCCATAAGTCAAGGGCCTTGGTTCTGTCTGCCGGCCGGGTTCCTCTCCTCCTCTCCACATGGCGTCCGCTAAAAGGGGGCTGAAATGTCCAAAAATGGCTTTTTCCCTCCTGTGCCTGGTACCTCCGTGTTCCGCCTTGTGGCATCTCTCTGTGTAGAGTGGCCTGATCTTCTTACCTTGTTTCCCTGGGCTCCAGGAACCCACTGTCTCGGCTCTTCTCCACTCCATTACACCTGCCCCCACCCCACACACACACACAGCCCCTCCAGTGGGGAGTGGCCTCATTCAGCCCCCCGCCAGGTGGCTGTGTTGTATCACATGACCCCCTCTCTGTCACCCTCCCCACACCACACACACAGCCAGGTCAGGGGACCAGGATCTCTATAGGCTGGCCAACAATTTTTGAAGTTACCCGACTCAAAAATGTAAAGGAAGCCAGTCAGGCCAGGCAGTTTCCCCTTTTAGGAAATTTGAACCCCCAAATCAGACCGTCTAGGCAGCAGTGTGTGACACGATGTCATGAGGGCAAGTAGGGCCATGTGCTGGCCAGAATTACACTGAGGAGGCAAACTGGAGACTGAAGAAAAGCAAAACAAGCTGTGACAGGGAGAAAACGCATTTAGAGTTGGGGGGAAGAATGAGCCTCTTGTGGAAGAAGATAAAGGAGGGAAGAGCTGGAGCAGAGCTGGGACTCCATGAAAAAGGCAGAGAGAGGAGCTGCCCGGGCTCACCAGGCCAGCCTTGCCCCCCCCCACCCCGCCCAGCCATGTGTTGCACTGCAGCAAGCTCGTAACTTCTTCCCTTTGCTGTCTGTTGGCTTAGAAGTGGGCACATGACTTAGTTCTGCCAACAAAACTTACAAGGAAATGGCTGGGGGACCTTCTGGGAAGATTTTGCTTTCTGGTTAAAGAAGAGAGGGTGAAGAGGCCTGTCCCGTCTCCCTGCTTTGAACAGGGATGTCTGAGACGTGATACTGGGAGCTGTAGCAGCCATCTCGAGACCAGGAGGCAACAAAACCAAGGGAAAAAGCCAACATACCAAGGTTGGCCGAGTAGACAGACAAAAAAAGCCTGGGTCCTTGATGATACCGTTGAGTCACTATACCTATCCTGGAACCACCTACTTCCAGTCTTATGGATCACTAAATTGAATGTCTTTATTTTCTAAGCAGATTTCTGCCATTTGCAGCCTTTGGCATTCTTAACCAGTACAGCACTCCTCTGAACCTCTCTGTCATCAATTCCTCAGAGCCCCATGGCTCTTGGTGTAGCTCCAAATGGAAAATCAGCCCAAGTTTAAACATTGGAAATCTTACTTGTATGGTAGGAAATGCAAGTCAAGATTGGTCACAGCCTACACAGGCAAGCAACTTTAGCACTTAGTTCCGACTCCCAGGGCCTACAGGGCACCGACAAGGAAGGAAAGAGTCAGGAAAGTTCAGGCGTATGAGCATGTCTTCTAAAATGGGGGTCATCTTCTAAAATGGGGCTTAATGATGAAGTTTAGAACAAATCAGTGGGATAGGGGTGGGGGGGGTATGAATCTCTGGGGTGCAGAGCCTGAGCACGGGCCAGAAGGCCATGGAAGGAGCAGCAAGTTGGAACAGGCAAGTGGTGGGTTGGGTTGGATGAATTCTAGAGAAGGAGGCCAGTCTCACGGAGCAGGATTTTATGAGCCCCACGTACTAGCTGGAAGAAATGTATGGCAGCTAGAACTGCACCAGTTACTCTCCAGCCAGCCTTAGTGACATTGCATATCCTCTTAGGAATAAGGTTGCCATGAGTTGTGGCCACTCCCCACTTTCTCCATTCTTTGTCCCTTCTCCACCTGTCCCTTTTTTCTCAACCTTTTCTTCCTGTCTTCTCTGTGCAAAGCCAGGAGCCAGAAATGCACACGACCTGAATCTCTTCTCCCTCAACTGGGGAATGGATATCGTGGTGAGCGAGGATGTCTTCTCGGAGACTCAGAATCCTAGGCTGGGGGTAAGGAGTTAGGTTGGGAGGAGAGAACACCGTCGGTGGATAAGAACTAGGTGAAGCTTTCTTCTGATCCAGCTTCCGTCAAGCAATGTGGTTTTCGTGTTGCTTCAGCACGAGAAAATGTGCCTGCCCCTTCCCTCATGAAATGAGAAGTTGAACTCAGGAACTGCAGCCCTTCCTCTTTAAATGTCTAGCTTTAGATACAGAACAAAGAGAAATTGGCATCCTCCTAACGTAGCCTTCAAGTACAAATGATTCCATTCCATTCAGAACTTGAGAAAAATCACCACCCCCTTTTCCCATCACAAAACAGTCTTCAGCAGTAAAGAGATGTGGCCCGTAGAAGTTCCTCGAGTTAATGGGGCCCGAACACGGATATGTTGCAGTCATAGTAGAATTTGTAACCTCCAGATCCCGCCAGTAAGCCTCGCCCCCTCGACGCAGTCTTTACACGCCCTACATGATTTATGGAGTCCTGACCCCGAAGGCCCAAGCCAGGCCGACCCTGCTGTTTACCTATTGCATTACTTCATTCAGCAGAAATGTACTGAATACCTACTACAATTAGAAGTTCAGCTTATAAAAGCAAGCTTATAAGCTTATCTTCCTTACCTTCCTTAAGGAAGATAAGTCATTAGAGACCAAAAAAATTCTATGAGATAATCAGGGACAGAAATGAAAGTGGAAGGAGCAAAAAGTTTAAACCCCTTCTTAATGCAATTGATGCTTTAATGCGATACTAAATAAACCCTGAATCTCCCCCACCCCACCGCGGCAAAGTTTCCCCATATATCACACTGAGGATTCTCTGAAATCCAATAAGGAAAAGAACTGAAGGCTTTTCCTCAGTCTCCACAATCAAGGTTTTTCTCCAGAATGAATTAGCCTGATTACGGACTAAACGCTCTCCCACAATCTTTAAAACGAGCGTGTTTGTTTCCTGTGAATCCTCCAAGGACGAGAAAGGGCGGCGCCATCCCCAGATGATGCTCCTGGTTGGTTGTATTCCCAGGCTTCTCTCCAGCGTGAATCATCCGACTGACGTTCAGCATATACTCCACGCTTCCCCTAGACAGCTTCCCACATTCACACGCGCCCGCTTCCCGTCCCGAATGAATTAGCTGACATTGTCTAAGGCTAGAACTCCGGCTGAAGGCTCTTCCTCATCCATTCTGCTCCCAGGGCTCCTATCTGCTCTGAAATCCCAGATGTCTAATTAGCTCTGAGCACTGTCTAAAAGCATTTTCACAGCCGTTACGTGAAGATGGTTTTTCTCCAGTGTGAATTCTCTGACGTTGAATGAGCTGTACTTTTCCTGAAAGCCCTCACATTTCTCGCATCTGCAGCGTTTCTACTGCATGCAAATTAGCTGATGCCGTGTGGTGTCGGAATGCTGCCAGACGCCTCCTGCAAACAGGGATTCTCTCCAAGATGAATGTTAGAATGTTCGGTAGGCTCGGAGCCCTGGGAAAAGCGGCCTCTGTCCATCATAAAGATGTCCTCTCCAACATGCGTACTGGAAGACCGAATAAATTCTGAATCCTGTTCTAAGAGTTGGCCACGCCTATCTTATTTGTGGGTTTTCTCCCTTCCAAAACTCATGTGTATCGAATTGCAGATTTTCCCATACCCATCCCGTTCATGGGACGGGGTCCCTAGTGGTTCTCTAGGATGTCTCTGTATTTACAGACCTCTCGAAACTCAGACCTGGTCAGTATCCCACAGGTACCTTTTCAATGCATCCGCCTATGAATCTACGGCTGCAGAAAGTTCCCGTTCAGCCCAGATTGTTGTTCTTGGTCCCAGGCTCGCCATATGAAATTACAAAAAAATGTAAATTTCAACTGTTGTCTCTTAAGATAAAATTTCTTGGACTGAGAATGAAAGATTTGGGGAAACTGACGATAAGAGTGCCTTTGGGCAAATATATAAAGCGATGCGTGTGACAGACTGCTGGTTTCTGATATTCTCTTTTTCTTTCTTAACCCGATTTTGGCCACAGTGAGAAGGTACCCATTAAAAATGCTCACCTTCTCCAGTGACTGGGAAGGAGCACGTGGGCAGTTGCAAGGAGGTGGTTCCCACTGTTTCTTGATCTGGGTGTGGGTCAGATGGGTGTGTTCACTTTGTGAAAATCCCTAAGTGGTATACTTTTTACTTTGAAAAGTTTTTTAAAAATCACTTCCCCAACCTCCCAGGCAGCCCCAGGACAGTTCTAGCAGATGAGATGGGATCAGAATTGGGCTTCCAAGAAAACTTGTGACAGGGAGCGAACTCTGGAGCAGAAACCTCTGGCCTTTCCCCTACCTGCCCCCTTCTTTCTGCTGGATCCTGGTTGTGATGCCTGGAGGTGCAGCAGCCATCCTGTGAGCACATGCAGGAGGGCCACATGCAAACGAAGGCAGTGAGCCTAAGGAAGGTAGGTGCCCAGTCCTGGTGGCCTTAAATTTCTCATCTTCGGACTTTTCATTGTTTTCATTCTAGTGGAAGAGAAATGATTTACATTTGATTGTGAGTAAGGTTAGGCATCTTTTCCTATGTTTTCTGCCTCTTGTTTTATTTTCTGTTTGTCTTTCCCTTTCTCCCTTTGCAAAACGTCTGTACTCATTGAAAATGTTAGCCCTTTGAGTGTCAAATGTGTTACGGATAGCCTTCCAAATGTGGCGTTTGTTTTTTGAGTTTGTGTGTGTGTGTGTGTGTGTGTGCGTGCGTGTGCGTGTGTGTGTCTTTAAACCAGAGGTTATTGCAGTTTTATTTTTTATTTTTATTTTTTTAATTTTTTTTTTTTTTTTTTTTTTTGCGGTATGCGGGCCTCTCACTGTTGTGGCCTCTCCCGTTGCGGAGCACAGGCTCCGGACGCGCAGGCCTAGCGGCCATGGCTCACGGGCTTAGTTGCTCCGGGGCATGTGGGATCTTCCTGGACCAGGGCACGAACCCGTGTCTCCTGCATCGGCAGGCAGATTCTCAACCACTGCGCCACCAGGGAAGCCCGTAATACATTTTAATCCAGTACATTTTATTTTTTATTTTTCATTTTTGGCTGCACTGGGTCTCTGTTGCTGCACCCGGGCTTTTCTCTAGTTGAGGCGAGCGGGGGCTACTCTTTGCTGCGGTGCACTGGCTTCTCTTTGCAGTGGCCTCCCTTGTTGAGGAGCGCCGGCTCTAGAGCACAGGCTCAGTAGTTGTGGCGCACGGACTTAGTTGTTCCGTGGCATGTGGGATCTTCCCGGACCAGGGCTCGAACCCGTGTCCCCTGCATTGGCAGGCGGATTCTTAACCACTGCGCCACCAGGGAAGTCCCATGCATTTTTATTTTATGGCTTCTGAATTTTGCATGATTTTTATACTTTTCCCATTCCAGACCTGTTAAGATGCTAACTCTTTTTAATAGTACCTTTATGGTTTCATTTTATTATGTTTAAATCTTGGATCCAAGTGGAATTCAATACAATGTAAAGAATTCGGTCAAGATCCAGGTTTCTCCCTCCCATCACCTCGCAACACTGTCTAGGGAATAACTATCTTTTCCCAGCTATTTTGAAATGCTGCCTTTATCGTGTGTTAAATTCCATTCGAATTTGGGTCTTTTCTTGAATCTCTGTTTATCGGTCTGTACCTCAACCAATACATCATTATCTTAATTATTTTACTTTATAAGTTGTTTCAATATCTGATAAGGTTACTTCCCTCATTGCTCTTCTTTTTCAAAATGCTCATGGGTGAAAATAAGGTGGGTAAGTTGGAGCTGGTGAGTGTCAGAGATGGAACACTGTCCTCGAGAGACTTAATGTGGCCAGTCGTGTGTACGACCAAGACATTCGATCAAATGGAAAAGGATGAAAGGAGAAAAATGTCACATCCTCACAAAATATTCTGTTTATTATGACGTCAGCGATTGCACAAAGGTTCTTTAACACAGGTAGCATTTTAACAATATCCTTTTTTTAACAATATCCTTATTGTTTTTAACAATATCCTTATTTTAAGCACTTATCCTTTTCCTATACAATGTATTCCTGGAACTGTTTTGTAAAAAAAGTCATATTTTCTCTTAATAACTCTTCATATCCAGAAACTCAGCATCAAACAGGTTATGGTTCTAATAAATAGGTCATGAAAGCCCAAACAGAAAACTTCAGATGGTCTTTAGTAATATAAAAGGGTAGCATTATGTTTCCAGTCCTATTACATGGCCACGTGTGTACTCAAGATGATTCTTCTACAGGCCTCAATGTACTGTGAAGTCTACATAAAGCACAGACCATTCTATGTAGTCTAAAAACAGCCCCGTCTATGACAAAAGGACAAATATAACATTAACAATTGTGCTTCCCTTTTTGGAATTCCGGAGAGTCACGAGGAAATTATATGTAAGATCCAAGACTCTTCTTAAAATAAGCTTTCCAAAGAAAACTGAAATGGCTCTGTTTCTTCTGATAACTTTCCTTGAGACAAACAGAAGCATTAAGAATAATTCCACCGGTCTTATGGCCGCATATGGTTTTAGGCTTTTCCTAAAAATGGCTATTATAGTATTTAAAGACTTCCTTAGGACATTAATTTTAGTGCCCACAAGTATTAAGAGAACTAGTCTCTCAAATCATGCCTTTTTTTCCCATCTTTTCTGTGTAAATGCTTGATATTGGTGTAATGAATATTAAAATGAAATGTTTGGAAAAATATGGACCCAGTAAAATTTTTTTTTTTTTTGGCTGCGTTGGGTCTTCATTGCTGTGTGTGGGCTTTCTCTAGTTGTGGCGAGCAGGGGCTACTCTTCGTTGCAGTGTGTGGGCTTCTCATTGCAGTGGCTTCTTTTGTTGTGGAGCATGGGCTCTAGGCACGCAGCCTTCAGTAGTTGCAGCACGCGACTCAGTAGTTGTGGCGCAAGGGCTTAGTTGGTCCGCGGCATGTGGGATCTTCCCGGACCAGAGATCGAACATGTGTCCCCTGCATTAGCAGGTGGATTCTTAACCACTGCACCATCAGGGAAGTGCAGACCCAGTAAAAATTAATGCCTCTAATAAGTCAGAATTTGTAAGTGGAAAACAAGATGATGTAAGTGTAAAAAAATATATTATAATGGCTGTACACAGTGACTTCCTTCCAAAAAGCAATATGGAAATAGGAGGGAGGGAGGACTTCACAGTGGAGAAGCCTGACAAACACTGCCTCAGCCAGATGATGGTCGATCACCAGTGATGAGACATGTTGATAGTAGGTACCCTTGATATGATGTGATGGCAGCAGAACTTCGCCTCTGCCTGTGGTCTTTATCCCCCAAACCCATAACCCCAGTCTCATCATGAGAAAAACGTCAGACAGATCCCAGTTGAGGGACGTTCTACAAAATGCCTGAGTGTCCTCAAACTGTCAAGGTCATCAAAAACAAGGAAAGTCAGAAACTGTCATATCCAAGAAGAGTGTGAAAAACATGACAAAATGTAATGTTGTATTCTGGATGGCATCTGAGAACACTGGGTAAAAACTAAGGAAATCTAGATAAAGTAGGAACTTTAATAATATATTAGTATTGGTTCATGAATATGACAAATGCACCATAAAATGTTAGTGACAGGAGAAACTAGGTATGGGGTATATGGGAATTCTCTATCCTTGCCGCTTTTCTGTAAACCTAAAACTATTCTAAAATTAAAAGTTTATTTAAAAATAACCTAAAAGTATTCAAAGAGGTCAATGATGGTTACAGACAAGATGACACAGACGCAGTTTCCTCTATCCTTCCCACTAAGTACAGCTAAAACCCTGGACATAATGCATAATGTTATAGGAAGAGTCTGAAAGGTAGAGAGAAGAAGGCGGCTATCTAGGAAACTTGAAACTCAAGGGATGACACCGCAATGAGTTACCAGATTTTCTTTTTGCTCCCTACATATCCTGGATTAGCACAGAAGCTGGCAACGCAGAAAAGCCAATATGTGCAGAAAAAGAAAGAAAAAGCAAGCCCCAATCAAAGCCTGCTCTCTCTAACTAAAGCACCAGGAAAGGAGCAGCCTATCAAGACAAACTTATTTTGACAGTATGCACCCTACTCCAGACCACCGCCATGGGAAACACCCCACCCTGGCTCAGAACAAATAGAGACGGAGTGTGAGTCTAGACCCCCCCGCTCTCACTTGGTACTGATGGGGTGCTCCTCCCCCTCCCCACTGTGTTATCAGAGGGGAGCCTAAGCTTTCATCTCTGCCCTGTGATAATGAGGCAGCATCCACTTTGCTTCACCAGTATGGCGTCAGCAGAGCCCGCTAAGATAGAAGATTTAAATAAGATTCAGAGTCTTGTGATACCCCAATTGTCCAGGATACAACAGAAAGTCACTCGGAATACCAAGAATCAGAAAAAAGTCTTTGAAATAGCTATGTTATTTCTTAAAAGAAACAATGTTTTACCTGTAGGTTTCAAAATTTGTGGGACACAGCTAAAGCAGCAGCCTGAGAGGGAAGTTGGTAACACTAAATGTTCACAGGAAGATCTCAACTCAATAATTTAAGCGACCACCACAAGAAATGAGAAAAAGAAAAGTAAAATAAGGGGACTTCCCTGGCGGTCCAGTGGTTAGGACTCTACACGTCCACTGCAGGGGGCACGGGTTTGATCCCTGGTCGGGGAACTAAGATCCTGCAAGCTGCACTATGTGGGAAAGAAAGAAAGGAAAGGAGGGAGGGAGGAAAGAAAGAAGGAAGGAAGAGAGGGAGCGAGGGAGGGAGGAAGAGGAGGGGAGGGGAGGGGAGGGGAGGGGAGGGCAGGGGAGGGAAGGGGAGGGGAGGGCAGGGCAGGGGAGGGCAGGGGAGGGGAGGGCAGGGCAGGGGAGGGGAGGGGAGGGCAGGGCAGGGGTGGGGAGGGGAGGGCAAAGAAAAATAAGCCTGAAACAAACAGAAGGAAGGAAATAATGAAGAGCCAAAATCAATGAAGTGAAAAAGATAAAAACAACAGAAAGGCATTTAAACAAACAAAACAGGTTCTTAAAAAAAAAAAAACTGGTTCTTTCAAAGACCAATAAACCTCTAGTAAGACTGATAAAAGAAGAGGAAGACACAAATTGCCAATATCAAGAATAAAACACTGAATGGCTGTGAACTGGTGAATGTAGGACGAGAAAGCAGGCATGTGAGGGTCCAGGGAGGAAACCTCACACGAACTCTATTCCAGGTTGCGTGACGTTTCTAAGTTCTTAAGCCCAGGCCTGCCTACCAGGGAACTGGAAAGTCCGCATCAGAAGAGGCTGGTGGTGAGAATGACGTCCCACACCCAATGTTCACCTCCGATCTGCCAAAAGAAGTGGCTGAACACGTAGCCAGAGAAGCGGCAGGTTGGGGCATACAAGACGGTGCCAAGTTAATGGCCCCACGAGGATGCACACGCCACGCCACGCAGCGCCATGGTGATAATGCCTGCGGGGTAGTAGCGGAAAGTCTGTGTTAGGTCCCACCTATCCCCCTTCTAGCAATTTCAGAGGAATTAGCCCAGTTTCTTCCAGACCCAGGGCCTCCAGCAAAACATTCTCCCCAGTCTGTGGTCCAGAAAACCTACAATAAAATATACGCATCATCGCTAAAGCTCCTTAGGTCTTAGGTCTACCCCTTAAGTCTGCCCCTCACCTTGGATAAAAGAGAAGATCCACAAGCCTTTTCTGAACAAACTACCTACTTAGTTCTACCCCTTGAGAGAAATTCCTGATAATTCACATCACCTCACCAGTGCCAAGGCCAGGAAACCAATGTCCCACATTTCTGGGCACCCACGCCAAGCACAGCACAGAGCAGACCAAAGTATGGAGGAAAGCGGAAGACATCTGTATGGGCACTTTTCCAGCCATTGTCACCCTGGTCAATCATCATCTCATCTAAGTTGTGCTGAACCGGGTCATTTCCAAAGCACACACGTGAGAATCACAGCCACAAACCCACCAGTAAAGACATAAGCACCATGGAGCTGATGCTGGAAAACCAATAGATTTCCAACGTTTGGGGAAAAAAAAAAACCACCACCAGCATCACCACAACAGCTGTTACTCCAACACTCCACTGAAGCCTCAGACCAGCACATGCTGTAAGTGTGGGCGAGGCAGTGACCCAGCCAGGCTGTTGGGTTTGACATCGCACGCCGAGACACTGGCAAATGTAATTCGGTATCCGTGGAATTCTAAGTGGAAGTCCAAGAGGTCCAAAGCCCTATCTTGTGGTTGTGCGGCAGGAAGCCACTCCCCTCCATGTAGCCCACAGAGCCATGGATTGTCAAGTCATTCACCACAAATTCAAAGCAATACAGCCTTGATGGCCTGGCACAGCTGTGCCACCTCAAAGAGCCGGTCAGGAGTCAGACAAGGTCTCCTGAGGCATAGGCTTAAAGTAGGGTTGCTTAACCTTGGCCTGCTGACACTGGGCTGCATAATTCCCTGTTGTGGAAGGCTGTCTTGTGCATGATAGGATATTTAGCAGCATTCCTGGCCTCTTCCCACTAAATGCCAGTAACCACCCCCAGTGTGACAGTCAAGAATGTCTCCAGGGGCTTCCCTGGTGGCGCAGTGGTTGAGAGTCCGCCTGCCGATGCAGGGGACATGGGTTCGAGCCCCGGTCCGGGATGATCCCACATGCCGCGGAGCAGCTAAGCCCGTGCGCCACAACTACTCAGCCTGTGCTCTAGAGCCCGTGAGCCACAACTACTGGAGCCCACACACCTAGAGTCCGTGCTCCGCAAGAGAAGCCACCACAATGAGAAGCCCGCGCACTGCAATGAAGACTAGCCCCCGCTCCCCACGACTAGAGATAACCCGCGCGCAGCAACAAAGACCCAACACAGCCAAATAAAATAAAATAATTAAAAAAAAAAAAAAAAAAAAGAATGTCTCCAGACGTTGCCCAATGTCTCTTGGGGGACAAAATTTCCTCCTGCTGAGAACCACTGGGTTAGACTTTATTATGCTGGAGTCTCCAAAAGAGCAAGTATGATGTGACCTAGAGAAAGGAGAGAGGCCAGGAATAAGAAGGTCTGGAGAAGAATAAGCAAAAGATCTCTAAGATAGGATTTGCTTTAAAAAAACAAAACAGGGGGCTTCCCTGGTGGCGCAGTGGTTGAGAATCCGCCTGCCGATGCAGGGGACGCGGGTTCGTGCCCCGGTCCGGGAAGATCCCACATGCCGCGGAGCGGCTGGGCCCGTGAGCCGTGGCCGCTGAGCCTGCGCGTCCGGAGCCTGCGCTCCGCAACGGGAGAGGCCACAGCGGTGAGAGGCCCGCGTACCGCAAAAAAATAAATAAGTAAATAAACAAAACAAAAACAAGCATGACATGGAAGGTTAGGTGGAGAATAAAACAGCCAGTTAAGAAAGAGCTGAGAGACAGGTATAGAATGAAACAGAACTACGTAGGAGTGATATCTGGGACCTTATTATCAGCAGAGAAGCTTGGAGTCAGGAACCCTGGGCTCTAATATCAGCTCTGCAATTCCCTATACATGCGGTCTTCCTGCAGAAACAGACTCAGAGACACAGAGAACAAACTGGCAGTTGTCAGAGGAGAGGAGTTTAGAGGGTTGGGCAAAATAGGTGACAGAGATTAAGAGATACCGACTTCCAGTTTTCTTTCTTTTTTCTTTTTTTTTTTTTTTTTTTTTGCGGCACGCGGGCCTCTCACCGCTGTGGCCTCTCCCGTTGTGCAGCACAGGCTCCGGACGCGCAGGCTCAGCGGCCACGGCTCACGGGCCCAGCCGCTCCGCGGCACGTGGGATCCTCCCGGACCGGGGCACGAACCCGCGTCCCCTGCATCGGCAGGCGGACTCTCAACCACTGCGCCACCAGGGAAGTCCGGAATCCAACATTCTTAAAGGGAGTTGGTCACATACCTGCCATGTGACCAAGCATGGCCCCAAACCAGGCACCAGGGGCACATCGTGAATCATTACATTTACTTTAAACATGCTGACAGCCTAGTTCTTCTCAACCCACTACTTGGGGCATATAGAATAACATCTACCCATTGCTGTGTGAACATTCCAGAAATGTAGTTCTCAGAGTTTCACCAAGGGTCATCACCATGGATATAGAGACAAGTGAGAAATGAGTGAAACAGACCTGCTGCATTCAGCAGACACAGATAGTTTCACTGGAGGATTCTACCCATATTTAAAGAAATACTAACACCAATTATACACAATCTCCAGAAAATAGAAGAAGGAGCACCTTCTACCTTATATTATGAGGCCAGTATTACCATGACAGCAAAACCAAAGACTAGAGACTTATATTCCCCATAAACACAGATGTAAAATCTTCAACAAAATACTAGCAGATTGAATCCAGTGCTATATAAAAACAATTTTACATCACAACCAATGTAGGGTGAATTCCCAAAATGCAAGGTTGGTTCAATATTCAAAAACCATGCAACTAGAGGTTATTATACTAATTGAAGTAAGTCATAAAGAGAAAGACAAAAACCATATGGTATCATATATATGTGGAATCTAAAATATGACACAAATGAACCTATCTATGAAACAGAAACAGAATCACGGACGTAGAGAACAGACTGGAGCTTGCCAAGGGGGAGGGGGTTGGGAGAGGGATGGAGTGGGAGGTTGGGGTTAGCAGATGGAAGCTTTTATATACAGAATGGATAAACAACAAGGTCTTACTGTAGAGCACAGAGAATTATATTCAATATCCTATGATAAACCATAATGGAAAAGAATATTTTAAAAAGAATGTATATATATGTATAACTGAATCACTTTGCTGTACAGCAGAAATTAACACAACATTGGAAATCAACTCTACCTTAATTTTAAAAATTTTAAATGTAATCCACCATATTAACAGGTTAAAGAAGAAAAGCCATACGATCATATCAACTGATATAGAAAAGCGTTTGACAAAATTCAACACCCATTTGTGATAAAAAAAAACTCTCAGCTAACTTGGAATAGAAGGGAACTTCTTCAACCCAGTAAGGAACACCCTACTAAAAACCTACAGTGAACATTATACTTAGTGGTGAAAGGCTGTTCCTCAGGGAGGCTAGGTTTGGTTTACTATCTCACCGGAATCTTTTCCCTGTGCCAGAAGAACACAGGTTTACATCTGGTCTAACCTTACCCTGAATCCAAAAATGTGTTGGGTTAGGGATAGTTGGCTTTTTCTTATCTCTCACCTTAGATGTCCCTTGGACTTTCACTTCTGTCCCTCTCAAGCCATGAGGTAAGCAAAACTATAATTCAATTTCAGAACAGTTCCCTGCTGAGTTAGTAAATACCTTCAGGGCAAAAGCAGTTTTAAGAGTTCATTCACACACTATAAAAGCAAAGGCAACAAAAGCAAAAATAAACAAGTAAGACTACATCAAAGTAAAACGCTTCTGCACAGCAAAGGAAATCATCAACAAAATGAAAAGGCAACCTGTGGAATGGAAGAAAATATTTGCAAGTCATATATCTGATAAGGGGTTAATACTCAAAATATACAAAGTACTCATACAACTCAACTGCAAAACACAAACAAATAATCTGATCAAAAAATGGGCAAAGGACCTGAACAGACATTTTTCCAAACAAGACAACAAATGGCCAATGGGTACTTGAAAAAGTTCTCAGCATCACTAATCCTCAGGAAAATGCAGATCAAAACCACAAGGAGATATCACCTGATACCTCTTAGAATAGCTATTATCAAAAAGGCAGAGACAAGAAGCGTGGGCAAGGATGTGGAGAAAAGGGAACCCTTGTGCACTGTTTTTGGGAACGTAAATTAGTGCAGCCACTATGGAAAACAGTACGGCGGTTCCTCAGAAATTTAAAAATAAAACCACCGTATGATCTAGCAATTCCACTTCTGGGTCTTTATCTGAAAAATGAAAAAGAAAACACTAACTCAAAAAGATACCTGCACCTCCATGTTCATTGCAGCATTATTTACAACAGCCAAGATTTGGAATAACCATACGTGGCGATGGATGTTAACTATTAGCTAGCCTTACCGTGGTCATCATTTCACAATATTATATACACATATATAGGATCATTGTGTTGTACACCTGCAACTAATATCATGTTATATGTCAATTATATCTCAACTTAAAAAAAAAAAATTATTTACCACCTCTGAGTCTGTCTTCTAAACCATGACCTGGTAATATTTTGCTATCTTTGTTAGGTCTTCAGTGTTTTCAAGATGCTTTATTAGATTTCAGCTAGCATTTTAGCTGCCCTCAGTGGGAAGGTTGGCCTTTATAAACTAGGAAGCGGAAATGTCCACAGCATACGAACACCTTTTTCACTCTGTTTAAGGCGACCTTCTCCACCTGGAGAGCATATCCTTTATGACCCAGCCAGAACTTTCTCACGTCTTCTAAGAAGAGTTCCCAAAGCACTGCACACACTGCGCCGTTACAGGCTTTGTGTTTCTCTGTTGTTGGTATGAGTCTCGAGAAGTATGGTCTGTGTCTTCTTCATTCATAAAACATCAGGCACTGAGTTTGGTCGAGGACATGTAAACACGAACTTTATAGTCCCTGACCTCAAAGAAGTCACAGCTTTTAAAGGAGAAACAGAGAGATTGATAATTATACATGATGGGAGCTGGGAGAGGTGGGAGCAGAAGAGGCTGCAGAAATCCACAGGAGAGACGCCTCACTGAGACCAAGAGGGTCTCGGAGGAGATGCTTGAGCTGAATCTTGAAAGACGTCTATGAGTTAATGGGCTAAAGAGGGAATTAGCCCTCAGCAAAGGGAGCTATCCGTGCAAAGGTCCAGAAGTATGAGAGATCCTGGTGTAAGGAGAACCAGTTATGAGAGGTGAGACAGGACCAAGAAAATCTTAAACTGAGGAGTGTCAGGAACTGGTCTGCTGTTGAGAAGATTCTTCTGGTAGCAGGGAGCAGACAGCCCGTGCGGTGCAGAGGGGAGTGACCCAAGACAAAGAGCAAGTCGATAGCAGAAGTGCTGCTGAAGTTATTAATTATCTCTGTCCTGTATGTCAGTCTCTCCTCTGCTGGCACTTTCCCCACTGGTACTTGACCATGTGCAGGTCTCTTTCAATTAATTATTAATGATAATAATCAACTAACTATAATAAATATATATATAAAACTGTACCCACGTGTCCTCCTCTATCTGCCACCTGGCTCGTTTCTCCAAATGACTTCCTCCATTCCCTCTAACTGAACTGCCACAGCACTTCTCTTTTTGCTAAATCCAAGCAATCTTTTTCTTACTTGACTTTTCAGCAGCCTGTGATAATATGGACCCTTCCCTTCTTAAAACTCTCTTTCCTTGGCTTAGGCATACATATTCCTGGTTCTCCTCCCATCTCTTGGGCTACTCTTTGTGTGTGTGTGTGTGTGTGTGTGTGTGTGTGTGTGTGTGTGTGTGTGTGTGTGTACGCGGGCCTCTCACTGTTGTGGCCTCTCCCGTTGCGGAGCACAGGCTCCGGACGCGCAGGCGCAGCGGCCATGGCTCACGGGCCCAGCTGCTCCGCGGCGTGTGGGACCCTCCCGGACCGGGGCACAAACCCGCGTCCCCTGCATCGGCAGGCGGACTCTCAACCACTGCGCCACCAGGGAAGCCCCATCTTGGGCTACTCTTCAATCTTCACTTAACTGGGTTTCCGACTATTTCCCTAAGCTCACCTCCTTCTCACTCTCCAGTCCAAGGGAGCAACTGCTTTCTCCCCATCCTGATGCTGATGCCGCCTGGATCCCCACACCCTGCACAGCACATCCTCCTGATGTTTAAGCCCATCATCCCCAGCATGTGGGTGCCTACTCTTCTTCCACCACACATCCTACCCCCTCGCTCTCTGCAGCCGCTCTACTTAGCAGACCTGGCGATCCTACCATCAAATATCTCTGGCATCGATTCTCCACCCTCCCTGCTTAATCCATACCCTCCCTAAATCACTCTCACAGGATCAATGCATCACCCCATCTTTCCCTCAATATCATTCTCCCTTGTGCTGCCAGGGTGATTTTGTTAAGACATAAATCCGATCACGCTAGTCTCCTGCTTAGAACGTTCAACAGCTCCCTATTGCGCACAGGATGAAGGCCCGGCTCCTTTAAGTTAGCACACAGGCCCCGCATCATCTGGACCCTGCTGCCTCTCTAGCCTCATCCCTCATCCCCTGCCATTCCCTGATAACAGTCCTTTATGGAAACCCTTTATGATTTATTGAGCACCTTTTTTTTTTCAGGTAGTGTGCATTATTTCATTTGATCCTCAAAACCACAGTACGAAATGGTTATTATTATTTCCATCTTAAAGATGAGAAAAATGAGGCTAAGAGATGTTGAGAAACTCGCTCGAGGTCATTCAGCTATGAGGTACTGGACCCGGATCCAACTGGGAGCAGGACTCCAAAGTCGTATTCTTAGCTTTCACCCTAAACTGTGCTTGATCCATTTCTATGCCTGGCCAGCTACTCCTCAGCTTTCAGAACTCAGCTCTGCCATCACCTCTTCAAAACTCGGCTTTCCATTTCTTGCATTCAAGACCCCTCCCCTCTGTGCTCTCATCAGCAGCAAAACTGAGAACACTCTACCCATCACATTGTAATCATTGCTTTACCGTTTTCCCTCACTAAACAATGACTGTGTGTTGAGAAGGGTCTGGGTTTGTCCTTATCTTTGTAGGTCTCGCACTTGACATCATACCAGGCACGTAGTGGGTCCTAAATAAAGTTTCTGTTTGGTTTTGTTTTTGTTTTTGCCCGCGTTGGGTCTCCGTTGCTGTGCGCAGGCTTTCTCTAATTGCGGTGAGCGGGGGCTACTCTTTGTTGCGGTACGCGGGCTTCTCACTGTAGTAGCTTCTTTTGTTGCGGAGCACGGGCTCTAGGCGCGTGGGCTTCCGTAGTTGTGGCACGCGGGCTCAGGAGTTGTGGCTCACGAGCTTAGTTGCTCCACGGCATGTGGGATCTTCCCGGACCAGGGCTCGAACCCGTGTCCCCTACATTGGCAGGCGGGTTCTTAACCACTGCGCCACCAGGGAAGCCCCCTGAATAAAGTTTTACTGTATGGAATTCCCGGCTCTGCTACTTGCTAGCTTGTGGAAACGTAGCAAAGTTATTTCACCTCTTTGTGCCTCGGTGTTCTCACCTGAGCTTGTGTCTTTATCTGGAAAATCGGTATAATAAGAGCCACCATGGAGAGTCGCTGGAAGGATGAAGGGAGAATTTATCTGCAGGCCAGTGCACAGTAAGTGCTCAGAAAGTGATGCCTGTTATTCGGCTGTAATATCCACTTTCATGAAGGTGGGCTTCTCTACCCCACCCTTAGGGCTAAACAACTTTATTAACATTTCATGCGAATCAGCTGGGACTGGGCTCCTGGCCCACCAGCACTGCCAGGGTGCAGGGTGTGTGGTCAGAGCAAAGACCCCTCCCCACACCCAGAGCTCCCGGCAGGGCTGTCAGGGCAGCTAAGCAACGGGATGCTGGATGCTGAGAGCTGAGGGGAAGTGGGGTGACCCAGGTCTGGCCAGAGTAGCGGAGGAAAGTGCATTGGGGCTCACAGGTCTCCAAGTCTAGCCCCTCCCTGAGCACAAGAACTGCCACCCCGCGTGCTTCAGAAAGGGCACTGAACGAAGCCAACCTCTGCGCGCCTCCCTCCAGCCCCTCCAGACTCACCGAGCGCGGGAGCTCCCCACCCCGTCCCCCGCAAATCACTGCAGCGGAACACCAAGTCGGGTTATCGGAATGGTGAGGGGCCACAGACCCCTGGCGATCACAGGAGGTGTGCAAAGACCTCTGTTTCAGTGCCTTTTGGAGTTCAGCTCCAGTATCTGCAAAACTCTCTCTGCATTCCACACTCAGAGTGAATATGGCAGAAGCCATCGGAGAGGCCAGGAGTGCACAAGGCTTGCCTGGGAATCAGGTCCAGAAAGCTCTGGAACAGAAAGAACCCAAGGGAGGATTGCATTGTGCGCTTACCAAGGCTTCGTAAAGAATACTTTTGTGTAATTAGAAAAAGAAACGAGTTTTCTCATGCAAAATGACTTTTGCATGTTGTATTAGTTTGCCAGGGCTGCCCTAACAAAGTACCGCCAAGTGGGAAGGGTTCCCGGTTCTGGAGGCTGGAAGCCCAAGATCAAGGTGTTGCAGGGCTAGTTCCTTCCGAGGCCCCTCTCCTTGACCATGGCCGTGGCCATCTTCTCGCTGTGTCCTCACACTTCCGCTCTGTGTGTCCGTGTCCTAATTTCCTCATCTTCTGAGGACACCAGTCATATTGGCTCATGGCCTCATCGTAACTTAACTACCTCTTTAAAGATCCTATCTCCAAACACAGTCATCCTGGGAGACTGGAGGTTAGGATTTCAACACATGAATTTGGGGGCTCACAATTTGGCCCATAAAGCTCAGGCAATTCCACATTGAACAAAAAGCTTCTAAGCACACACAGATTTATCTAAACTGCAAAATTCTTTGGGCTTTTCCACTGCTTTCATCTTCTCTCAGCTGTTAAACCAGTAAAAGTCCCAATGTTTTAAAAATACCTTCACAATTTTGACATTTAGGAAGGTTCAATGCCTTAGCTGGCTCTCAGATTTGCCCAGCTTGATATGATCTCATTTTTTTCGGAGGAAGCAGCCTCTGTTCAGCTTTTAGTCACAGCTGGCCTTCTGGAACATCCTTTCTAGCATCTGAACACTTCCAAGTGGTGGGAGGGGATGTTTTTGAGACTGGAACATTTTGAGTAATCTAGCTCACGCAGACATTCTTCTGCAAGAATGACCGACCTACCTAACTTTTTACCAGAAACAGATGATTGTGCGTCAGAATTACTTTGTTAAAAAGCTGATCTACCACATATCAAAAGAAATATTAGTGCAGAGGAAAACTGCGGTGGACCGAGAACCAGGAGACCTAGGAGCTCTGAGAACGTTACTTCACCTCTTCAATCTTGTTTTTTTCACTTAAAACACGAGGGGCTGGATTAAAGGTCTTCAGCTCATTCCTGCTATAAAATTCTAAACGTTAGATATAAAACAAACATGCTGCTTTCATCACACCAGCATCCTCCCAATTCACCCTAAAACTACAGATTAAATTCTGACCTTCGGCAGAGTTACCCAGCTACTCCTCATCTCAAATACTCCTTAGCAATGCAGAGGTGTAGCCCACGGGAGCGGCCAGGTTTATAGGGTACAACCATGACCACGCTGCAGTGATTTAGAGCCAGCAGCCACAATTCTGTCATGAGGACTCCCCGGTTAACCAAAACAGATTCTTCTCACTTGGCCCTCATGCTTTCTCAGTGTCTTAAGGGGCCCTGCCCCATGACTTACAAAGGTCCTTGCTTTCCTATATTTTATTAGCGTTAGGATCTTTTGAAAACTATGAGCCCACTCCTCTCCCACAAATGTATTTGCATATATCTGTATACATTTTTTCCCACGTACAATTTTGTGGAGTTCACGAACTCTTTCAAAGCCCAAGTGTAGATACTGTCACCGGTCCCCAGGTCAAGGACCCTGGGTGTCTGCTGGACTATTAGGGAGCAAAGAGGACGGTATGTTCAGTGACCAACTTCATTCTACTCTTATAAAAACAGAGCTCAGTTCAAAACAGATAACAAACTATTCTAACTATTAGAAGCATGGCTATTTCTTTGTCAAGCAATTTATGAAATTTTTAAAAAATATTCTGGTTTTTAAACTACTGTGCTTGTGTTTTATTTTTATTTATTATTTATTTGGCCAAGTGGCCTGCAGGATCTTAGTTCCAGGACCAGGAATCAAACCCAGGCCTCGGCAGTGAAAGCACTGAATCCTAACCACGGGACCGCCCAGGAACTCCTTGTACTTGTGTTTTTTTTTTTTTTTTTTTTTTGGTATGCGGGCCTCTCACTGTTGTGGCCTCTCCCGTTGCGGAGCACAGGCTCCGGACGCACAGGCTCAGCGGCCATGGCTCACGGGCTTAGTTGCTCCGCGGCATGTGGGATCTTCCCGGACCAGGGCACGAACCCATGTCTCCTGCATCGGCAGGCAGATTCTCAACCATTGCGCCACCAGGGAAGCCCTGTACTTGTGTTTTAAAAGGTGTTTTACAAATGAAATTTCACTTAACAAGAATACTGATTGTGGCTATTTAGCTCAGGGTATGAATAATTCCTGCAGTTCTTGGCAGATTATGGTCAGAAATCTTTTACCTACCCCTGCACGGCAATAAATATTTTTGCTTTCTTCAATAGTAGGTGTCAAAGCGGCTAATTTTGTTGCTCTATCATTGTGTAAGTTCATACTTATGAGGAGGAAATCACTGAAGAAGGCTTGAAACTACAGATCATTTTGCATGAATCATGCATAGTTTATTGAATAAATGAAATCTAAAAAAAAAGGTGTTTTATACTTTTGAATAATGTCTATAGAACAATGAATGTGTGAATACATGTGTAAAAACAATGAATGCTTTAATGAAAAACACTTATATTTTAAAATATACTTTGCATCCTGTTTTGTTTAATCACTATCTTAAAGTAAATGTGACCTATGTCACCTCCTCCTATTTCCCCAGGTAATCAGAAATTGATGGTGCCTTCTCACTATACCCAGGTTTCAAGGGAATAATTAAATTATTTAAGTGAGATGACACCTTCCAAGCATCTTTTTTCATACTGATTTACCTACAAATTGTCACTACTTTAGTAAACAACATTCCTATTATAAAATGACCCTCAAGGGTTTGCATTAATTAATACTAACCCAGGTCAATTTACAGTACTTGAAAGTGATAAAACTTTTTAAAAAAAGAAAAAAACTCACAACTTTTTTTTTTTTTTTCCCGGTATGCGGGCCTCACACTGTTGTGGCCTCTCCCGGTTGCGGAGCACAGGCTCCGGAAGCACAGGCTCAGCGGCCACGGCTCACGGGCCCAGCCGCTCCACGGCACGCGGGATCCTCCCGGACCGGGGCACGAACCCGCGTCCCCTGCATCGGCAGGCGGCGCCACCAGAGAAGCCCACTCACAACTTTTAGTGAAAGACCTTCCATAATACTCTCCTCATACACTAATTAGTTTGAATTCATGTGTGAAATTAAAGTGTAGCAACCAGGAAAATAAAGCAATGTAAGTGAGAAATCGGAATAATAATCTAGAATATTAAAAATCTGGATTATTTTTAATATAATGCTAGTATTGTTTAGGGGAGTGTGAAATAATAGAAAATAAATGTATCGGTCTCTGCCCCCTATTCCTGGCAGAGAGCTCCTAAAACCCTTGTAATTTCTTAATAAAAGCACTAGGAGCTCCTAGCATAGGAGCATCTTTTGTTCTGACGTTTGGTGTTCAACCCTGGTTCCTGACACAGGGTTCCTAAATCCCTAGGAATTTCCTGAGGGACAGGAGCGTCTTTTGTTCTAATACGATGACTCTTGGTGGGTTCCTGAAGGAGAGAGGCTTGTTACCAGAAAGACCAAGACATGATGAGAAGCTTAGAATTTTCAGCCCCACCCTCGTTCTCCAGAGAGCGGAGGTGGGCTGGAAGTGGAGCTAATGATCCATCATGCCTACACGAGGAAGGCTCCCTAAAAATCCCAAATGTTTGGGGTTCAGAGAGCTTCTGGGTTAATGAACAAGTCCGTGTGCCAGGAGGGTGGTGCACCCCCAACTCAAAGGGAACACAAACTCCTGAGCTCAGGACCCTTCCAGACCTCAACTTACATATCTTCTCATCTGGCTGTATCCTTTATTACATAATAAACTGGTAAACGTGTTTGCCTGTGTTCTGTGAGCTGTTCTAGCAGAGTTGAATCCAAGGAGGGATGCTCACGGGAACCTTCAATTTGTAGCCAAGTCAGACAGGAGTTACAGGTAAACTGGGGAACTATCGCTTGAGACTGGTATCTAAAGTTGGGGGGCCAGTCTTGTGGGACTGAGCCTGTCACCTGAGGGGTCTGTGCTAACTCTAGCGTCAGAACTGAACTGAATGGTAGGACACACCCAGCTGGTGTCAAAGAGAATTGCTCGGTGTGGGAAAACCCCACACACCTGGTGTCATAAGTGCTGCGACTGTGGTTGTAGCATGAGAGTAAAGGCGAGACCCAACAGGAGGAGTGAGTTTTACACAGGCGGTGAGCCTGGGGCTGAGATTATAGAAGAAATAGATGACATAAGATATGAGAAAGTTATACTCTAGGTCTTCAGCAGGCGGAGAGTGATTCAAAAGTTTAGTGAAAATATTATTTCTCAACTACCCTAATGAAAAGCATTATCATTTTAAAACAAATTCCATGCTAACCAGATAGGCCCTCTGATAACTGAGCTGATTTCTTTGAAAACAAATGCCCTATGTCCAGGCTGGGGCTTCCCATCCTTAGAGAGCTGCAGCCCTTTTATTTTCCCTATAACCGTGCAAGCTCGGTGGCATGTTGTTGGTCAAGATCAAGAGACTAGAGATAAGGGTTTAATGATTTAAATGTATAAAACGTTTTCACTCCTATAATGTGCCAATTCGTTACACTCCCTGCTGTTCAGAGAACCCTGGCAAACTATACAGAAAAAGGCAGCTCAGCAGTTGTGAGCCTGGAAATAGACAAAGTAAAGCCTTCAGATGACCATAAAGGGTCCTACTGATGAGAATATGTGGACAGTGTATCTTTCTTTTTATATATGACTGACTTATTTCACTTAGCATGCCTTCAATGTCCATCTATGTTGTTGAAAATGGCAGGATTTCATTCTTTTTTTTACAGCTGGTAATATTCCATTGTTTATTTATCACATCTTCTTTATCCATCCCCCCATATCTTGGCTATTGTAACTAGTGCTGCAATGAACACAGAGGTGCAGATAGCATTTTGAATTAGTGTTTTTGTGTCCTTCAGATAAATACCCAGAAGTGGAGACAGAAGGGTCACATGGTACTTCTATTCCTAATTTTTGGAGGAATCTCCATACCATTGAATAAAAGTGGCCAAAGTGGCCTTGTCTTATTCCTGATCTTAGAAAACAAGCTTTCAGGGACTTCCCTGATGGCACAGTGGTTAAGACTCTGCGCTCCCAACGCAGAGGGCCCGAGTTCAATCCCTGGTCAGGGAACTAGATCCCACTGCCGCAATTAAGAGTTTGCATGCCACAACTAAGGAGCCCGCGAGCTGCAACTAAGGAGCCCGCCTGCTGCAACTAAGATCCGGCGCAACCAAATAAATAACTTAAATAAATATGTTTTTAAAAATAATAAAAACCATTCACTTTTTAAAAAGAAAAAGAAAACAAGCTTTCAGCTTTTCACCTTTGAGTATGATTTTAGCTGTGGGTTTTTCATATATACAGGCTTTCTTATGTTGAGGTATGTTCCCTCAATACTCACTCTGTTAGAGTTTTATCATAAATGGATGTTGAACTTTGTCAAATGCTTTCTCTGCATCTATTGAGATGATGATATGATTTTTATCCTTCATTTTGTTAATGTGATGTATCACGTTGATTGATTTCTTGATGTTGAACCGTCTTTGCATCCCCGGAATAAATCCCTCTTGATCACGGTCTATGATCCTTTCAATGTATTGCTGGCTTCAGTTTACTAATATTTTGTTGAGGATTTTAGAATCTATGTTCATCAAGGATATTGGCCTGTAATTTTCTTTTTTTGTGGTGTCCTTGGCTGGTTTTGGTATCAGGGTAATGCTGATAAAATGTGCTGATGAAATGTAAAATGTGTTGGGAAGGTTTCCCTCCAACTAGATATTCTAGTTCTTCTGGCAGCTAGAATTCATTGCTGAATAAAAACTCACTGATCCAGAAATTTCTCTTGCCTCTTTCTGATTTTTGCCTCCTTCCCTTTTCCAAATCCTAAAACCAAAGTGGTAAACAGCAAAGGCGATGTCATTCCCAGAACAGACAAGTAGGAAAATCACACCTAAATAGTTTAAGGTACATCTGTTGTTTGGGGCGGGGGAAACCTTTTGTCTGTTATTGCCCTCTGAAACTCACTCATTTGGAGGAGGCACTCCAAAGAAATTAAATGAAATTATTCATTGTCCAAATGAATGGCTTTATGGATAATCACCATGGCTGAGAGGTAACACTGCTGTGGTAACTACCACTGCAGCCCTGTCTTTTCCTCTTTAGTGGCCTGAAAGAGTAAAGTCATTTCTCCATATGCTTACCACACCTCCCCCCATAATTCATTCCTTTTAAAGTCTTCTTCTGCCCCTGTCAAACTAGTGAAATTACTCTAAGCTCTCTAGGCTCTGATAACTATTACAAAATGTTTATTATGTGTGCCAAGTGTTTTACAATCATTATCTCATGTTCCCTCCTCATAATAGATTCACTAGGAAGGCATTAGTGTTTTCATCCTGATTTTTCAGCTGATGAAACTGAAGCTTAACTAGATAAGGCAAATTGATCACAGTCACAAGTCTATAGAGAAATGAGGCTCAATTTGACTTTTCCGCTGTCCAGTGGTTCTCAAACTCCAGCGTGCATAGGAATCACCTACAGCATTTGTAAAAATACCGACTGCTGGGCTCCATCCCCTTCCGCAGGTGTGGAGCCGGGCTCGGTAATTCGCATTTCTAAACAATTCTCAGGTGAGGCCCATGCTGCTAGTCTGGGGACCGCATTTAAGAACCACTGTTTCGGGACTTCCCTGGTGGCACAGAGGTTAAGAATCTGCCTGCCAATTCAAGGGACATGGGTTCGATCCCTGGTCGGGGAAGATCCCACGTGCCAAGGAGCAACTAAGCCCGTGAGCCACAATTACTGAGCCTGCGCTCTAAAGCCCGCAAGCCGCAACTACTGAGCTCTCGCGCCACAACTACTGAAGCCCATGCACCTAGAGCCCGTGCTCCGCAAAGAGAAGCCGCCGCAATGAGAAGCTCACGCACCGCAAGGAAGAGTAGCACCCGCTCGCAGCAACTAGAGAAAGCCCGCGCCCAGCAACGAAGACTCAATGCAGCCAAAAAACCCACTGTTTCACACCTTTGCTCCTCAAAGTGTGTCGGAGCATCCACGGCAACGGCGTCCTCTGGGAGCTTATTAGAAATGCAACATCTTGGGCCTTACCCTAGACCTCCTGAATCAAACTCTGCACTTTTAACAAGATCCCAGGTGATTCATGGGCACGTTGTGTGCGCTCATCACATACTTTCGAGCCAAGACAGACTCTAAAGGAGGCAACAGGTAAATTTTAATTTACAGTGAGCCTCGCTGGGGCATGGGTTAGCAAGCAGGACTTCATTCAGCCCGGGGCACAAGGGCGAGTTGTGAGGTTGGGGCTCCCAGGCCTCGGCACCGCCCCCTGCACCTCCCAGTCGCGCCGCGCCCCGCCCCAGGCTTCTCTCGGCTCCGCCCCCCTGCGGAGGGCGACTACTGCGCATAGGCAGACGCCGCGCTCTTCCCCCTCGAGGCTCCCGGGTCCTCCGGATCACCGAGCACTTCTCCTAGAGCAGCCCCTGAGGAGGTACCTGTACCCACTTCTCCCATCTTCGGGTGCCGACCGAACCGCCACCCGGAAGTGCAAACGTCTCCGAGGTTCTTAGCGTCTCTTTTGGAACGCCTGCCGTTACTCCTTCGTTCACCCCATGAACGATTCTTGGGTGCCTGCCCTTTGGCAGACAGATGAACAAGACATGGCCCCTATCCACATAAAGGATTGTAGGACTGGGTGATAAATGCTGTACCTCCTAGGGGCTGGAGGCGCGGGGGCCGGATAGAAGCAAGATGTCCCGGAGGGTAACGGCCCTGAGCCCGGCTGCTAGTTGCGGGCCATGTAAGGACTCAGGTGTTTGGTGGATGGACATCTCCGGTTGGAGAACATTCCGGGTGGAAGAAAGGTGGTCGTCCCACGAAAACTCTCCGTGTGCAGGGCGCGTGGGTGCCTGGAGATGAAGCTGGAGAGGTAAGCAGAGGCGATCCTGAAGGGCTTCGTATGCATAAGAAATTTAAACAATGTCCTGAGTAGTCTAGACGGTATTTTAATAAGGAGACGTGAAGTCTGATTTGCACTTTAAAATGCAGCTGGCAGCCAGACTGGCTTGGAGGAGAAAAACACGTGAAGGCTGTTAGAGAATGGCGAAAGAACGGAGGCAGACGTGATCTGACGTCATGTATTTATTCGTTAGCTGTCTTTTCTCTTCCACTAAGATGTAACTTACATAGGGGAAGGCCTATGTCGGTTTAGTTCATTTCTCTTACCCAGCACTTAGAAGGGTACCTGGGACACAGCAGACCCTTAACAAATGTTGGTTGGATGGATGAATAAATCAATTTGCCGTTGATAGGACTTCCTAACTAATTAAATAGTAGATGAAAGTGGGAAGTAGAGGAGACAGATCACTGAAGATTGGAAGAACACAAGTAGTGGAACCCTGTTTAGTGGGTGTTTGCTGAGAACTTCTCCTGGGCTGACCACTGACAAGATGCTGTAAGGCAGAAGTCCAGAACAAGCTCCAATTCGTAGTGTAGTCAAGGGAGGGAATCTGCCACCAAGTACCGCTTCTAGGTTTTAGTTCCACAAACAAAAAATGTCCATTTCTTTTCTGCCCACTCACAGGACTAAATTTGAGAAGTACATCCTTCTTTGTTTTGTATTGAGTATTATCAGCCACATGCCTAGAATCCAGATGACTATAACTTTAAGGCTGTTTATTATTATATTGATGTAATATTGATGTGCCATCATTTAATAAAACCATTCCCTGGTGCTTTTTTTGTTTGTTTACCTTTGCAGATATGCAGGAATGAATATCTCTTTTTTTCAATAAATTTTCTTTATTCAGCGTTACATTTTTTTAGATTCACCATGTTGACAAATGTATCTGTACTTCATTCATTTTCAATGTTCTATATTCAGTTCTATGTGTATATACCATAAAGTACTCATTCTTAAATTCATATAAAAGGTATTCGGGTTGTTTCCAGTTTGAGGGTTTTTTTCTGTTACTAAAAATGATGCTATAAACATTCTTAGACACGCTTTTTGACCATGTGCAAGTTTCTCACTAATGAATAGCTGGCAGTGGAATTCCTAGATCAGAGGTATTCATATCACTTTTTTGAATTTTATTTTATTTTTTTATACAGCAGGTTCTTATTAGTTACCTATTTTACACATATTAGTGTATACATATCAATCCCAATCTCCCAATTCATCACACCCACACCCACACCCACCCCCCGCCGCTTTCCCTGCTTGGTGTCCATACATTTGTTCTCTACATCTGTGTCTCTATTTCTGCCTTGCAAACCAGTTCATCTGTACCATTTTTCTAGATTCCACATATATGCGTTAATATATGATACTTTTCTCTTTCTGACTTACTTCACTCTATATGACAGTCTCCAGGTCCATCCACGTCACTACAAATGACCCAATTTCGTTCCTTTTTATGGCTGAGTAATATAACGCTGTATGTATGTACCACATCTTCTTTAAGGAATGAATATCTTCATGTCTTTTCTTTCTTCTTTTTTTTTGGCTTTTGTTGAATATTTTTTCCTCACAAGAGTAGATTACTAGTTAAATAATACTTTATCTTATAACTCGTACTATATATTGCCTGATTCTCTTCCAAAAAGTTAATCATGGCAACAGCAATATCCGTTTATGCAACAGTTACAAATTGAATATCTACTGGCTCTAGGCACTGAGCTCTAGGAACATAAGATGAGCAAGATAGACAGACCCTGCCCTCTTGTCGCTTCCAGTCTAGTACAGGAAGGTGGCATTTATCAGCTCATCACACAATAATTAGAAACTAACACATAGTGTGAACTAAAAATACAGGCCGCTTGCCAAGAGGCAGAAACCAGTTTTACAACAATCTCAGCAGCAATGGTGGTGGTTTGGGGGGTTTTGTTTTCAATTTTACTACCGTATTTTACTAAAAACATGGTCTGTCAGGATTGTTTTGCCTGTTTTAATTTTGAATTGACCTGAATTTTTCCTTCCTCATTCATCTACTGCTTAAGGGAAGTCCTCTACCGTGCAAAACCAAAAACTTACAAATTTACAACTACATTTTTTAAAGATGAAAAACTAGAGAGTACTTACAAACTTGTCATATCCTTTCTTTCTATTTATTCTTTAACTGACTCTTCATCTCTGAAGCTGAAGCAGGACTTGGGTTTGAATCCCAGCTCCTCCACTTGTAGCTCTGCGACCTTGGGCAGATGACTTAATCTTTTGGGGCCTCTGTCTCCTTATGGATCAAATGGAGCTCATACCTTCCTGGTATGATTTTGGACCACAGGTCACGTGTGAGCATTCCTTTACGGGGGAAAAGGAGAGACGAGAGCAGAATAAAGTCTCTGGCCCCTGGCAGATGTTATTACTGTACCCAAACCAATACTTGTGTGGCTCACAAAAACACAGGGCAAACTAAGAAAGGAATGAGCGGGTTATAGTTTTATATTCTGAAAATGTAGGACTGGTAATGCTCTGCCTCTCTACAGGAGACCTCACCTAGTCTGGATGCCAGGGAAGGCCTTCCCTAAGGAAGAGCCTAGAGCTCAGAACTGAGGGTCAGTCACTCAGGGCACAAACCTATCTGTCACCCTACCTCCCTCTCACACATCTGATCCATCAGCAGACGCTGCTGACTCTCCCTTCTGACCATATACCCTGAACCCCCACTGCTGCCGCGGTGGGCCAGGTCACCACTGCCTCTTGCCCAGGCCACCACAGCAGCCACCAGAGGGATTCCTTTATGATGGATCATTTCACTGTGTTGCCCAAAACTCTCCAGTGCTTTCCCATCATTCATCAAATTAAATCCAGATTCCTTCCCAGAGTCTACAAGGCCCTACATGATCTGCCCCTGGCTACCTCTCTGCCCTCATTTTCTAAACAACTTGTGTGCGTTCCTTCCTTAAGGCTTTTGCACTTGCCCATTTGTCTGCTTGGAATGTTCTTCCGCCATTTACCTGCATGGCTCATTCATGCCCTTCAGTTCTCTGCCCAGGTGTCACCTCTCCAGGGTGGGCTTCTTTGAGCTCTCCTCCAATAGTATCCTCTTCTCTCACAATCCCTTTCCCCTGCTTTATTTGTTTTCAAAGGATTTTCAACTCCTGCCATTGTGTTTTTAGTTATTTACTTGTTCAAGTATTTTTTCTGTTTTCCCCACTAAAATGCAAGTTCCATGAGAACAAGAACTTTATTCAGCACTGATCCCTAGCACTTAAACAGTGCCTGGCATGTAGCAGGTGCTCAATGAGTATTTGTTGAATGAATGAAATTGTGAATGAATGGATGGATGAATGAGCCATATAAACAAAGGGGGAGGGGAAAGATGTTCCAGATAGAGGGGACTGCATGTGCAGAGGGCCTGTGGCCACTGGGGGTTTCAGAACTGAAAGAAAGCCTAACAGGGAGAGGCAGTGATGGAGAGATGAGGCAGAGAGGTAAGCACAGACCAGACTAGAGAGGACCTTCTAGGCTTTGCTACAAGACTTTGGCCTTTGTTCTAAGGACAATGAGAAGGCATTAAAGGGTTCCAGATAAATTGAGAATTGTGTTTTTATAAGGTCCCTCTGACTGCTGGGTGGTAAACTGACAGTAATGGGGCAAGAATGGATGCAGGGGACCAGTGAGCTGGCTGTCGGTGTCTCCCAAGGCAGAGATGACAATGGTTTGCATTTGGATGCTGCTTGAAGAAGATGGAGAAACATAATTTGGATGTAAAATTAACAGGCACTACTTCTTATCCCTGTGATCCAGGGTGGATGGCTATGCTAACTAGACCAGAGAAACACAAACTCAGACTTAGGATCTCTTCACTGGCACAGAATTGAGCCATGTGAGTAAGGCATTCCTTTTCCCCCCACAAATATACATTTAACAAACCCTGATGGAGCTTTTGCCACGTGCCAGGCCTATGCCAAGAGCTGCAACAGATACAAACATGGATCAGGGGCAGCAGGCCACCCGAAGGAAGTAACATCCTGATAGAAATAAAGCCCTTTTGGCTTTCTTATATTCCCCGCCTTGCTAGTAGTTTCCCTTTGTGCTCGGTCCTGTTTTCACCCATCTACTTCGTATTCTGTACATCTTTTTACCCTCTCTGCTTACCTTAAAGCCCAGCCAAAATTAGAAGCTCAATACATCTTTGAATGAATGTGAATTTTTCTCCTTGACTATTATGGAGCCAGTTCCCTAAACTGAGGTTTCTCTCCAAGTTTACTGAGCTCATATCACAATCATTTCAACTGTCCAAGCCAAATAGAGAAGAATAACTTGCCAACTTAACTCACAAGGCTATTATGAGGAAAGAAAAAAAAAAAAAAATCAAGGGGGCTTGCAAATGTGAAAGGTGTTTGGATGATAATCCCCTGCACTTGCACTGCCATCATGACTATTGTTGGCTTTATTTCCTGTTTATTCAACGAATATTTCTTGAACATTTACCTTGTGCTCGGAGCTGGCGATGCACGGATAAACAAGATACAGCCTCTGCTCTCGTGGAACTTACATTCACGTGGGTACTGGAGCACTGTGGGTCAAGGTAAAAAGAAACTTGAAAACCACTACCTACCCAGTCCCATCACTGCACAGAACACAGATGCCAGAGTGGCACGCAGCATTTTCCCTTTCCATGCTTTGTTGCTTCTCACTGCCAAGCTCTTTATTGTCCATGACCCCACATTGGCAGGCCTTTCCCCCTCGGGTACACCCAGACGATGCTTTATTAAATAATATTTAGAAGACTGGACCCTCTCTGCAAGCAGTGGCAACTGCTTTTCTTTAAATTCCCATTGATAGCTTCCCCCATTATTATGTATTCCAGTCCTGGGTGTATGGTTAACAGATCAGTTTTCTTTCCTCTTGCATTATAAGAGTCAGCCGGGGCCCTGAAAACCCTGGTACTAGTTATGATTTTCTTGCAGGCACTGAAAAGTCACGTAGCCTCTAGGGTCCTAGGTATCTGGAAGGGGAGAACTTGGCGGGGGGGGCGGGTAGCGAGGGAGGGTTACACTGCTCCCTAAAATTATGTGATTCATGCCCAGTTCCCCACCTTCTCTTTCCGCTGTTTTCAGTCTGGGGGCTAACCACCAAGACATAGTCTCAGAGTTTCGTGAGGCAGCCTCCATACACACGCAGGGTACCCGGGAAGACGGCCTTGAGGACAGGTCTGGCACCGCCTGCTGCCTGCGAGCCGTGAGGGAAAGACAAGGCCCTGTTGGGGCATGCGCATCAGTGATCCCAGCTGCTCCGCGGCGGCGGCGGCGGCGGCGGCGGCGACGGGGTGGGGGCGGGCTCGCGGCGGCTGCGTGAAGCGATTGGCTCTGCGCAGCGGAGGGCGATCCGGCTTCCGCCGGACGCCGGAAGTGACTCTCCGCCCTGGTCAGTGGGCCATGGAGAAGGTGGCACAGTAGCGTCTGGGTTGTCAGCATTGCTGGGCCGGCGGCCATGGAGGCCGTGCTGAACGAGTTGGTGTCTGTGGAGGACCTACTGGTGAGGCCCGGCCCTGAGGGAGGGAAAAGGAAGATTCGGAAGGGTGGGCCCTGAGGAGAGCCCGGGTAGGGGCCAAACCCTCTTCCCAGCATCAGCCTTGCCTAGGGAAGTCGAACTACGGCTCCCGGCAGCCTCTGCAGCGTCCGGCTCCTGCCCAGAGGTTCCACTTTGCCCCAAAGGCTAATGGGAGATGTAGTTTCCTGCGCCACCACGCCTCAGCCTGGGGGCCTGGAGTTTGACGGGTGCTGAGTGCATGCAGGAACTAGGAGGTCAGGGTGCAGGCACCCGGTTTTGAGTGCTCCTTCAGTGGCAGGGGGAACACAGTGACCACCTTAAACCTTCATGTATTAGTCACAATCCGGCACGGTGCTAAGTACTTTTCAGGGGAGATCTCAATTTTTGTAGCTCTAGTAGGAGGTAGGCACTATTTTTATTCCCGTTTTTCAGATAAGAAAGGGTCCAGACCGGCAGGGTGGGGATGGGAGAAGCAGTCTCCGACGAGGGACCGCGTGGGCTGTTGTTGAGCAGTTCTGACAGCGTGTTTACTGTTCAGCCTGTCGCTGTCAGCTGCTCCGGGAGCGGTGCCTGGAGCCGCCAGCAGGTGGCATCTCCAGTCGGTACCACTAGGGGGAGGGAAGCAGAGGGGGGCCAAGACAGCCCGCCACTAAGAAGCAGAATGCCTGGGTCCCAGGGATGGAGACGACAGAACCTGGGGTACCAGACCCCAAGACCCGTAAGGGAAATGTGGCAGAGGGGAAGATGCAGAGTAACGGGGAAAGGGACACCCAGGTCCTGCTACAGTATGGCTTGCCCCCTTCACCTCTAAATGACTCCTCTCCTCTCCTATGGCAGAAGTTTGAAAGGAAATTTCAGTCTGAGAAGGCAGCAGGCTCAGTGTCCAAGAGCACGCAGTTTGAATATGCCTGGTGCCTGGTGCGAAGCAAATACAACGATGACATCCGTAAAGGCCTTGCTCTGCTGGAGGGTGAGGTGCTTGGCTGGCTCCCCGGCTCTCCCCTTCCCAACTGCCATCGTCCTCAGCCACCGTCGGCCTGGCTCACTCCCTCCATCTCAAGTTCGGGGATCCTTTTTCAGTCATAGTGCAGTCACCTCACAGTTATTTACCAGTAAACGCACTGCAACATAAGGGCTGTACTTAGCCCGACTTCTCCCACTTTTGGCTTTTGGCTACTTGCCACCTCATCGATGGTTGTTTTGCCAGGCAGAGTCATAGCATGTCAGTCCCCACAGGACTTTGGTGATCTGGTAGTCTAGACATAAGGAAAGTGACTTGTCTTGGGTCACACAGCTGGTTGATTTATGGCTGCATTGGGACTAGAAGCTCCTGCTTGTGTGTCCCAGTCCCATGCTGTTTGCCCCCCACCCGCACCGTGTTGCTTATTTAGCAGCTGTTGTGGAAAACCTTTTGGGGGGGTGGGTGTGGAAGAAGTACAGAAGACGGTTCCCAAAACCTGTGAGCACATGGTGCTTTTTTGATCAGAATCCTATTTCCTGCTGGTTTTGGATGGGTCACCATTTTTCAGAGGCCACAATACTTGACCTTTAAATTTCTCTGTACCCCCTTTCTCTTGGTCAAGTAATGGTGTATAAGCAATCACTGTACTAGCCAAGGATGCCTGTTGTAAATCCATAAAAGTAAGACTCTTCCTTAATGCAAATCATCTCTGCCTCCATTTGTCTATTTCTCAGGTTTCCTCTCCAGCAGGGCACAGCTGTAGAATTGGTCTCTAAACATTGCCAGTCTAGTTGAGGAGATAGTACAGACACTTGGGAAGATGTGTAAACACCTGCAAAACCACTTAGCAGCAAATTCTAATGCAGAGTACAACTGAACACATGAGCCTCTAGGAAGTCACTGAACTAAGAAAGTCAGGTGGGGTCTTTCAGGGAGGGGTAACTGAAGGTGAGTTTGGAGCTGTTTTTTTAAAGGGGGAAGGAGTGCAAACTGATTTTGCACACTATTCTGGTCAGCAAGCTGCTGTACTTAAAATACACAGCAGATGCCACAGCTGAGTAGAGATGCCTTTTGGCTTCTCCAGTGCCTTGATTTCCTTTCAGTTCACTTGGATGAACCAAAGTTGACTGTAGTGTTGATACCAGGGTGTGGATCACTGGGTCATTGGGGAAAGCTGGGGTTCATGCTGCCCCAGAGCTCTGGCCGGGCAGCCCGGCATGACAGGAGCCGAAATGGAGGCTCAGGACGTGACTTTCTCCCAGCATCTTATAGGTATTCAGGGAGTGGAGGGGGTCTCTGGGACATAGGCACTAGGAAGGGAGAGAAGGGGTTTTCACCCTCTTCTCTCCCCGCCTCCCCAGAGCTGCTGCCCAAAGGGAGCAAAGAGGAGCAGCGAGATTATGTCTTCTACCTGGCTGTAGGGAACTACCGGCTCAAGGTAAGGCAGAGAGCTCCTCCCCTCCACCCCGCCTGGGCGGCCAAGCTCCCTCTCATCTCTCTCCTCCATCACAGAGCCCAGGCCCTCTGGAAGGCTGAAGAGGGCGGTAGGCAGGGGGTGGTGTTGGGTACAGAGGTGCAGGGTGACAGCAGGACGCCGAGGGAAGGTGAGAGAGGATGCATGTGCCGTGCGGAGGGTGTGGGGAGCAGTGTGACGTCAGCAGTGGGGTGCAGCCCCAAGCCTTGGGCTGTTATCTCCCTTGGCTTATCAACCCCACACAGTTGGGGTGGTTTGTGGACTCTACTCCACTGGGTGGGGCTGGAGGGAGGGAGGGGGTGGAGGTAGAGGGAAGAGCCCTGGGGCCAGCGGAGGGAAGGCCCTTCTGATGGGTAGGAGGAGGGATAGAATCCTGAGGGGGGTGTCATTCTCCCTGAGTGTAGGAATATGAAAAGGCCCTGAAGTATGTGCGAGGGCTGCTGCAGACCGAGCCGCAGAACAACCAGGCCAAGGAACTGGAACGGCTCATTGACAAGGCCATGAAGAAAGGTGAAGGCCGTCCTCTCTGCCCTTCTCCCTCGTCTCCGTCCACTCCCCACCCTCGTGTCTCCCTGGCCCCCAGCATCCCCAGGTCCCTCTCAACTCAGTTAAGTCCTCCTCCTTCCCTCGTGCCTGGGCCCTCTGATCTCTCTTCAGATGGTGCCCTCCAAGCAGTTCCTCCCCAGGCCCCCTTCTTTCTCCATCCGTCAGGGGTCCCTCACCCCGCGACTCCAGACAGAGAGGCCCGTCCTCTGTTGAGGAGTGCGCAGCAAGGTGGTGGCCGAGGTCCCTGCAGGGACTAGGTTTTTGGGCTCGTGACGGTCTCCCTTTTCCTCTCCCCAGATGGTCTAGTGGGCATGGCCATTGTTGGAGGCATGGCCCTGGGCGTGGCGGGACTGGCTGGACTCATCGGACTTGCTGTATCCAAGTCCAAATCCTGAATGAGACGGCATCTCTGCCTCTGCCTGGGGATACGTGGGAGCCCGTGGAGGACACTGGAAGAGAGGCCCACCCATCCTCACCATCCCTTCTTCTGCACCTGTCACTGTCCTCTGTGACCTTCAACCTCCTCTCCCCTGGGACCTGTCCCCTAGCCCCAAATCATGTGTTTGGGGATAAGTGTAAATAAAATTGGGCTTTGGCTTGGGAACCTCTGTGTCTGTGCTGAGGAGGGGGCACGTTCTGTCGGGCCCAGGGGTGGGGGTCATGCGTGGGCCTTCCCTGCTCTGTGCCCTCCTGCTCCTGCCCCCCAGGCTGCTGTGGGGTTCTCCTTTGTCCACTGAGCTGCCCAGACCCTACACCCTTCCTTCCTCCTGCCCAGCCCAGCCACGTCCTTGAGCGGTGGCAAGCGGCATAGGGACGTGCCCTTTGCACGGCCGTAGAGTCCTGAGCAAAAGCAGTGGCCAGAGGCGGAAAGGGCAGAGCTGAGGGGACAGGCAAGAATTTACGTCTCCCACCCCCTCTGACCCACTCAGCCGCCTCTCAGCGTGTGGAGTTTTCCACACCAGGGGGGCCCCCACTCAGTTTCCTCCAAACCTCCACCCTTCCCTCCCTTTGTCTTCCTGCGCCCTCCCCTTCCTCCTCCCCACCCCTCTCCTTACGGGAGGGGGCCACTGGTGGGAGGAAGGAAATGGGCATTTGGCATGGAGTCGGCAGAGGTCTCGGGAGAGGTCAGGAACCCAGGACATCCCAGTTGCAGAAGGAAGGTCGGGACCCAGTCCCCACACAGCCTGCTTTGCCCAACACCCGGCCCGCCCCGTGCCAGGCTCAGCGTGGGCCTGCCTGGCTTCACTGCATACTTCTCGTTCCTCAGCCCAGCTTGGGGGGTTGGGGCGGAGGCACCTGGGGGAGCACGGAGGAGCCTGACACGGGGAGGAGGGGATGGCGGACTACACCTCAGCGCAGTGATGCCCACGTGACCGCCTGGGTGTAGGACGGGCCCCTTGGACTGAGCCCCAGCCTCACCTGCCAGAAGAAAACCAGAGCTGGCCCAGCCGTGGCCTTGGGGCGGGAACTGAGACCATCTGTGCCGGGACAGGTGCTCAGCCTCGGTTTGGGGTGGGGACCCAGAGGTTTCTAATCTCTCATAATTAATAGAGCTGGTGACAGTTGATAACGCTTTGCTTCTTAGCTTATCAGAGGACCATGTCCTGGGCTTGTGATTTATCCCGCTTGAGGCCCTTTAGCAGCAAGATCAAGCTTTTTGCCGAGAGTCAAAGATTATCCCAACAAGGGGGAAAATTCAAGTTCAGGAAGTTGAAGTTTGGGGGAAAGCAACCTCCTTTGGCCTCACCCTGGCCCTTGGGCGCCCAGACCCAGGGCATTCACCAAGTATTGAACAATTCATACTTGCGGGGAGCTTTGATCTGTAGTCACGATTCTTTTTTTTTTTTTTTTTTTTTTATTTTATTTATTTATTTATTTTTGGCTGTGTTGGGTCTTCGTTGCTGCACGCGGGCTTTCTCTAGTTGCGGCGAGCGGGGGGCTACTCTTCGTTGCGGTGCGTGGGCTTCTCATTTCAGTGGCTTCTCTCATTGTGGAACATGGGCTCTAGGCGCACAGGCTTCAGTAGTTGTGGCACGCGGGCTCAGTAGTTGTGGCTCACGGGCTCTAGAGCACAGGCTCAGTAGTTGTGGCGCACGAGCTTAGCTGCTCCGCGGCACGTGGGATCTTCCCGCACCAGGGATCGAACCCGTGTCCCCTGCACTGGCAGGCGGATTGTCAACCATGTGCCTCCGGGGAAGCCCTGTAGTCACAATTCTTAATACAACCTATGAAGTGAGGAGTAGTAGTTCTAGTTCACAGAATCAGAAACAAGCTCAAGGGGCTCAAACTTCACGCCCACATCCCTTTGGTAAACGATGGGACCTGGTTTGAATCCAGCTTGTTGGATTCCAGAGCCATGGGTTTCTCCCAGATTCCCCATTCCCTTTTTCAACCTTCATCTTCCTTGGAGACTCAATGCCTCAACCCCTAGCTCTTTGAGTTTCTTGAATTGTTCTCACCCACATTCAGAGAGGGTGGCTCCGCTCCCTTGATCCTTCCCCGCTGAAAGGCGCAGGGGACCTGTCTGTGGTCCGTCTCCGTCTCTTGTCCCTCTTACTCCATTCTCTGGCCCCCGATTAAAGCTGAGTCAGAGGCGGATGCTTCCGCTCGGCTCCCAGTGCCTCCCGTGGGAGCCCTTCCTCGGCGGCATCTTAGTCCCTCCCCGGTAAGTCCTCTCCCCACACCCTCGCGGGGCGGGGGTGGACTTTGGGCCCGTTCCGTTTATTCCGTCCACATCTCCTCTTCAACAGCTGCCGTGCACTCTTGTCTCACTCCTCTGACCGACCTGCAGGGAAGCGGAGAGACCCGGACAGAGGGAGGAGACCGACCAGAGACAGACCTGGGCCAAGGAAGAGGCAGAGGCTGCAGCCCGCCTCCCTCTGTCTCCCCAGCCTGCCTTAACCGCCCTCCTCAGCCAAAGCCCCTTCGAATTCCCCTGGGGCTCAGCCCCTCCCCTTCTCTGGGGCCCCAGGCTCCCCTCGGGGCCTGTGTCCCACCATGTCGGTGGCTGTGGAGATCTTCGGCTTCTTCGTCGCAGCCCTGGGGCTGCTGATGCTAGGGCTGACCCTGACACACAGCAACTGGCGAGTGTCCAGCATGGATGGGAACATCATCACCACCAGCGCCATCTTCGAGAACCTCTGGTATAGCTGTGCCAGCGACTCCCTTGGAGTCTACAACTGCTGGGAGTTCCCGTCCATGCTGTCCCTCTCTGGTACGGGGTGGGGAGAGCTGAGGGGAACAGAGGGAGGCGGGAGGTTGGAGAGACCCCGGCAAGGGTGGGTGCTGCCTGCGGTCTGACCTTGGGCGCCATACAGATACGGGAGGCCCGATCCAGCCGGAAGACCTGGGTTCCTGAAGCCGGGAGTGCTGGGGGCAGCCCTCTGGAACCGCGGTGGAGGCCTCACCACACGTGGTCCCCTTCTCTGACTTGACCCTGTCTCCGTGGCTACAAGTGCAGGCACTGGGGCCTGGGTGCTGGCTTCAGCACCTGCCTTTGACTAGCTCTGTGCCCCGGGCAGGTGACAAAATGAGCTGCCATTTGACCCATCTGTAAGATGACGGTCATAATAGCCCTGGTTCACCGGGTGGTTGTGAGGATGATATGAGATAAAATGTGCAAAATGTTAATGTGATGTGAGCATCTATATTCGCTCCATCAAATTCAGCATTTTAGTTTCAGGGTGGGAGTCCTGGGGCTCGTGGGGTGAAGAGGAAACCTCATCTTGGATTCTTGGGGGTTGAGATACTTAAGTCTCAGTAGCTTCGCCAGGCTTCCACTGGGGCATCTAAAGGACTGTTTCAAAGGGAGTCCTCTTGCACATCTCAGTGTCCACTGTAAGCAGGGGTGTGTGTGTGTGTGTTTGGGGTTCTCAGGTCAATGTACTTTTTTGAGGTTCTTGGCGGGCTGGAGCCTACAGCTCCTTTGGCCCAGAAAGTTTCTCCCTGGTGGCTGAAGCATCTTCCTGCTCCCTGCTCACCTATGAGTCACACCCCCATGATTCCCCAGGAGAATCCATCAGTCGGCCCCTCCCCAGGCCAGGAGGGGATGACAAGACACCCTATGCAGTGCAGCTCCCATGCCCTCCCTGGGCACTCCCATGCCCTCCTTACACCACGCCATGGTGCAAGGAGGGGCCCCAACTGGGACTGCTGCTTGAAACCTCTCGTGAGTGTGCACGAAAGACGGTGAAAGACAGGGGTGCGAGGGTGTGCTGAGGCGGAGAGCAGAGAGCACAGCTGCCCGGGTTGAGGCTCCAGGCATCGCGCTGCATGCTTCACACGCACCGTTTCAGGGCTGATAACAGCCCTGCTGTTGGCGGCGTTAGTAACCTCATCTTCCAGAAGCTGGAAAACTGCCAGGTGCCCTGCCCAGAGCCACACAGGGGGTTGGGGGGCTGGAATCCAGACTCGTGTGTGTCACGAGCCAGCTGATACTTCCCTCCCAGGCTGGTTCGGGTCCTGGGAAGGTTCCTATCAGTTATTCACCTCGCAGCCACCCAGCCCCTGCTCTTATGGGCCCTTCAATAATCTCTCTTTGTCTACGAGAGCTACCTGAGGATCCGGAGCTGGTCTGCCCCAGGGGGGGACGGGTGGGTGGATATGGATGGGGAGAGGGTGGGAACTCCGGAAGGGGTGGCTGGGAATAAGAAAATGCTCCCAGAGAACTCTGTCGCTCTTCCCTGCTCCCCAACTCTGGGCCGCTTCACATCCTCCGGGCAGGGACCCAGCCTTTCCCCTTCATCACAGGTGGTACTGCCCCACCCAGTAAAGGGGTGCAAGGTCCTTGGGAGTGCTTGGCAACTATCAAAGACAGAGAAGGAGGAGGGGGGGGCCAGAAAGGGAGCAGCTTTTTTTCTTCGAGTTTGAGAAAGGAGAAACAGGCACTGAAAGCATATGAGCTGGACTGACCTGGATTGGTCCTAGGCCCAGGTATCCCACGTTCCAGATAAGAAGCTGCCCTTTACCCAGTGACCCATAGGCCACTGCTGCCCCCTATCGGTCACTCCAGGAAGAGGCTCAGTTCAGGATGTCGGGCACTGCGCCGGGCACTCAATGGGACCTAGTAGATGTGGGGAAAGGGAGGGGGTGCTTGAGTGCGGTGTCTGTAATACCCATCAGAGCACGGCGGTTCTCAACCAGGGGTGATTTTTTGACGATGTCTAAACATTTTGATTGTCCTGTTTGGGGGGACTGCTACTGACGTCTAGTGGGCAGAGGCCAAGGATGCTGCTAAACATCCTACAATGCAGAGAATGTCCCCCAGAACAAAGCATTATCCGGCCAAAGTGTCAGTGGCGCCGAGGAGAAGCCCTGTAACGGCGGTAGAGGCGCAGTGCGCCTGCGCAGGCGGGAGGGTCAGGCGGCGCTGAGCCTCGTTGGCACTGAGGTGAGCTCCTGGGATGGAGGAGGGTGTGACCCCTCAGCCTGACCCCTTAGGCTGGATGGGGCCTGAAGGACAGGGAGAGGACTTGAGGGCTTTTAGGGACTGAGACCTGAGCAGGTTGTATAAGGGGCTGTCGTAGCTGGGAGGGCAGATGGAGGGGAAGGGGCCGGCTCCGGGACCCACGGCTGCGCCCCACCTCCCTAGGGGACATCCAGGCCTGCCGGGCGCTCATGATCACCGCCATCCTCCTGGGCTCCCTGGGCCTCTTCCTAGGCGTGGTGGGGCTGCGCTGCACGAACATTGGGGGCCTGGAGCCCTCCAGGAAAACCAAGCTGGCGGCCACCGCAGGGGCGCTACACCTACTGGCTGGTAATTGGGGTCAATTGATGGGGGGATGCTGTGCCGCGGTGGGTGTGGGGTGGCCCGTGGCCCAGACTGCCGGGTTGCCTCACCTTCCCCTCTGCAAACACCTGCTCTCTCTCCCTGCTCACCCCACTCTCACCCATACTCACCAGATCCCTTGGTTACAAATCAGTCCATCAGCAATGTTTTTTGAGCCCGCACTAGGAGCCAGGCAGGAGTGAGGTGTGGGAGGGACTCCAAAGGTGAGAGTTTCTGCCCTCCAGAGCTTACAGCCTGGATGGGAAGACCAGAGGTAGGACATGCGCGCGCGCGCGCACACACACACACACACACACACACACACACACACACACACTGTACACAGTACCATGTGACTCACCATCCCTTTTCAATTTGCAAAACATTTCTGCACACATCACCTCACAACAAGCCTGTGAGGCAGGGCAGGTCTTGTCCTGTTCTCCAGATGTGGAAACAGGCTCAGAAAGGCCAGGTGGCTTGCTGGAAGACAAGCCCCCAGGGGGTGGCCAGGCTGGACCTGTAATCCGGGGGCCCGGCTGGCTTCAGGCCTTCATGCACCGAGCGAGCGGTGAAGACCTGGCACAGCGCTGAGGGCTCTAGGAGGCCAAGAAAAGGGCAGTCAGGGCAGGCAGGGCTGATGGGGAAGACTGCTTGGGCTTTTGAGGATGGGTAGGACGTGGATGAGCAGATTCCCAGCGAGGAAACTATGTGGTCCAGGCGCTAGAGGTAAGAATGCCAGGGCAGGTCGGGGAGAAACGGGGAAGAGGGGTTGAGGAGCAGAGTGGGAGACCACAGGAGGGGGGCTGCGGTAGGGGCCTGGGGGCTGCATCGAGCGGCCTGCAGCTGACCTAGGAAACAGAAGTCATGCGCTGGAGAGGGGAAACGAAAGGGATCCAGGGAAACTTGCTCTTGGACTTGATGCCCACGTCTTGCTCTCTGGGCCGCCCTTCCTCCGCAGGGCCTAGTGCGGTTCTCCTCTCCCTCCCCCAGGTGTCTGTGGGATTGTGGCCATCTCCTGGTACGCCTTCGGCGTCACCCGGGACTTCTTCGACCCCTTGTACACCGGAACCAAGTGAGTGTGGGAGCCCCACCCACGGGGGTGGTGGGTGGGCCTCTGCCCCACCCCGAGCTAGCGCCACCTGCTCATCGTCCTGTCCCCAGGTACGAGCTGGGCCCCGCCCTCTACCTGGGCTGGAGCGCCTCCCTGCTCGCCATCCTGGGTGGCACCTGCCTCTTCTCCAACTGCTGCCGCTCTCGGGAAGAGGACCACGGCGCCAGGTAAGGGAGGGCGTGCCGCGAGGGGCGGGGCGCCGGGCGAGGGCCGTATCTCCCTCTGACCCGTGTTCTCTCCCCCGCCAGCATCCGGCTTCCCTACAAGGACCCGGCAATGCCCGCCAAAAGCCTCGCTGCCCGCCTGCCCACCTCGGCCTCGGATGAAGAAGACGACAGCAGCTTTGGCAAGTACGGGAAAAACGCTTACGTGTAGGTGGCCTGGCCTGTGGACCCCATTCCCTTCCCACTGCCCCCAGTGGGGAGGGGTCCCCGTAAACCCGGGGCTGCTGGCGCAGGCCCCTGCTCGCGGTAACAAGCTCAGGGCCAAGCCACGCTTCAGGCTCCGCCCCGTGCCCGGAAGCCACGCCCGCTTCAGGCTCCGCCCCGTGCCCGGAAGCCGCGCCCAGTTCTGACCTCAGGCCCCGCCTTCCCCGTCGGAGCTCCGCCCTGGTCACGCCTCTTTCTTCTGGCCGCCTCGATCCTCTCAGGCCAAGAACCCGCTTCCTGAGAACTCACCTTTGGCCCCTGAGGCTGGACCCCTGTTGACCTTCTGAGTCTGGGTTCTGGGCCGTTAAGGGGCGGAGGCGTCCCCGAGTGTTTGCGGTCTGTATAAATACTTGCATAAATAAATTTGTATTGCGAACTGTTCGGGGGGGTAAAGTGTCATGAGGCAGTTGGCCCAGCAAGGGGTGGCTGAGGCAGCACCCAGGGTCGCCTCAGTTCCTGGACTCCAGGCTGTCACCTGTTCTCCTCTCCATCGCCTTTGGACTGTCCCATCCAGCAGAAGAGGAGAGGAGTGGCAGGTGATTTCTAGAGTGTGGCACTGTTACAACTACCAATAAGGGCCATCAAGGAGCAGATAAGGAATATCCAGCTCTAGGAACTGGAATAGCAGAGATACCCTCTGGCCAGACTGATAACAGATCACTCCTTTTACTCTGGACCTTTCTCACAGCTGTACAAGGAGACAGTTGGTCTAGAGCAGAGTTTCTTTACCTGGGCCTGAGAGTGGATATCAGAAACTGACAAGCCCTTTGAAACTGTGTCAAATCAACCAGGCCTGGTGATTTGAACCTGGTGATTATTGAACCAGGACGGTTCAATAACTTCCAGAGGGACTTCCCTGGTGGCGCAGTTAAGAATCCGCCTGCCAATTCAGAGGACACGGGTTCAAGCCCTAGTCCGGGAAGATCCCACATGCCATGGAGCAGCTAAGCCTGTGTGCCACAACTACTAAGCTTGTGCTCTACAGCCCACGAGCCACAACTACTGAGCCCGAGTGCCACAACTACTGAAGCCCACGCACCTAGAGCCCGTGCTCCACAACAAGAGAAGCCACAGCGATGAGAAGCCCGCACACCGCAACGAAGAGTAGCCCCCGCTCTCCACAACTAGAGAAAGCTCGTGCGCAGCAACGAAGACCCAACGCAGCCAAAAATAAATAAATAAATAAATAAATTTATTTTAAAAAATAATAACTTCCAGAAAAGGCACTGGTGGTCTGTTCAGAGAGGCTTGTGTGTTGATGGTGTGTGTGGCTCCGTATCCAGCTCGGGTGTGGCACGGGGTCATGGGCATGCCTGGCACAGGCCCAGTGAGTACTGAACGGAACAGCCAGTACCCACTTGAGACAGGAAACTAAGGCCGTGAGAAAGAAGCCTGGCATCCAGTGGAAGGAGGGGGGACCAGGGCCCTGTCCTGGCACCTATCCCCTGCCGTGCTGAATACAGTGACCTGGGGGTGGCTTGGGTTCTGACCTTGGCCCCCTCCCCTTTCTCTTTCATCCCATCTGCTCACCTGCACCAACTTTCTCCTGGGTTGTAGGGGCCTCCCACATCTGCATTCTAACTGGGCCCTCTCTCTGGAGCTTCAGAAGTCACGCACCCCCTGTGTGTTTTCACCAGGCTGGGTAGGTTCATCACTTTCCCCCAAAGCCACAGTTCTGTCATGCCAAGCTCTGAGTCTCACAGACTGACATCCTCAGTCATCTCTGGCTTCTGCCTTCACTTCCTCTTCGCCACCTCCCCTCAGCTGGCTGCCAAATCCTATCAATTCTTCCACAGAGTTTTTCCACATCCACCTAGCTCTCCCCCTTGACCACCTGGTGTTGGGTCCAGCCCTCATCCTCTTGCCTGGACTCATTACAGAATTCCCCTAAGTAAGCGTCTCATCTCACCTTTGTGACTCAGTCCCCATTCCTCTGCTGGAGCACTGTTCATTGCCCCGCCCTGGCAGCTCCCCGGCGCCTCAGAAAACACAAAACAAAAAAGACAGTTACACCTCGACACACTACCTGGCCCTAGCCTGCCTTTCTGTCCCCGTTTCTTACTATTCCTCCATACAACCGTGCTCTCTCAGCAAGCTGGTCTGCTCACTTGGACACACGTTTGAATCAGGGCTTCCTACTGGGCTCCACCGAGAAGCGCTTATGCTTTTTGCGCTGTTCCCTACATAAAGGGTTCCGTGGCCTACCCCTGACCCTCCACCACCAATACTCTGCTTTCGTACCATTTGTGGATGTCCCCTGGCCAAGTCCAAAGTCCACGTGGAAGGGACTGTCCAGGAGCGTAGACACTGGGAAGCGTATTTCATGCAGGCCCTTAGTGTAACAATCTACCAGGACAGGCCCTGGGCCACGTGATGCTGACCTGCCTCTTCTCGTCCCTTCCCCCTTTCAGGAAAACGAACCGGAGCCGAGTTCCACATTCGAGCATTTACTATGTGCCTTAATATGACCATGGGGTTAAATTTTGATTCCTTTGTCCATTGTGCCAGGGTCACATGGCTATAAAGAGCTATCGACACATGTACCTTTTTTTGGTAGTTTTTTTAAAATTGAAGTATAGTTGATTTACAACGTTGTGTCAATCTCTGCTGTATAGCAAAGTGACTCAGTTATACACATATATACATTCTTTATATCCTTTTCCATTATGGTTTATCACAGGATATTGAATATAGTTCCCTGTGCTCTACAGTAGGACCTTGTTGTTTACCCATTCTAAATGTAATAGTTTGCATCTACCAACTATGTGGAATCTAAAATAAGGCACAAATGAACTATCTACAAAACAGAAACAGACTCATAGACACAATGTACCGTTTTCAACACTATTTTCTTCTTTGCTAGAAGCTACAGTAGCAAGACCGGGCCCCTGCCCTCAGAGAACTCACAGGCTGGGAGCAGACAGAAATGCAGACAGCTAGTTACCATGTAATAGGCAAGGTGCTAAGGCTACTCCAGGAATCTTCCAGTTTTTGAGGAACTAGCTATGAGAAAGCTCAGCAACAAACTGCTTTAGGTCTTGGGCAATGATGTCAACAGCTGAGTACTTACCAGACGCCAGGCACTGGGCTTGGTACAGTCTCATTTAATCCTCACAATTTCTGGGAGGTGGCTGTAACAGAGTCAAAGAGGCAAAGTGACCTGTCCAAGCTAGTAACAATTGGTAGTACAGTAATTAGTAAGTAGTGGGCCCACGATTTGTCTGAGACTGAAGACCCAAATGGCCTGTTTCCCAGAATCCCTGGCTCTCCAAACTAATCCATGTCAATTATTAATATTTTATTTATTTAGTTAGTTAGTTGTGCCAGGTCTTAGTTGCGGCAAGTGGGCTCCTTAGTTGCAGATCATGCGCTCCTTAGTTGCAGCACATGGGCTCCTTAGTTGTGGCATGCAAACTCTTAGTTGTGGCACGCATGTGGGATCTAGTTTCCTAACCAGGGACTGAACCCAGGCCCCCTGCAATGGGAGTGCAGAGTCTTAACCACCGCGCCACCAGGGGGGGGTGCCCCAGCCTTCAGCCTTCCAGATCCTAGCATTAACCTATTCTGCCCCTGCGGGCCCAGGAAGGGTCTGTGCTGCCCTATCACATGACACTGGATCTAGAAGCTTCTAGCCTCTAGAAGTTTTGGCATAGTGTAGACTTCCCAAAGACCAAGGTGTTTCCCAAGGTGGGGACCAAGTCTCCACTAGTACACAGGAAGCTGGCAAAGATTGCTCAAGGATTTCCTTGAGGAGTTAAGGTTTCAAATGGGGGTCTGGAGAGCCTTCCTAGAGAAGATCAATGAATGACTTGGGGACCCAATCAGCATCAGAGCCATCAGGAGCCCCTGGGGTCTGGCTCTGTCATATCAAGGTCAGTTGGGGAAGACTGAGTGCGTCACTGAGTAGACAAATCTTACAGCAAGCGGAACCTCTGTGATTCTTTTTATAGCAACAAAATAGGAAACATAGTCAGTAAATTTAGGAAATAAACCAAAGAGATTGTGCTGACTCGGTGGAAATCTGACAGGAATTCTGACGCAGGTCATCACAGTGAAGCACAGGTGTTTCTCAGCCCAGAAACGGTCTTTTTTTTTTTTTTTGCCATGCCTGCGGCTTGTGGGATCTTAGTTCCCCAACCAGGGATCGAACCCAGGGCCCCGGCAGTAAAAGCACCAAGTCCTAACCATGGCACCACCACGGAATTCTATGTACTTTCTTGAGTATACTTCTTGGTCGAGAGAAAACTAGAAAGGTTAGGATCTAGGAAAGTTTCCCTTCCTGAGAGCAAGATAATTAATCTAGGCCAAGAGTTAGCAGCCAGCAGACTGAATTCCTGATGTCCCAGTTACTATTGCTGTATAACCAACCATCTCAAGACTCAAAAGGCATAAACCATTTTATTACACACAGAGATTCTGCAGGTCAGGAATTTAGACAGGACACAGCAGAGATGGCCAGTGTCTGCTCCACGATGCTGAGGACATGGCTAGGAGGACTCAAATGGCTGGAGGGAACTTGATGTCTGGGGGTTGGAATCGTCAGGAAGCATCTTCACGCCTATGATGGAAGCCTGGGCTGGGATGGCTTGAAGGCTTGCCTCAGCCGGACCTGTCAATGGGAGGACCTGCACGTGGCCTCTGGGTGTAGCCTGGGCTTCCTCACAGCATGGCAGCTTCAGGATGGCTGGATTTCTTACGTGGTAGCTGAAGGCTCCAAAAGCAAGTGTCCTAGGGCCAGGCAGAAGCTGCACTGCCTTTTACCACCTCGCCTTGAGTGTCATGTGATCGCTCTTCTACCATTTTCTACTGGTCCAAGCAGTCATAAGCCTGCCCAGATCCCAGGGGAAGGGGACCAAGCACCACCTTTTGATGAAAGGATAGTAAGAAACTGTACAGCCATTTTTCAAAACCACCGCACTGAGGATTGTCTCTAAGCCCTGTCCTCACCGCCACTGGACACAAAGACGTCACCAACACCACTTGCCCGACCAAGTCTCCAGAGAAAGGGCAGGAAGCTCCTCAGGAAGACACTGCGAATGTTCGGGCCAACCCCAAGAAAGTCCCCAATAGTGGGGAGAAGAGCCTAAGAAGTTCCCTGACACCAACTAGGCTCGATCTCATTAATATCTTACTGAAGTAATTTGTGCCACAAATATTTCCTAAGCACCTGGTCTGCTATGTTGCAACAGGGTACGGAGCCTTAAGACAGCAACTCCAAGGCACTTAAGAGCTCACAGCTTGCAATCCACTTAGAGGAGGTGTGGGTGTAAGAAGCTCTAGTACCACAGAAGTTACAGCATCCAGGGCCACCAAGGACACGAGCCTCTATACCGTGAACTTCCTGACGCCTCCCAGAAATTTCTGGGTTCTCTCTGCTGCTAATAATTTCACACGCCACAGTCCCCGGGAAGAGGGGCTTCCTAAGGACAGGCGCTCCCTCAGACGGGCAGCACCGAGAATGAGGTCCCAGTCTCTCCCATTTGGTTAAGAACCAGAGGACAAAGACAGGGCTGGTGCGTTCTGTGGTACACTTCTACACCCCCAGCCCCAGCCCTCCCCTCACTCCACTTCCCCATCACCAGTCCTGGGAGCCAGCGGTACTCAAAAGATACCCAGAGGAAATATAGAAACAAAAATTTAAAAAAAAAAAAAAAAAAGAACTAGAGCAATAACACAAATAGCGACATAAAGCAGCCAAGGAACTTCCCTGATGGTGCAGTGGTTAAGAATCCGCCTGCCAATGCAGGGGACACAAGTTCAATCCCTGGTCCGGGAAGATCCCACATGCCGCAGAGCAACTAAGCCCGGGTGCCACAACTACCGAGCCTGCGCTCTAGAGCCCGCGAGCCACAACTACTAAGCCTGCGCGCCTAGAGCCCGTGCTCCGCAATAAGAGAAGCCACCGCAACGAAGAATAACCCCTGCTCACTGCAACTAGAGAAAGCCTGTGCACAGCAATGAAGACCCAACGCGGCCAAAAGTAAATAAACACACACACACGCACATATATAAAGAAGCAGCCAAGAAATGCAAAGACCTGGGGAAGGCAGGAGAATGGGATACGGTCAGGGCCCATGAGGGGCAGACAGCGGGAGTAGGAAAAGACACAGAGCAGTGAGTTCAAGAGACAGGAGACCCATCAGCCTCACCCCCCAAACCCCACAGGACCACACAGGCAGGCTCCTCCTCGCATGAGACCTTTTATTACAACAGCACTCTGAGCGCTCGGCCCACTGCCCTGCCACAGTCCCTGGAAGTAAGGCTGGTCTTCCCTGGAGGACAGGACACGAGCTCTGTTGGGCTCCTCTCTCGGTCCAGGGGGAGCGCCTTTCCTTTCAGTGATGCCCTCTCCGAGGCCAGGTGATACACGGAAGGCCTTCCTCTCTGGGGACGCCTAGGGTCATACAGTCCACTTCAGGCACCTGCAAGGCAGAGGAAGCCCAGGATGAGCAGAGGGTCCAGGAGTCTGGGGGCGGGGGGGAGGGCGAGGGTGTGGACCCGGGGGAGGCCCCTCTCACCTGGTCTCCTGGTGGGTGCCCAGGCAGCGCACAGTACAGTACCGGGCGCCGCAGCTGACACAGGTGTAGGGGGAGGGGAAGCCACAGACGGCACAGAAGGGGCGCTGGGGCCGGGACGGGGGTCCTGCACAGGCCGTCAGGTAGTTGGGGCCCTCAGCCACACTCAGGTTCTGCAGAGACAAGGGGGCTGGCCCTGTGACCCCTCTGTCCCCTCCCAGGAACACCCGCCAGGGCCAAGGATCTCTGCAGGTGCATCCCTGCCCTGTGGGGTCCTCCCCAGCCAGCTCCTCTCACCTGCTCCTCCAGCAAGGCCTGAAAGTTTTTTCGGAAGCGAAGTTTAAAATGATCACCTCGAGTCTTCTTCTTTTTCTTTCCTAGAGGTCAAGGGCAATGAGTTCCCTGGCACGTGCCGAGGAAGACACTGGTTCTTTGCTTCACCGTTCCGACCCCCCGTGTCCATTCATAGCCCAGGTGCTCATCTGGGTTCTAAGCCGGCCTCTCTCTACCACCCTTCCCCCACACACACACTTCTCCAAGCCAAGCCTTCCTCCATCTCCACCCTCCCTATATCTAGAGCTTTGTGTCCGAGCTCAAGGGATCTCGGAGCTCACCGGCTCCGGCTTCTTTATTCTATTGATACATACAGGAAAGGCAACTGAAGAACAGAAAGGGAGAGCAGTTGGCTCAAAGGAGCCAGAGGGGCTCCTGGATCATCCGTCCCCCAGCCCGATGTCCTTACACACCCTGACCTGGGCAGGCTCTTCCCTCTTCCTGCAGCCTCGTCTCCGAGCACCTGGCCCCCGCCTCCTCCTCCACCCGCCTCACCAGTGTCTGCATCATCATCAAACTGAGGCAGCCGCTTGCCGAGCTGGGGGAGCCCTGCGTGGGGGTCATCCTGGAAGTTGTCATTCTCCAAGGCCTCGAGCTGCCTGTTGATGCGGCGTTGCCGGGCCGCCCGGTCCAGCACCCGCCGCTGTCCAGGGTCCTGGGAGCGAACTAGACGGGACGGGGCCAGAAGAGGTACGGGGTCAGAGAAGAGAGAAGCTGGGGCAGCCTTGGCTCTGGGCCGTGTGTGGAAGACGTCCAGGGACTGGGGAGGCACAGTTCTCTGATCTTATCCTAGTCCCCAAGCCCTCGGCCCCTGTATCTTCTCCCAATTTATCACCCACTCTGGCTGCTTCCTTCCCAGCTATCTAAGACTGCCGTTTCAGTCACTCATGCCTGTTTTCTTTTCTTTTTTAAAAAGAATATTTATTTATTTACATATTTATTTACTCGGCTGCGCTGGGTCTTAGTTGCGGCACACAGGATCTTCGTTGTTGCGTGTGGGATCTTTAGTTGTGGCATGCGGGATTCTTAGCTGTGGTACGTGAACTCTTAGTTGCGGCACGCAGGATCCAGTTCCCTGACCAGGGAACGAACCCGGGCCCCCTGAACTGGGAGCGTGGACTCTTGGCCACTGGACCAACAGGTAAGTCCCCATTCATGCCTGTTTTCTATCCTTTTGGCCCCAGCCTTTCCTCCCAATCCCAGACCTAGCCAATGAAATGCCTCCTGGAGACCTCTCACTGCTGGCCGAAATCACACAACCATGCTGACGGAGACCACAGTACACTCAGGGCTTCCAGGCTCCACTGGGACCTTGATGCACTCAGCCTTTACACTCAGCAATCTCATTTCCCACCTAAAAGGAAATGAGCCACCATGGAGAGATGCTCCCCCATCAGCCTACCCTCAATCATAACTGCATGGGTACCCCTCGTCCCTCCATGCCAACTGGATGCACTCCCAGGTCCCACTGCTAAACCCAAACCCTTTACCTCTAGCTTGAGTCCTCCCCGCCTCTTGCAACTTCAACCCCTCCCACTCAAGTGGTACTTTCCCCTCCATGGAAAAACCTGCGAAACCCTCACGTGTCGAATCAACTTCGTACCCACTCTGCTTTGAGAGCGCAGTCCATGGTACGTTTTATTTCCTTACCTCCCATCCACTCCTAACCAACCCCTGGCCAACCAACTTCCATTCAATGGGAACCACTCACACTCAGGACACCAGTGAGCATCTAGGGCCAAGTCCAGTGTGTTTGCTTGAGCTCTCCATAGCCTGAGACTGTGTCTATATGTCACATTTTAGTAACTCTTGCAATATTTCACACGTTTTCATTATTATTAGCTTTGCTATGGTGATCTGTGACCAGTGATCTTCGATGTTACTACCGTAATTGTTTTCGGGCATCACAAACCACGCCCATACAAGACGGCAAACTTGACTGATAAGTGTGCGTGTGTTCTGATTGCTCTAGCAACCAGCTGTCCCAAGTCTCTCTCCCTGTCCTCGGGCTTCCCGATTCCCTGAGACACAACAATATTGAAATTAGGCCAAGTAATAACCTTACAGTGGCCTCTAAGTGTTCAAGTGAAAGGAAGAGCTACATGTCTCTCACTTTAAATCAAAAGCTAGAAATGATTATGCTTAGTGAGTAAGGCATGTCAGAAGCTGAGACAGGCCAAAAGCTAGGCCTCTTACACCAAACAGTTAGCTACGTTGTGAATGCAAAGGAAAAGTTCTTGAAGAAAATTAAAGGTGTTAGTTCAGTGAGCACCTGAATGACAAGAAAGCAAAACAGTCTTACTGCTCATACGGAGAAAGATTTAGTGGTCTGGATAGAAGATCAAACCAGCCACAACATTCCCTTAAGCCAAAGCCTAATAAAGAGCAAGGCCCTAACTCTCTTCAATTCTACAAGGGCTGAGAGAGGTGAGGAAGCAGCAGAAACAAAGTGTGAAGCGAGCAGAGGTTGGTTCATGAGGTTTAGGGAAAGAAGCCAGGGACTTCCCTGATGGCGCAGTGGTTAAGAATCCACCTGCCAATGCAGGGGACACGGGTTCGATCCCTGGTCCGGGAAGATCCCACATGCCGCGGAGCAACTAAGCCCGTGCGCAGCAACTACTGAGCTTGCGCTCTAGAGCCCACGAGCCGCAACTACTGAGCCTGCGTGCCACAACTACTGAAGCCCACAAGCCTAGAGCCTGTGCTCCACAACAAGAGAAGCCACCACAATGAGAAGCCCGCGCACCGCAATGAAGAGTAGCCCCCGCTCGCTGCAACCAGAGAAAGCCCGCGGGCAGCAATGAAGACCCAACGCAGCCAAAAATAAATAAATAAATAAGTAAATTTATTTAAAAAAAAAAACTTTAAAAAAAAAAGGAAAGAAGTCCTCTCCATAACATAAAAGTGCAAGTTGAAGCAGCAAGTGCTGATGTAGAGGGACTTCCCTGGTGTCCTGCGGCTAAGACTCCACACTCCCAATGCAGGGAGCCTGGGTTCGATCCCTGGTCAGGGAACTAGATCCCACATGCTGCAACTAAGAGTTCACATGCCGCAACTAAAGACCCGGCACAGCCAAATAAATAAATGTATATATTTTTTAAGAGGGCTGTTGTAGAAGCTACAGTAAGTTATTCAGAAGCTCTAACTACGGGAATTCCCTGGTGGTCCAGTGGTTAGGACTGTGCGCTTTCACTGCTGTGGGCCCGGGTTCGATCCCTGATTGGGGAGCTAAGATCCTGCAAGCTGCGCAGCACAGCCAAAAAAAAAAAAATCAGAAGATCTAGCTAAGATAATTAATGAAGGTGGCAACACTAAACAACAGACTTCCAATGTAGACAAAACTGCCTTCTACTAGAAGAAGCAGCCATCCAGGACTTTCATAGCTAGAGAGGAGAAGTCAATGCCTGGCTTCAAAGCTTCAAAGGACAGGAGGACTCTCTTGTTAGGGGCTAAAGCAGCTAGCTGGTAACTTTAAGTTGAAGCCAATGCTCATTTACCCTTCGGAACACCCTAGGGCCCTTAAGAATTAGGATGGATCTATTCTGCCTGTGCTCTATGAGTGGAACAACAAAGCCTGGACGACAGCACATTTGTTTACAACATAGTTTACCGAATATCTGAAGCCCATCGTTGACACCTACTTCTCAGAAAAAAAAAGATACTTTTCAAAATATTACTGCTCATGGACAGTGCACCTGCTCACCCAAGAGCTCTAACGGAGACGTACAACAAGATCAGTGTTGTTTTCACGCCTGCTAACACAATATCCATTCTGCAGCCCGTGGATTAAGGAGTAACTTTGACTTTCAAGTCTTATTATCTAAGAAATATATTTCATAAGGCTATAGCTGTCATGACAATGATTCCTCTGATGGAGCTGGGCAGAGTCAACTGAAAACCTTCTGGAAAGGATTCACCATTCTAGATGCCATGAAGAACATTTGTGATTCATGGGAAGAGGTCAAAATGTCAACATGAACAGGAGTTTGGAAGAAGTTGATTCCGACCCTCATGGATGACTTGGAGGGATTCAAGACTTCAGCGGAGGAAGTAACTGCAGATGTGGTGGAAACAGCAAGAGAACTATAATTAGAAGGGGAGCCTGAAGATGGGACTGAATTTGCTGAAATCTCAGGATAAAATTCATGGATGAGGAGCTGCTTCTTCTGGATGAGCCAAGAAAGTGGTCTCTTGAGATAAAATCTACTCGTGGGGAAGATGTGTGAAGACGAAAACAACAACGAATGAGTCACAGCACCACATAACAGGGACTTCCCTGGCGGTCCAGTGGTTAGGACTGTGCGCTTTCACTGCTGTGGGCCAGGGTTCAATCCCTGGTGGAGGAACTAAGATTCTGCAAGCTGTGTGGGGACAGAAGGAAGGAGGGGAGGGAGGGAGGAGAAAGAAAGGGAAAGGAAAGGAAAGGAAAAAACAAAGACCTTTAAAAAAAATTAGAATATTGTATAACTTAGTTGATAAAGCAGTGACAGGCTTGAGAGGACTGACTCCAATTTTGAAAGAAGTTCTACTCTGGGTAGAACGCTACCAAACAGCATTGCAGGCTACAGAGAAATCCTTCACGAAAGGAAGAGTCAATCAATGTGGCAAACGTCACTGCCGTCTTACTTTAAGCAACTGCCACGGCCACCCCAGCCTTCAGTAACCATCACCCTGATCAGTCAGCAGCCATCCACATCGAGGCAAGACCCTCCACCAGCAAAAAAGGTTACAACGCGCTGAAGACTCACGCGATGGCTAGCCTTTCTTAGCAATAAAGTATTTTAAAATTAAGGCATATACATTTTTAAAAGACATAATGCTATCGCACACTTAACTGACTATAACGTAAAAATAAAAAAGATTTCTTTTTGGCCGCGCCGAGCAGCATGTGGGATCTTAGTTCCCCGACCAGGGATTGAACCCGTGTCCCCTGCAGTGGAAGCGTGGAGTCTTAGCCATCGGATAGCCAGGGAAGTCCCTAAGCATAATTTTTATATGCACTGGGAAATAAAAAAATTTGTGTGACTCACTTTATTGCGATATTCACTTTATTGCAGTGGTTTAGAACCGAACCTGCATATCTCTGAGGTCTGCCTGTACTAAGTAAGCTCTTTGTATTAATGGAATCCTTTCATCTTTATGTCAACTCTATGAGATAGGTACCATTATCATCCTCAGTTTGCTGGAGTTCAGAGTTTAAGAAACCTGTCCAAAGTTTACACAGCTAATAAGTACCTGGGTCCGAATTCAAACCCAGAACTTCCCAGCATCAAAAAAGATCCTCTTGATCGCTGTACAATACTGCCTCCCTTCCAAGTACCAGGCGGTTCTGGGAATACAACCAGAGCCTATAGTCAGGTGGGGAATATAAATGATCAAATAAACAAGCACAGTACAGGATAGTACATGCCAGGACAGGGAAGTACAAAGTACTACAAACCACATGACAGAAACACATAACCGGGGCTTGGGGTAGTCAGGAAGATTTTCCAGAGGAAAGTAAGTCTAGGTTGAGGCCTGACTGATGAATAGAAGTTAGCCTGATTGGGATGGGGGTGGGGTGTCTTAGGCCTTGGTACCAGCATGAGAGAAGGCCTGGATGAAAGACTGCAGTGCCTTCAATAAACTTTTTAAAGTTCTGTATGGCTGGTATATAAAGTATGTGTGTGTGGTGGGGGGCGGGTGGATGGGGATACGAAGTCAGGCAGACCATTAAGAATCTTACCTTTAAGTATCTAAAGGAATTTGACTTTGGGACTTCCCTGGTGGTCCACTGGATAAGACTCCAAGCTCCCAATGCAGGGAGCCCAGGTTTGATCCCTGGTCAGGGAACTAGATCCCACATGCATGCTGCAACTAAGAGTTCACATGCCACAACTAAGGGGCCCGCCTACTGCAACTAAGACCCAGCACAACCAAATAAATTAAAAATTTCTAAAAATAATAAAATAAAGGAATTTGGATTTGGGGATTTTATGGTGAGGGTGATGGAGATCCAGTGAGGGGTTTAAAGACGACATGACTGGTTTTACTACAAGTCAACCTGGCAGAGTATTCTGACCTTCATCTCTTTTTATCTGGATTCCTCAACAGCTTCCTAACTGGCCTTCCAATCTCTGAACCTGCACTACACTAGCCACTAGTCACATGAGGCTACTGAAATTTAGATGTAGATTAATTAAGATGTAATTAATTAAGATACATAAAATTTTAAATTCAGTTTCTCAATCTTGCCACAGTTCAAGTGCTCAATAGCCACATGTGGCTACCGGCTGCCATACTGAATAGTGCTGATTAAGAATTTTCCCATCATCCGAGAAATTTCTAATGGACGGCGCAGCTTTAGTCGCTCCAATCCATCCTCCGCATTGAAGCTAAACTCCCTTTCTAAGAGATAAATTTGTCTGGGTCACTTCTCTGCCTTAAAAGCCCTTGATGGCTCTCCACCGCCCTCTCCAGAGAGTTCAAACTCTTCGGCAGTGTATACAATGCCCTTCAAGGATACCTTTTCCTAGCCCTCCAGCCTCTCTCCTCTGCAAGCCCCAGAACTATGAACTTGGCTTCCTAAGCGATTTCCTTTTCTTGCTCTCCTACCTTGGCACGTGCGGTTCCCGCTGCAGGGAAGTAGTCCCCACGCACCTGCACTGAGCGAAACTGTGACTTTCAGGACTCCATGCAAGCGTTTTCTTTCCCTCCAGTCCCCTCCTTCCCAGAAGCTGAGCTGGATGCCACTCCTCCCCGAGCCCAGGCACTCTGCATCCCTCTACCATAGCACGTATCACTCAGAAATGCAGTGGTAAGTCTGCGCGTCTGCCCAGCTCCCGGAAAGCCAGTTCTTGGATGCTAAGGATCTTTTTTCTTTCTCCATCCCCAGGGCCCGGCTTGCAGCAGGCATGAATAAAACGTGAACGGATGGTTTGGGGTCTGCCCCAACGTCAGGACCCGAGGTCCGGGGTAGGGATTTAAGACTAATAACTGGTTGAGGGAATCCTAGGCCAGGTTCGGTTTTAGAGGAGGATAGGGGGCCAATAGCCAGGGGTTCACATACCCGAAGTTTTCTTCTCCACCATTTTCAAAACAGAGCCGCCAGATGAGCCTACTGCGCACGCGTCCTAAATCACGCGCTGTGGTAGGGGCATCTCGACTTCCTGTGGCGCGTGCCTCTACGCGTGCGCAGTGTAATCCACCGCTTTGACTACGTAATGTTCCCTTAGAGACCAGAAAGCTTTCCGCCATATTTTGTACGGGCAAAACTACTTCCGACCTTGGTGTAGTGTGGATTTTGCGGGACCCTCGAAATGGGTCGTTTTAAAGAGGTGCTGCCAGTGATCTTTCAAGAAACGTCATTTTCCTTTGGTCCGTCTGAAGATACAGTCATCACAAAGGCATCCCCTGGAGCTTCTCCCCTGGGCAGTGAAGATGATGGGCCGGAGTACCAAAGAACCTGGCTTGAGTGGGCAATCGCAGAGGACCCCGGTGACCCTCTGCCAAAACCTCAACCCCCAGACCCCAGATCCCTTGGGGCCGCAGACTCCTCGGCCGTCTCCCTCCCTGCCGTCAAACCCGCTCCGCGCGTCCCCACCGCCTCCCTTTCTGGGTCTTCCGCCCGGCTGCTCGAGGCAGGGCTGTGGCAAAGACCCGCCTCCGCATCCCGCCGGACCCGCAAGGGGTCACTCTCCGCGTTTCACTTTCCTCAAGTGTTAGGCTGGCTGTGGGCCGGCTGGCTCTAGAAGTCCTCGGCTCGGGATCGCCAGCCCTAGTCCCCGCCCCTCCCCCGCCTCCGGGCTGGGCGCCCCCTCCGCTCATTCAGTTCTGCCCACCGCCCAGGACAATCCTCGCCTTGTCTAAGGCCCGGCATCTCGAGTTTTCTGTAACCTCCGGGTAAGCTTTTTTTTTTCCCCAGGGCGGAGCCCCAACCCGGCTCCTCCTAGCTGCGGGCCGCACAGCAGCCCTCATCCTTTTTCCCAGAGCCTCTCTCCGGAGCTGGGGTCCAGGCGCACAGCCAGAGCCCGGTGCGGGCCTGTGTGCCGCTCGGCCAGCTCCCCGTCATGGCCTCGGGCCCGGGACTCCGGCTTCTGCTGCTACTGCTGCTACTGCTGTCGCCGCCTCCTGAAGCCTCGGCTTCAAATCGTCCCCGGGGCAGCGACCCTGTCAACCCAGGTGAGAACCCCGGGAGGGGCGAGTGGCGCCAGGCTGACCCCGGGGAGAGGGTCGAGGCCGGCCTCTCCCACGCCCAGCGGGCTCCGTAGGGCCGAATCACACGGCTCCTCGCCCACTCCTCGCTCTGAACCGTCTCCACCCTCCCCATGGGAACTGACCCCGCATTTCTGGGTGTTACTCCCGTCCCGCTTTCACTGGGGTCCAGTTTCCCTGGGTTAGAAGAGTTTAAGAGGGAATGCGGAAAAGAAGTGAGGAACAGGAGCGGAGTCAGAGGGAGGGGAGGGGGCCTGCGGTGAGTGGGGCGCGCGGGGCAGCGAGCTGGGCGAGTGGGTCCTGAGTGCCAGTTCCTGGCTGGTGACAGAGAAGCTGCTGGTGATCACCGTGGCCACGGGCGAGACAGAAGGATACCGGCGTTTCCTGCGGTCAGCGGAGTTTTTCAACTACACCGTGCGGGTGAGGAGAGGAACACCCTCATGGCCTCTAGAAGGGGTGGGGGTGGGGTCTAGCCTAGGAGTGGGCTGAGGGCTGGATGCCTGGGACCCCACGGTGAGCCTGGTCGGGGCGGTGGGACCACCTGGCCGCCTGAGCCCCTCCCTGGCATTCTGGGTCTCCTCCACAGACCCTGGGCCTGGGGCAGGAGTGGCGAGGGGGCGATGTAGCCCGAACGGTTGGTGGAGGACAGAAGGTCAGGTGGCTAAAGAAGGAAATGGAGAAATATGCAGACAGGGAAGATATGGTCATCATGTTTGTGGACAGGTAAAGGGGCTGGGGCTGGGGAGAAAGAAGAGGGGTGCACAGAAAGAGGGGGTGGGGATACTGAGGTTCCTAGTGGCTGTCCTGCTCATCGTCCCCTTCCTCCCCCAGCTACGATGTGATTCTGGCTGGCAGCCCCTCGGAGCTGCTGAAGAAGTTTGTCCAGAGCGGCAGCCGCCTGCTCTTCTCCGCAGAGGGCTTCTGCTGGCCCGAGTGGGGGCTGGCGGAGCAGTACCCTGAGGTGGGCGCGGGGAAGCGCTTCCTCAACTCCGGTGGTGAGTGGCGGGCGCAGTGTCCAAGAGCCGTGTGGCATGGAGCGCCCCAGGTGCCTGAGGGCCGGAGAGGGAGCGGGGACAGGTCCCGGGACCCTGGCAATCTTGGAGTCAGCACCTCCCCTCCCCCCACCCAGGATTCATCGGCTTCGCCCCCGCGATCCACCAAATCGTCCGCCAGTGGAAGTACAAAGATGACGATGATGATCAACTGTTCTACACTCGGCTCTACCTGGACCCGGGGCTGAGGGTGGGGAGGGGCAGAGGAGGGCCCCCGACTTGAAGCTCTGGGGGTGGCAGCCCTCTCAGGCTGAATGGGAGGGGAGGGGTAAAGAGGCTTCTCGTAAGACATAAAGAGAAAAGAGTGGGAAATGATGTCCCACCGCCTCTTGAATTAACTGCTCCATCTCATCCCATCCAGGAGAAACTCGGCCTTAATCTGGATCATAAGTCGCAGATCTTTCAGAACCTCAACGGGGCTTTAGGTGAGGAAAAGGCAATCAGAAGGGGTGACGGGAGGCTGCTGGGGGTCCTGAATGTGGGAGGGGCTCCTGGCAGAACTGGGGTGGTCTTCAACTCACCTCGATGTTAATTAACTTCATCAAACGTCAGAATGGCTGATAGAGTTAGTTGCACTGGGCGAATAGTAACAGAAGCAGCAGTGATCCTACCTAACGTCTGTTTGACGTACCGTGTGGCAAGGCTCTGGGCCAGGGCTTTATTTCTGTAATTTCATTTAACACAACAATTCTGCAAAGGGCGGGTCTGTGGTTATCCACCTGTTACAGATGGGGAAACTGCCTCTTTGAGGGGCCGGTGACCTGCCCAGGTCGCACAGGTAGTAAGTGGTGGGGTGCCCCAGGGTGGCAGCGGCCTTGTCAGTGCCCTCGGAGAGAGAAGGTGTCCCATCCCTGCCCCATGGGTCACAGTCCTTCATCCTCTAGAGAAGCTGGGCAGCCCCCGCCTGCCCCACGTGCTGTTTGACAGCTTTGGGGGAAAGGGAGTCTGAAGCCTGGCCTTTCTTCCCCAGATGAGGTGATTTTAAAGTTTGGTCGGAATCGCGTGCGCATCCGGAATGTGGCCTATGACACACTTCCTGTTGTGGTCCATGGGAACGGCCCCACTAAGGTACCCCAGTTGCTTATACCCTCAGCCCCAGCCCCAGTCAGTCCTGGCCGCACAGCCCCTGCCCCAGACCTCGCCCCAGCCCCCAGGCTCCTCCAGCCCTGCCAAGTAGTGAGTCCTCCCCAGCCCCAGAAGCCCAGGTGCTGGGAGTTTCTCAGTGGCCACCGCTCCCCATCCTGCCCTGTCCCCTGCCTGCCTGCCCCACCTCCCTCACCGCTGGCCCTGGACTCGTCAGCCTCAGCCTCTCACCGCCTCTCCCAACAGCTCCAGCTGAATTACCTGGGAAACTACGTCCCCAATGGCTGGACTCCTGAGGGAGGCTGCGGGTTCTGCGACCAGGACAGGAGGCCACTCCCGGGGGGGCAGGTGAGGAGGGGGTGCCAGCGTGGGTGGGAGAGCGCTTGGAAGCAGGGGGTGCAGGGAGGGCATTCCAAGAAGCAGTGGGTGGGGGCAAAGCCCCCGGAGACCCCCAAACCTGCCAGGGTCGTGGAGGACAGACTGGCGGGCTTTCCTCTGAGCCCCATCACGTTGTATCTTCCAGACTCCCCCCCGGGTGCTTCTGGCAGTGTTTGTGGAACAACCTAGCCCGTTCCTGCCCCGCTTCTTCCAGCGGCTGCTGCTCCTGGACTATCCCCACGACAGGGTCACCCTCTTCCTGCACAACAACGTGAGACACGCCGACTGACAGCCTCTCCCTCCCAAGGGACCCCGCCCCTGCCCTCATCAGAACTCCCGCTCCCTATATCGCCGACTCCTTCCTGCGCCCTTTCCGCTCACCTCCTTCCCCGCTCCTGTCCCTCAGGCACCATCTTTTCTGCCCTCTCAGTCTCCCCATCTCCCCCTTCTCCCCCCGCCATCTCCAGGAGGTGTACCACGAGCCCCACGTTGCTGACTCCTGGCCCCAGCTGCAGGACCACTTCTCAGCTGTGAAGCTGGTGGGGCCCGAGGAGGGCCTGACGCCAGGCGAGGCCAGGGACATGGCCATGTGAGTGAGCCTCGGGCGAGTGTTGGGGGGGATGTGTGAAAGCAGTGGGGGAGGGGCTGCCACCCACTGCACGCCCCCTTCCCTCTCCGTTCCCCATCCAGCCTCTCCTCGGCCTCCACAGTGGCGCACTCCCAGCCACTACGTGTGCTGTCCCTCCCTTAACCCGCACAGGTGGAAGAATCTAGGGGTCCTGGGGGAGGAGGCACACAGGCCTCGGCCTCCCCCTTTCCCGCCAGTCTTTTTCTCCCTCCTGTCCTCTTGCTGGTGCTTCTACCCACTTTCCTCCTCTTGTCCTCAGCGGGTAGGGGGGGTTCCGCCCACTCTACAGTCCCGTCTCCCCCCGACCTGCTCCCGTTTCAGCTCAGCTGTCTGTTGGTCTGTCACCTCCAGGGACATTTGTCGGCAGGACCCCAAGTGTGAATTCTACTTCAGCCTGGACGCAGATGTAGTCATCAGCAACCCGCAGACCCTGCGCCTCCTCATTGAAGAGAACAGGTCACTCACCTGGTTCAGCCAGAGGGCCCCCAGATAGTCCCCAGGGAACCCCCAACTCCTGCCCTGGGCGCGGGGCACAGCTCCGCCCGGCCCTCACCTCTGCTCGTCCACAGGAAGGTGATGGCGCCCATGCTGTCCCGCCACGGGAAGCTTTGGTCCAATTTCTGGGGGGCCCTGAGCCCCGATGAGTACTACGCGCGCTCCGAGGACTACGTAGAGCTGGTGCAGCGGAAGCGAGTGTGGGTCCTGAGGCCCCTCCCCTGCCCCGACCTGGGCCCTCGGAGAGCCCTGCCCCCTGCCCCAAGGCCCCAGTCTCGGGAGTCCGGTGGCCACCCACAAGACGTGCTGGGGCTTGTGGGCAGGGACTGGGCGTGCAGGGGGGCATGAGAGGGTGGCGAGCAGCAGGGCGTGACGGGGGGAGCCAGTGGGACCCAGCGGCTCACAGCCCTCGAGGGAAGGGGCTCCTGGGAGGAACAGGGCAGGATTGCGGGGGTCGCCCACCTAGCTGACCCCGGTGTGGGTGCCTCCAGGGGCGTGTGGAACGTGCCCTACGTATCCCAGGCCTATGTGATCCGCGGGGAGACCCTGAGGACGGAGCTGCCCCAGAGGGAGGTGTTCTCGGGCAGTGACACTGACCCAGACATGGCCTTCTGCAAGAGCCTGCGGGATAAGGTGAGTGGGCCTGGGGCTCGAGGCGGGGCAGGGCCCCTAGCTCCCTGTCACCCTGCTCACACCCTCCCCCCCGCGCCAGGGCATCTTTCTCCACCTCAGCAATCGGCACGAATTTGGACGCCTCCTGGCCACGTCCCGGTATGACACAGACCACCTGCACCCTGACCTCTGGCAGATCTTCGACAACCCCCTGGTGAGCAGGCGGCCCGTCGCTCAGAAGGTGGTTTCCCCTCCTTCACTAAAGGAGGATGCCTCGGACCCACCGCGCGCGGGTGCGCGCTGCGCAGGATCTCCCGTTGCCTGGGGAGGGGGCTTCCCGGGTGGCATCAGATGGAATGAAGAGGGCCCGGGTCAAGGTGCACCTGCCCCACCCCCAGGACTGGAAGGAGCAGTATATTCACGAGAACTACAGCCGGGCCCTGGAAGGGGAGGGACTCGTGGAGCAGGTGAGCCCCACTCAGGACCCCGACCCGTCACATGGCCATCACCCCCCGGGCCCACCGCCTGGATTAGTGGTGCCGTAGGGTTTTCTGCTCAGGCAAGATGAGGGCAAAGGCTGAGCAGATAGGCCTGCAGCCCCCATCCCGGCACCTGGCATTAATCAGGGTGGCCCTCCCTCGTCCGCTGGGTATATTGGTGTACGGGTGAAATGATACTTTTTGAGACGAGTTTGAAAACCACTATCCCAGAACCTGGGGCTGCAGGACCCCCGCGCCGTTTGCGCTATGTTTTCAGCGCTGCTCCCACCTTCTCTGGCCCAGCGCCTCCTGACCCGTCCCCACACTCAGATCCCCATTCCTGCAGATTCTCTCATCTCCTGGCTTCCCCTTGTGCTCCCTGCTTTCTCTCCCTCCCTTTGGCCGCCTGTCCGCACCCCGAGCATGACCCAGCCCTGCTGTTGTGGCCCTGCCCTGCCTGTCCTCAGCCCTGCCCGGACGTGTACTGGTTCCCTCTGCTGTCTGAGCGGATGTGTGATGAGCTGGTGGAGGAAATGGAGCACTACGGCCAGTGGTCGGGAGGCCGGCATGAGGTCAGGGGCTGGGGCAGGAGAGGAGGGGGGACCCCAGGACGAGGGAGGTGAAACTTCCCTGATTGAGGGAAAATGGAATCCAGGGAGCGGGAGCGAAGAGGGGTCCCCGAGGGGGAGGGGCCCACAGGAGGCACAACTGTATTCATTCATTCGTCCATTCGTTCAAGAAATACTTACAGGGTGGGTCCTAGACACCAGCCCCTGACCTGAGTGGTGCAGGCCGAGCTCTGCCCTCCTGGGTCTCACCTGCTGTCAGTAGCAGCAGCAACCCAGCTTCTCAAGGCTGTGATGGGCGGCCCAGGTGCTGCAGGAGTCTCAGGAGGGACCCTTGACCCAGACGTGGGGGGACCGAGGGGCTTCACAGAAGACGTGACATCTTAGCTGACACTCAGAGGACAGGAGGAGTGAATCAAGCTAAGAAGTGGTCGAGACTTCCAGACGGAGGGAATACAGGCTTTAAGGCCTGGGAGCAAGGGAAGGGGGAGGCTGGCACTGCCCTGTCGGCTCCGTGCCCACTGCCCACAGGACTCAAGGCTGGCTGGAGGCTACGAGAACGTGCCCACCGTGGACATCCACATGAAGCAGGTGGGCTATGAGGACCAGTGGCTGCAGCTGCTGAGGACGTACGTGGGGCCCATGACCGAGAGCCTGTTCCCAGGCTACCACACCAAGGTGGGCCCTGCACTCGCCACCCCTGCTCCTCCACCTTCCCACACCCCGTCCCCACTGGATATCTCCACACGATGCCTTTTTGGCCCCCGTGGTGTTTGGGGCCCCATAAAATGAGATCCTGGGCTTCCCTGGTGGCGCAGTGGTTGAGAGTCCACCTGCCGATGCAGGGGACGCGGGTTCGTGCCCCGGTGCGGGAGGATCCCACATGCCGCGGAGCGGCTGGGCCCGTGAGCCACGGCCGCTGAGCCTGCGCGTACGGAGCCTGCTCTCCTCAACAGGAGAGGCCACAGCAGTGAGAGGCCCGCGTACCGCAAAAAAAAAAAAAAAAAAAAAATAAGTGAGATCCTACAGGAGGGCAGCCCTGGGGGAGGCAGCCCGCAGGTACCAGTGAGAACCACCCCGCTTCCCCGGACCTGATGGCCACCCCTCCAGCCTCTCCTCCCGTGTCCCCACAGACCCGGGCGGTGATGAACTTTGTGGTCCGCTACCGGCCAGATGAGCAGCCCTCTCTGCGGCCACATCACGACTCATCCACCTTCACCCTCAATGTCGCCCTCAACCACAAGGGCCTGGATTATGAGGTGAGTCCCTACTGCCCTCCACTTCCGGGCGCCCCCAGGGCCCCTCCCCACACGCAGGACCCTGTGTCCCGCCCCCTTACAATCCCTACACGCACCCCTCAGTGACCTCCTTCCCTCTTGTCTGCCTCCTTTATATTTCTCAGTGACTTCGTGGGTATCCTCTTCTGGACCCCTTCCGGGCTGGCAGCCTCACCCTTTCTCCTGGGTCTCCCATCCGCTGATGCCCACACCTCCTGTGTCCTCCCTCCCTGATTCCCCGTCGGGCTCTCCCCGCTCTGTCAGCCGCCGCCCAGTCCCCGCTTCCACTTACTCTGCACTCCTGCCCCTTCTCGCTTCCCAGGGAGGCGGCTGCCGCTTCCTGCGCTACGACTGCGTGGTGTCGTCCCCCCGGAAGGGCTGGGGGCTCCTGCACCCCGGCCGCCTCACCCACTACCACGAGGGGCTGCCCACCACGCGAGGCACTCGCTACATCATGGTGTCCTTTGTCGACCCCTGACGCTCCACCACTGCGCCCAAGCTTCCCTGCCATTGTGCCTTCCTGTGCCCCCCTCCTCGGAGGGGGTCTGTCCGGCTCCTCGCCTCCTGGGTGTATGTCCCGTGTGCCTGGGACTGAATGTGTCACCTCGCTCCCCACCACGTGGCCCTCAGGAAGCTCAGGGAGCCCCCTTGCTCCACCCTTCAGCCCCCAGGGGTTCCCGGGGAGAGGGCTTCTGGGTGTTCACCACGTAATAAATTATTGTTTTTCAGTCTCCCTCTCAATAAAAGAGGATTTGTAATTCTTGAGTCCATTTATTCTTTCATCTACCTGTGGAGCCCGTATCCCTCCCTCCACTCAGTGTGGAGGGGAGACCCGGGGTTTTCCAGAGGAAAAGAACAGAGAAGAAGAAAAGGCAGAAACATGATTTTAGAGCAGAGTGGGAGCCTGGAAGCTTCCCTGGCTCCCATGTCTAACTCCTTGTCATTGCCAGAGCTGGGGGAGGACGTGAGGAGGGCCAGACCGAAAGAAGGACTCCCCTTGTTGGGCTGATGTGAGCACCCCCCATCCCCACCCCCGCAAAGCCCCCAAGCTCTCCTCCCTGATTCTCTCCTCACCTGATGGCATCTTCTCCAGTGCATGACATGTGGGGTGACACAGCCCTAAGCTGGGCTCCAGGGACATTGCTGGGTAAGTCCCCCTGGGGGCGTGTGTTCTTTGAGGGAAGACAGGCTGGAACCTTACTGTGGCTTCTTGCATCTAAGCTGTTAGTTAGGTGGAATCAGGAGAGAGGGGAATCCTGAGGGTCAACCCAGGAAAGCTTCCTGGAAGAGGAGGGATGGGAAGCAGCCTTGAAAAAGACAAGACCAGGAGGTTTTTTTTGTTTTGTTTTGTTTTGTTTGCGGTATGCGGGCCTCTCACTGTTGTGGCCTCTCCCATTGCGGAGCACAGGCTCTGGACGCGCAGGCTCAGCGGCCATGGCTCACGGGCCCAGCTGCTCCACGGCATGTGGGATCCTCCCGGACCGGGGCACGAACCCGTGTCTCCTGCATCGGCAGGCGGATTCTCAACCACTGCGCCACCAGGGAAGCCCGGTTTTTTTTTTTTTTACTGGGACTTCTAGTGGTCCAGTGGTTAGGACTCCTGACTTGCACTGCAGGGACCATGGATTCCATCCTTGGTGAGGAAACTAAGATCCCACAAGGCAAGGTGCAGCCAAGAAAACCCAAAAACGGAGCTTCCCGGGCGGTGCAGTGGTTGAGAGTCTGCCTGCCAGTGCAGGGGACACGGGTTCGAGCCCTGATCTGGGAGAATCCCACATGCCACGGAGCAACTGGGCCCGTGAGCTACAACTGCTGAGCCTGCGCGTCTGGAGCTTGTTCTCCGCAACAGGAGAGGCCGCGATGGTGAGAGGCCCGCGCACCGCGATGAAGGGTGGCCCCTGCTTGCCACAACTAGAGAAAGCCCTCGCACAGAAACGAAGACCCAACACAGCCAAAAATAAATAAATAAATAAATTTATTTATTTTTAAAAAAACAAAAAAACAAGTGACGTTCCCTGACCTGGAAAAAGTGCTGGCTCTGCAGGCCTCTGGTCAATGTTAAACAGGGCCACGGTCACAGTGAGGACTGGCCCCAGCCCACTGGAGGGTGTGCCCACAGACCAGTGGGCTCTCTCTTGGAGGGGTTTCCCAATCCTTAGCCTTTCCCATAAAACCCACCCCTCTGGGGCCTTCCCTGGTGGCGCAGTGGTTGAGAGTCCGCCTGCCGATGCAGGGGACGCGGGTTCGTGCCCCTGTCCGGGAAGATCCCACATGCCGCGGAGCGGCTGGGCCCGTGAGCCATGGCCGCTGAGCCTGCGCGTCCGGAGCCTGTGCTCCGCAATGGGAGAGGCCACAACGGTGAGAGGCCCGCGTACCGCAAAAAAAAAAAAAAAAAAAAAAAAAAAAAAAAAAAAAAAAAAAACCCTTCCCTCTGGAGGTCTCCCCACAGAGGCCTAAGCTACTCCTTAGGGACTATATCCTCCTGCAGGTCACCTACCGTCCAGGGGCCAGGCCCGGGTGACAAATGGAGAGCTCCGCGCTCCAGGGTGTACACACACATGGCAGCCCTGCTGGCCGAGACCTCTCCCAGTCCTGCTGCTCACGGGGAGCCAGTCCTGACCTCCACAAAGCCACACACCTTCCTCACCCCGAGGCTCCAAGCCACAGCCCTGGTCTTTCCTTTTGGCCCTACTGGTCACAGCCCTGTGAGCCCAAACAGTAGTTAACCCTTCCACGCCGGGGTTCACAATGCTCCAACGTGCAGCTCAGCAGCGGGGGCGGAAGCGAGGGCAGAATCCAGGCCAGGGGTCAGGACCAGTGGGTTGGGTCAAAGAAGGTACGCTTCACAGCCATGGTGGCACCTGGGTGACTCCCCTCTGCATCCTCCTCCAGCCACTCTTCCGGGGCCTCCAAGTGTTTGCCGTCCTGCAATGGGTCTTCCCCTGTTGGGGGCTCACTGAGTCCCTGAAGGCCTGAGGAACCCTGCGCCTGGCACTCGGCTTCCCCATTGCAGTACGCGAGGGAGGGAGGCAGGGCAGGGGTCTGTGCGGTGGGGTCCTTCAACGAGGGAGAAAGATGTAGATTGCACAGATGGGCCTGAAACCATGGAACAGGGAAGGGGGCAAACGGGGGACCTGGGACTCGAACCTCTGAGTCCCCACAACCCCCCACGCACCACCACCACCTCCTGCCCAGGTGTGCCTGGCTGCCTTCCTCCTCGTATTCCTGGGCCGGGCCTGGATCCTAGCGGTCCTCGACCTGGTCCGGCTCCATGGAGACAGAAACACACCTGCGGCAGGAGGCCACTGCTCTGCCTGGGTCCGCAACCGGGCCATCCGGACACATATCCGTGACCACCTCCCCATCTCGGCGAGGCACTCGGGAACGGTGCGCTGGCTGGGAGCAGGGCTTCAGAATGGACTCTCGGGACCTTCACCCCCCAAGTCCAATGTCAGCTCCCCAGTGGGTGTGCACCCTCTGTCCCCCAGCTGGTTAAAACCGCAGACCCGGCTCCCTCCTGGAACTACCTCTTTGGCTTCCACCCTCACGAGGTCCTGGTCAGCGGGGCCTGCAGCAACTTCTGCGCAGAGGCCACTGGCTTCTCCCACCTCTTCCCTCACCTCCAGCCCCACCTGCTCACGCTGCCCTGTTGGTCCCAGCTCCCTGTCTTCCGGGACTACATCATGTGTGCTGCTGAGGAGCCACAGTCCCTGGGGTCACCTCCTACCTGCCCTCCTCGCGCATGCGGGCACTTGGTCCCACCTCTACTTACTTTCCCAGAGCCCTGCGCCCTCTTCTCCGGAAGAATCAGGCGTCGGGTCCCCCGGCCTCCGCCCTCGCTCGCAGGACCAGTGTCCTGGACAAGGCCAGCGCCTCCTATCTCTTGTCCCTGCCCGGGGGCCTCCTGGCCGTGGGAGGGCCCCTGGAGGCGTGGCAGGCAAAGCCCGGAGCGCTGAGCTTGCGAATCCGGAATCAGAAGAGATTTGTCAAGTTGGCGCTGGAAGAGGGCGGCGCTGCGGGGGAGGAGCGCCGCGCGCCCCGGGCGGGGTCCGGAGTCAGCTGGCCCCGTGCTCCCCCAGGGCCTCCCTGGTGCCAGTGTTGTCTTTCGGGGAGAACTAGCTCATCCAGCAGTTTCCGAACCCGCCGGGCTCATGGCTGCGAGGAACACAGGAAGCGCTGCAGCCACTGCTGAGAGTGGCCCTGCCGCTCGCTGTTCCACGCCCCCCGGGGCCTCCTCCTGCCCTTCCGCACGCCCACCCACACCGTCGGCGAGCCCCGGCCTCTACCCGCTCCGCTATCCGGCCCGCCCGCCTGCTCCTCCCGGGCTGAAGGCCCCTGCACCCTCCCCGCGCCAGGAGGTGAAGGTCCCCCCGGTTGGCGCCTGAAATCCTGGATTCCGGCCACGCCTCCAGGCTGCCTTTGGCAACCGCGCCAGCCCTGAACTCTGTCCCAGTTAATCGCGGCGAGCGAGGAGGTGACCTGCGGGCGGCTGCTAGCGACCACCCCTCTGGCCTCCTGTTCCGCCCACAGTGGGGGCCCCGATCCCGGCGCAGCGAACCCCGCGGCCCAGCCGGGCGCAGGAGGACGCGCAGCACGAGGTCTACTTGGAGCGGCTCAAGCAGCTGTTGAAAGAGCAAAAGGCGCGCCCTGGCGTCCCTGCCGACAGGCACCTCCCCCCACCTAACACGCCGCCGGCCCCCAGCGGTGCCCTCGGTGACAGCGGGTGGGGACCGAAACTAAAGGTGGGTACAGACCTGCGGGGGGTGTGTGTTTGTACTTGGCGGGGGAAGTCCGCGCGCCTGGCCGGGCCTCGGAGGGGACCAGACACTCCTGGAGACCCGCAGACACACCCGGGGCGCGCGTCCAGGATCTGACGTCCGCACTCGAGATCAAAGAGTCTCGGCTGGGACCCAGTCGGTGGGCTCTCCGGCTTCTTCTGCGACCGCTCCCCACAACGATTCCTAAGGCACGCGGGGGTGGACCTCCATCGCACGGCCCCTACCCCGGCTCCCAGCCCCGCCCAGCGGCCAGCCCAGACCTACCGTCTGGAGTTCAAAGATCAGTGTGTGAAGACCTGTGGCGCTGCGGATCCCAAGGTCTCCCCATCCACACAGCCCTCTACAAGCAACCCCGGGAGGCCCCAGGGGTGTGGCCACTCAGACGAGAAAGGCTTCCCCGGCTCGTTTGTCCTCCGGGTCCTGGAGCCCTGCTGGCAGAAAGGGAGCGAGTGGGAGTCTCCACAGCCCCGCCGCCCTCCCGCAGTATGAAAACCCTGAAGATGCAGCAGCTACAAGTACTGAGCGCCTACTGCTACGTGCTCCCTTTCCTCTTCACGGGTGAGTGGTGGCCGGGGTCCACCCGGGAAGGAGGCAAGGGGGATGGTGGGGGGAGAAAGGTTGAAGCCCCACCTGCCAGGATGTCCGAGGGCCAAGGGAGGGGGGAGGGGCCAGCGGGCCAGCTGGGAGATGGCCAGTGATCTCATTGGGGAGGGTGGAGGGCAGGAGCCACTGGAGTTTCAAAAGCTAGTTCATATTTCGTTCTCATCTTTCCCCCAGGCCCCTTCTGTTCCCTTCTTCTCTTCCTCCTCTTCACGTCGCTCTGGTACTTCTCTACTTGGTATGGTTCTTCCTGGACAGGGACCCACACCCCGTCCCCCAGGTGAGCACTAAAGAAGGACCCAAGTAGTGAGAGGTGATAAATGGTGCCTCCAGGAATGCTCCCACCCTTATCTGTCTGCCCAAGGAGGAAGGCGTTCTGAGTGGATGAGGAACTGGACAGTTTGGAAGCACCTAAGGGATTATTTTCCCATTAAGGCAACAGGTCACCCTCCAAGGAGATGCTCTGGTTCCTCCCTTTCCCCTATGTACCCCACCTACTCACCCCTCCCTATGCTGGAGTCTGAGCCCCCCAGCTACCTAAGTTCAGGCAATGGGGGAGGGGTGGGATGGTGTACCAGAGGGGGTCCCTTGTGCCCTTGACCCCATCGTAGGACCTTGAACTCTAACCCTAAGTTAAGTCTGTTGGTGTGGAGGGAATTCTGTTCAGCTGGTATCCTGCTGTCTATGCTTTCTTCCCCTCATCCTGCCCACTGCCCCCCAAACTGGTGAAAACAGTAGAGCTGCCCCCTGACCGGAACTACCTGCTGGTCGCTCACCCCCGTGGGATCACGGCCATGGGAATCCCCTGTAACTTCTCCACTGAGAGCTCCGGCTTCTCCCAGCAGTTCCCCAGGCTTCGGCCCTTGACGGCCACGTGGAATGGCCCCTTCCATTTCCCAGTCTACCGAGACTACCTTCTATCCTTTGGTGAGTCTTGAGCTGAGGGGCGGAGGCAGCCCCACCCCCCACCCCCCACAGTGGCCCCCACCCCCCACAGTGGCCCCCACCCACCATCCAGCCCAGAGACCCGGCTTGAACATTGGCCAGGCTCACAGTGGGCGTCAGTGAATGGCTTTGGAGCAAGCGTCCTGCATCCTTGCTGGGAGAGGTGCTGTAGGGCACGCTGACATGGACACAGGGGTAGGGGATCTTGGAAGGAAAGGGATGCGGGCTTACCCTTCCGAGGCCAAAGGGTGGGGTAAGGGACTAGGGAGCCAAGGACGGGGTAGTGACTGTTCCCACACCTCCTCGTGCCTGCAGGAGGATGTTCCGTGAACCGCCAGAGCCTGGATTTTATTCTGTTGCAGCCTCAGGTCGGGCAGGCTGTGGTCGTCCTGGGTAGGGGGCCCACGAGTCCCTGTATGCCATCCCAGGGGAGCACAGAGAAGTGCACAGATCACAGGGCACGGCTTGATTTTTCATCCACTGAACATACACGGGGTTGTCCTGGGCAGTGAATGAGACGTACTCAGGCTCGTGGGACAGCTGCACTGGCGTCCTTGTGTGTGGATTGAGGGGAACTGTCAGCCATCGTCCTCCCACCCATCTCTAACCTTGGATTTCTCTGCTGGGTGGGTGCCCACTCACTCAGGATGGAGCCAGGAGGAAACATCTGGAAGCCTTTTCAGAGAAAGAAGAGGGGGGTCAGCACTTGGATGGGCTGGGCTGGGGACGAGCCTTTTGAATGGGTAGAGGAGTCGACCCAGCAGGCTGGAGGAGGTTAGGGTCGGTTAGAGAATCATTACAGCTGTTTCGGGAGCTCCAGCCCCAGACGGTGAGAATCTCACTGGGTCAGACTTCAGCCCTGCACCCGGGGCTATCCCCACTCACCTGCCACCCATGCAGACCCTAACGTGGGCTCTTCTACAGACCTATTTCTGGTCATTCTTCCAGAGCTCCAGCCCCAGTGGGTCCTCCCCTATTGCTAGTCACTGCAGCCCTGAAAAGCCAACCCATCTGTAGGCAAAACATAGCATCTGGGACTTCCCTGGTGGCGCAGTGGTTAAGAATCCGCCTGCCAATGCAGGGGACATGGGTTCGATCCCTGGCGCGGGAAGATCCCACATGCCACGGATCAACTAAGCCCGTGCGCCACAACTACCCAGCCCGCGCTCTAGAGCCCGCGAGCCACAACTGCTGAAGTCTGCACACCTAGAGCCCGTGCTCTGCAACAAGAGAAGCCACTGCAATGAGCAGCCTGCTCTCTGCAACTAGAGAAAGTTCGTGAGCAGCAACAAAGACCCAACACAGCCATAAATAAATAAATTTATTTAAAAACAAAAACAAAAAGCATAGCATCTGCGTATCCAAGGAGCTTAATATCCTGCACTGCCCACTGCCACCAGATGTTATCATTCCCCGGTAGCATGCTAGGGATGCCAGAATCACCTTCACCTCCTTCCTCTCTCCCCACCTTCCAGAACCCCGGTCACACTTCCTGGCCTCCTGTCTTCTTCTAAGTGCCTCTTAGCTCCTTCCCTTACTCCAGGCCCCCATCCCTCCCGTGGACTTCCTCTGGGACCACTCCTCAGAGAGTAGGGCTCTTGCCTCTCATCTCCCATCTAACGCCTTCTCACGCTGGCAAGACGCTCTCCCTAAAACACTGCTTTCATCATGTCATTCCTCCTGTTCACTGGGACTGGATCTTCACTGTCAGAAGGTGTGCACGCCTCAGCACAGCATTTAAGGCACCCCACAAACAGAGCCCTACCCTGTAGACACACAGGGTACCAGACACACAAAAGTGCCGTTTGCTTTTGCCTGGGGGCTGCATCCACTGAGACGTGGTCTTTGTGCAAATTAGACAAAGAATGTTCCAGGTTGGGCGGTGACAAACATTTGCTATGGGATCTTCTTCTCTTTGGGAAAGTGCGGGTGCCACGTGCAGAGACAGAAGAAAGATCACTAAACTGCCTAAAGGATCTGTTGTTTTTTCAAGAGCTCTGGACTCCACAGTACAGAGCCGTCAAGGTTCCCTGTCCCATTTCTCCTGCCGTGTATCTGGATAATAACCCCCAACACTGTGTGGTTTCTCCTCCTATCTGGAAGAGTCTAACTTACAAATATATGAATATATGCCTTAGGAGCACAGCTCATTGCCTCCTGGCAGGCCTTCTTCCTTCCCTGCCATTGTCCATGTGGCCACCAGAGGGCAACCTCTACTCAGAAGGCCAATCTGTCACTCTCCTGTTCAAAGCCCTCCCCTGGCTGGCCAGCCCCTGCCTACAGGATGTGTGCAACCCAGAATTGCTTGTTCTTGCAAAGCAGGCTGTTTCTCAGCTCTGGGCTTTGCTCGGGCTTCCCCTTGCGCAGGAGGGACCCTGCCCTTCTTTGTCATCTGGAGGGGAATTTTTTTTTCTTGCCTCACCCCGTGGCATGTGGGATCTTAATTCCCAGACCAGGGATCGAACCAGCTCCCTCGCCCCGGGCATTGGAAACGCGGAGTTTTAACCACTGGACCGCCAGGCAAGTCCCCAGAGGGGAATTTCTAAGACGCAGTTGGGGTCTCACTTCCCTTGACCAACCAACGTGCCAGGCTGGTCCAGGGCATCCTCTCCTCTGCACGCACGTAGTGCTTCCTGAAGATCGAGCACGATCCTCTGTGTCGCTTTGAAACATCAACTTATCAAAAAAGTTGGCTAGCTTCAACATTAATAAGGGCAATAACAGCATTGGATTGCACCACATTAAGCCTGTTTAAAATCAATGAGCTCGTAATGGTCTGAAAGTAATAATCGATCACCACTGAAGGATGCTGAGGAACCACCACATTATTTGAACAGTTAACAAATAAAGGGAAAAATGTAAGCATTTATCCGGTCTTTCCTTCAACAAACTATCTCTAAGAGTAATCATAGTAGAAGAGAACAAGTTTCCTTTTATAGGTATATTCCATCTGGGGGGGGGAAGAAAAACAGAATGACAGATTAAGAATATCACCGTTTTGTAACCCCTAATAAATAATTGGATTTAGGTAGAACATCAATATTTGATAAAATTTCAGTAAGACAACCGTATTTGAGCCTTTGAGGGAAGAATGCATCACCACCTATAGCTTGGACATGAAAGAACTGGAACTTTGGGAAACTTTCAATTCTGATTGGTTGAGAAAACTAGAGGTGGGTGAAAGTTGGACCAATCCAAGCGTTTCTGGTGGCAGAGGGGAGTCTTCCGGTGAAAGGGAAGGAATTAGAGTGTGATCGCAACTCCTTTCGGCCACTAGTGACTTTTTCCTCCAACACCTTTAACTTTTGGAGGTCCTTTCCCACACTGGAATGTATTCCACCTTGACTGCAGCTTTGTGAGATGCACAGTGTGTTAGCAGTTTCAAAAAATCAGAAATGGGGGAAAGTCTTATTTTTTAAAAAAGGTTGAGTGACTTACTTATTGGCCTATTGGCCTTGAAGTCAAGAGATGACTCTGATCCCTTTAACTCTTGGGGTGGCTTTGTGTTGTGGAAGTCCAGGAACACGATCCTCCCATCTTTTCACATTAGCACAGCCGGTGGGATTACCAGGTTATGGAGTGATTACCTTGGAAAGTATAAAACTGGGATGAGGTAGGTGAGAGGTCAACTTCGGTGGGAAGCGGGGGGTATGGGAGCTGGGCAGGAACGAGAGTGGAGACAAGAGGGTGGTGTCCCATCCTCCGCAGCACTTTACAGGTTTTAAAGGACACGCACATCCATCCCTTGCCTGGTTCCTTGCAGGTAGAACTGCAGGTGTTTTTATCTCACTTTATGGGGTGGGGCGCCCCCAGGAGTTAAGAGCCTGGGTCACCAGCTTGTTCAGAGTCAACAGCAGAGCTGCAGCCACTCCGGTTCCGGGTCTGCACTGCGCTCTCCCTCTCTCCCTTCGTCCGCCCACCGGGTTAGCACGGGTGCCCAGCCGCGTGCACAGAGGTCCGTGTTCTCGTACTCGGGTGTCCCCAGGTGTACACTGAAGTCTTTCTCTCTGCGTGCTGCCCCGCGGGGGCCTTGCTGCCTGACGGCGGGTGAGATGCCCGCGGCTGAGTGGAGCTGAGCCTGCCAGTGCGGAGGGCGGGGAGGGGGACATGAGGCTGCTCGGCGACCCCCGGGGAGTGGTGGCCCGTCTGACCCGTCTTGGCCTTGCTCTGCTCCTTTCAGCTCTTGGCTTCTGCCACTTGGTGTCTCTACCCTTCCCGATCTTCACGGGTTTCCAATTTCCTCTATCAGTTTCTCCGACCAGGTCCCCAGGGTGTTCGGCTCCGCGTCCCCTTTCCAGCCGCTGTTACTTGTCTAGCAGCCGGAGGTCAGAGCGTGGGGCTGACGTTGCGGGGGGTAGGGGCGTGGCCCCCGGGGAAGGGGCACTGGGCGTGGGGGGTATTCCCGGCCCCAACATAGAGATGCTGCGGGCACGGGGCCATAACTAAGCCAGCAATCAGGACCCTCCACCGACGCTCAAGACGCTTCCCCACCCTCAGTCCCGCCCCCCACCGGGAAAGGGGCGGATTCTCGTCTGCAAGGCTAGAGGCCACCCAGCAGCGCCCACCTCACCGCCCAGGGGCAACTCCTCTTTCCCAGGCGCCCCGGCCACCCCACCGCCTGCCCCCAGCGCCCGCCAGCCCCCGGTCGCAACCTAGTCCGCTCCAGATCCGCGCCATGTTTCCTCTGCATCACTGGGGTTTCCTCCCCTCGGCCGAGCCCGAGCAGAGCAGCGGCCGCGCGTACCGCCCGAGCTCCGAAGCTCTGGCCGCCCGAGCCCGCGTGCAGGACTGAGCAGACCCGGCCTTCGCATCGGAACTCCGAGTCGGGACCGGACGGCGGCGGCCGGGTCCCCGCGCGTCCTCGGAATTTGACCCTCGGAGCTCCGAGGTGACCCCGCTCTAGGTACCGTTCGCTGTCTGCGCGGCCGGCCCCGATCGGCTTCTCTGCAGCCAGTCCCGGGCCCTGGCTTGAGAGAGGTAGGGGGGCGGACAGGCCTGGGGGCGGGGGGCTGGCACGCTCCTCCCCCGCGGAATGGTGGCAGCAGAAAGCCACGCCCCTCAGGGGAAGAGAACCTCTGCGCCCCCTACCGCCCAACCCATCCCAGCCCCGCGTCCCAGATAACTTGGCACCTGACTTCGCCCAGGTGTTCAGAGGCGCTTTCCCTCCGCCTCCCATCATCATCTGGCTCCCACCTGTCCCAGTCTGGTGGGACTGGTGCCCAGGGAGACCCCTGCCTCGTAGACAGCTTCCTTTGGGATGTCCCTCCCGCCTGCTTCCCCAAAAGACCGGGGACCACCCTCCAATACAGCCGCCCCTTCTCCATGATCGTGGCCCTTTGAGGCACCCCCTCTCCCCAGTTCGTTGGTCCATCTTCCTCATCCCCTGCCCCTGCCTCACTTCATCTTGTCCCCCCTGCCTCTGCTCTCAAGTCTCTGTTCTCTTCCAGCCTCTGCTGATTTTCTCCTCCCCGTGACGCCTTTCCCCACCACACACCGCGGGGAGAAGGGGGTGTGTCAAGCTGCTTTCTATTTCTGGTCTCCTTGGGGAGGGGGCGCGTGCTAGGACTTGTTTGGCATCTGCTGTGCCCTGTGTCACGAGGTGTCATGTCTGTGACTTGGTATCCGTGCCTCTCCCCCACCCCCCATCTTCTCCAGGTTGCCTTGGTCTCCTTTCTGCCTCGGCCCCAATCCTTTTCGCTCTCTTCTTTGGGCGCTTTGTGTAGCTGCGGTCTCTCTGACTCCGCCTCTCCTCTCTCTGCTTCCTCTGCTCCGTGTTCCAGTTCAGAGAAGCTGCGACCTCAGGGCCATCAATATTTCAGGTGTGTTTGGTGGGAGAGAGATGGGGTGGGGGATGGGACCCCGGCATGCCCAGCGATGACTCCAATCATCCTCTCGCCAGAGTGGATCATTCATATTTATGAGATTGAGAGAAAGGATACAAGGATGATAAGGAAATGCTGCCCCCTTTCCTGGAGCCTGGTCCAGGGGGTGCTTGGACTACATTTCCCATAGTGCCCAGGGGCACAGGGCTGCCTCTGTCTCTGCCTAGACACCTAATGGGAGTTAGAATTCAAGGAGCCACGTTGGAGGGTGGGAAGGGATAAGAGTGTGGAGCAAGGGTTGTGGGGCCAGCTGGCTGCTTTCGCTTGGCCTGTTATCCCTGACCTGCTTTGTTCCCAGCTCCCACCTCCTCCAGGGTTGAAGGACCTTAGAACTTTTACATCTCCCCCAAAGGGAATAGGAGTAGAGTGCCGGGGAAGAAAAGATGCAGGGTGAGTTAGCAAGTTCCCCGTTCTTTCCTGTGACCCTGGGAATCCCCTCCCCTTACACACATCTTTATCTGAGATGCAGACACGCTCTTTGGCAATAGTCTCCCCATCTTGAAAGTAAGAGGGAAAATGGAGCCTAATGTTTGCATCTAGTAGGATGTGTTCCGGTCTACAAGTTGCTCACATTCTGCCCCCTTATGGGGGCAGTGGGGAATTGCTGGAATATCCCTGAAGTACCAGCTTGTATGTTCCAGGGGCCCATGAACAGCTGAGGAGGTTGTCTGGAGATCCAGATGGGAGCCACAAGCTCAACTGCTCCTCCCCAGAGCCTGGCGCAAGGAATCTGACTGAGCTCATTTTTGGCATAGAAATTATTGACGGCCGGGAGAGGGCAGTGGGGGTTCCTCCCGCAATCTTATCTCTGCTTCTGAGTCAGCTCAACCCTTAGCACTTGGAAACTTTGACTCCTGCCAAGGACCCAGTCATGCCTATCCTTGTTCTTCAGGCTGGGGTCGGAGATCTCCCCACTGGGCTGAGAGCCAGGGAAATTTAACTTTTAGCCCGGCTTTGTCCAAGATGACTCACCTTAGGCAAGATCTTAACCATCTTGGGCCTTGATGGATTTCCTCTCTGTGAAAGGAATGGGTTGAACCTGATGGTCCCTAGTGGCCATAGCAGGGGCTCTAAGATCCTCTGAGCCTGTGCTTCTCCCTACCCTCTGATGATACTGGCCTGAGCTGTCTTACCTCACCCCAGCTTACCTGGGAGAGCCTTAAGCCTAAGAATTAGATTGACAAGAAAGAGGGAGATGGAGCCCTTGTTTTGAAGCTTGTTTGTATTGGAACCACACTGTGCTTACATAAGCCATGTTTGTGATACAGAAGCTAAAATTATCCCCAACCCACCCCTTGGTGCCCCTGCTGGTCCCATCTCCTAAACCGAGGTCATGTTCTTGTTTTAAAAAAAAATGTCTAACCATCCCCAAATCACCCTCCTCAAAGTAGCTGCTATGTGTGTCCCCTGGGATGTTGGTTACTGAGGCTTATGTAGGTTATGTGAGTGGACAATTCTAATTGGCTAAAAGAGAGAAGAGGGCATTTGATTGGTTGATTTGGTTGGTCTGGAGGAGAGAGATCTGGAAATGAGGAGTCATCCGGACTTGGGGACGGGTCTTTCTCTTTCGTCCTGTCTCTGGGCAGGGGGAAAAGAAGAGCTGGATGCCGATGGGTACCAGATCCACAGGCCATTGACCCAAAAAGGAAACTCTGAGGAATGGGAAGAGCAGAGCAGAGGTAGCCTGAGTGGGAGATGAAGCAAGGAGTACAGGAAGAAATTTCCCAAAGAGAAGAAAAGAAGAGAGAGAGAAGGGCGTGTGGTTCCAGGGGTCCAGCCAGTGAGGGGGCGCGGCAGATGTGTAGAACTCGGAATAGCGGAGGAACCTGACAGCTTCGGCAATTTAGGATTCCTTTGACGAGTTTCTGGGGGAAGGAGCACAGAAAGAGGGGAGCAGACAAGAGGGGGTAGCCTGGGGGTGGGAGCAGCTAGAATGGGGTCTGGACCCCTGAGTAGACGGAACTCTCGCACCAAGAGGGCCTGAATGCAGGAGCAGCGAAGAGATGGGCTCCGGGGCGGAGCTAAGAGGAAGCTGGGAGTAGCAGGCTCCCGGGAGTGGAGCCAAAGAAAGGGGGCGTGGCGAATGGGCAAGGACCTGATGCTCGGGGGTCTGGAGCATCTCAAGAGGTGGAAGAGACGCCCGCGAATGATCCTTCCGCGGGCTCTTGAATCCAAGACCCAAGTGCCGGATTCAAGGAGAGCTCCCTGGGCAGGCCCCGGGTCTAGCCCAGCGCCCGGGGTGGTGACGACGGAGTGCTCAGCGTGTGGGAAGGGGCGAGCCCTTTGAACGGAGAGGCCTGGCAGGGGCGAAGGCGGGGCGGGCGCCCCCTAACGGCCTCGATCCGCAGATCGCCCTGGGGTCGGTGCACGTGATCGACGCCGGGGAGACGGCGCTGGTGGAGGAGCTGCGCGCGGCGCCCTGGGAGCGCGGCAAGGGCGTGGCCGGGTTGCTGCAGCGCTTCAGCTCGCAGCTGGTCAAGCGAAGGCGCCCGGGGATCAAGGTGGCACGACTCGCCCGGGACGACCAGCTGGGGTCCCGGGAGCTGAAGAAATACCACCTGATCACCAAGCAGGTGAGAAGGGCAAGGGAGCTCGGATGGGCGGGCCTGTCCCCGAGGGGCCTCCGGGCGTTGACACCCTACATGCTGGCAGTCACTGGCTTTCCTTCGCTGCCGGCTCTGCCGAGTGGGGGCGCCCGTGAGCCCTGCCCTGGGACTCCCAGTCCTTACCCAGGCCCTTTTACCCAGGGAAAGTCAAACAGCTCCCCACTTCCAGTCTTTAAACCCTCCATCCTTACTCCAGGAGGCTGGAGCCCAGGCGTCCGGACTTAGTGTCACTGCCTCCCCTACATCGACCCCGCCTCTCTTCAGGGACCCAGACATCCTAATCTGAGCCTTTGGCCTTCCCCTCTGCCTCCCCCACCCTACTGACTGATCAGCTTCCCTCGCTTCCACTCTTGGGGTCCACATCCCCACGACCCTGACTACTCCACATTGATCTCCACTCTCCTGGATCCCCACCTGGGGATCCAGCTTTTCGGAGGCCTTGGCCCTGGTTCCTGCATGCTCTCACAGACCCCACTGCACCCCGCCCCGCACGGTCGGCCCTCCCGAGGGGCCCAGGTGGGAGCCCGTGGGTGTGAATGTGGGAGTGACGATGCCAAGAGGCGCCGGGCTCGCAGCCCTCCCGCCGCCCGCCCCGCGCTCACTCGTGCCCCCCGCAGGGCATCCTTTTGGTCCAGTTCAACGTGTCGGCCCTGCCGGAGGGGCTGGGCGCGCGGCTGGCGGCTCTGCGGGCCTCCGGCACCTTCTCGCCGCTGCCCACAGAGGCCGTGTCGGAGGCTGGCGGCGACGTGGCGCGCCTCCCCTGCTGTCGCCCTCTGTGCAGCGCGACGTGCTTCCGGGCGGGACCATCGTCCAGGACTGGCAGCCCTACCGGCCGAGCGAGAGTGACTTGAGCCTGCTGGCGGCCAGGGGCCCGGAGTGGCGCGTGGACAGCCGCGCGCGCCCCTTCCCCACCCCACCCGGCGGCAACGGCACGTGGCGCTACCTCAACATCTACGCCTTCGGCAGCCACGGCGCGCGGGTTCAGAGCCAGCTTCTGTGGCATCTGCAGCGCCAGGCCCCGCGTCTCGTCGGCCTCAACGTCATGTGCCAGCTCTTCCTGGCGCCCCAGCTGTGCTTACAGCTGGCTGATTTCTGCCAGGCTGGCTCGGGGCTCGAGCTGGTCAAGGGTTATACCGACCAATACCTGCTGGAGGCCGACATCTAAGGCCTCTCCAGTCGGAGAGGAGAGAAAATGCACTTTAGACCCACCTCCTTCCTCGGATCTCCCCAAGGCCCCGCCCCTGCTGTTTTCAAGCCCCGCCCCCTCCCCCTGCCCTCGGTCATCGGCTCTGCCGCCTGCACTTACCCGCCGTCCATCCTTCCCTTCCCTTTCCCCCTTACGTCTCTGTCTGCCATCTTGACTCTAGCGCCCCCAAACGCAGTTGCCCACACCCTGATCTGAACCGCCGGGTTTGGGGGAGCCACCCGCGCTTCTGTTGTCCACCCATTCCCTTTCCGTGCCAAAGAATGGGTTCGTTCACAGCTTCAGAGCCTTTCCGTGTCCGTGCCCCAGCCTGGGAGTGTACTCCGCCCTTTGTGGCTTCTGCCTTCTGCCCCGTTGTGGATGGGAGCTGGCAGAAGTGTGTGCAACGCCCAGTAGCCGGCCAGGAGCCCAGTTGCCCAATACGTATTACTTTTCTTCCTCCCGATCTTTCTCAGGCCCCCAGAGCTTGCCCTCTGCTCCTCTCCTCACCGTCCTCTCAGTCTCCTGTGCCTGGACCTCTCTTAGTTCTCCGCTGTCCATTTGTCTGCCCCGCCATTCCCCTTCTCCATGATCTCGTCATCACCCGCCCTGTGTGTAATATGGGGAAGGACCTGCAAAGGAAATAGATTTATAATGCCCCACCCCCATTTGGCCCCTGCTTGCTCTCTGGTGATGCACTTTTCCGAGGCTGCCTCCTCTGACTGGGGTTTCCTCCAACTTTGCACAATGATGCTTTTTTTTTTTTTTTTTTTTTTTTTTTCCCCCGGTACGCGGGCCTCTCACTGCTGTGGCCTCTCCCGTTGCGGAGCGCAGGCTCCGGACGCGCAGGCTCAGCGGCCATGGCTCACGGGCCCACCCGCTCCGTGGCACGCGGGATCCTCCCGGACCGGGGCACCAACCCGCGTCCCCTGCATCGGCAGGCGGACTCTCAACCACTGAGCCACCAGGGAAGCCCCAATGGTGCTATTTTGCAGGCTCCCTTCCCTATGCCCCCAACCAGGGGCCCGAAGCAGGCCCGTGAACCAGAGGGTTCTGGGTGGAGAGCCTGGTGTAGTGGAGGGCAGGTCCCTCAGCCTGGTGCGAGGCTGTCTCCTGCTTCTACCCGAGCTGCCTTCTAGCGCGACTGGAACCCCCTCCTCCAGATATTTCTGGACACCCCTCCCATCCTCTTGTTCCTTTATGCTTTTTGTAGACTTTGACAGTCTCCTATTTAAATGCAAGTAGTAACAGCTGCATTTGCACAGCGATGTCTCCTACACGGGATCCTCACATCTCCCGCAGAGGGAGGACACGGAGGCTCAGAAAGAATCAAGTGCCTTCCAAGTTGCTCACAATAGCTGGGAGCCTGGCAGAGACTAGAAACCAGGTGTCCCCAGCCCAGAGCATACCTCAGAACCTCACTGTAGCTGGAACTTCTGGTTGGACAATGGACAGCGAGCACAGGGTTCGCTGGGGATGGAATCAAAGACATGGACAGAGGAGGGCGCCAGGAGGTGGAAGAAGGTGGACAAAGAAGACAGCCGCTGCGGCCCTCTTTCCCCCCGTTCCGGCTGTACTGCTGTGCCTTGCTTGGCTGCCTCCTGCACCTGACCAAGCTGCCCTCCTCCCTGTCACTTCAACCATGGCTGTATTGCAATAAAATGAGCCCTTGGCCCACCTTCTGTGTCTGTTTCACTTCTTCTCGGTGGGGAGGGATGAGCTGCATTGTCCTCTCCCCCTTCCCCAGCAGCCTGTATCAGGGAGGATCTCTAAGCCCTGTGGCACTGGGGCTAATGACTTCCTGGAGGGGAGCTGGGGAGGGCTGCTGGCCGTTGCGCGCCCCTACCCCCCACACCAGCCAAGCGGCAGAAAGAATTGATTGCTCAGAACCGAGGCGGGCAGCGGCGCGGCGCTTGGGCTGGCCGCCGGCCTCGCTTTCCCCTGGACCTGGGAGTCTGCAGCTGCTCCAAATTCTTGCTCTCTCGCAAGTTCCCCTTGGCATCCAGAACAAGCCTGCCTCAATCCCACGATCCAGGCGTCTAACTCCCGGCTCTCGGCTCTCTCGTGGCCAGCGCCCCTGCTTTCTCCCCATTCCTGGGTGGGCACCGCACGGAGGGGGAAGAGGTGGAGGGAGCCTGGGCGCCGCCCCGCGGGAGCCGAGCTCCGAAGCGGCGGAGACTGCGATCCCGAAAAGTACCACGCGGGGGCGCCAGGACGTGCGCGGACGCGGGCAAGGCAGCGCAAGGTGGTTTCCGTCCGTGTGAGTGTGTCCATGGGCGTCTTTGTGTGTCTGTGTTTCTGTACATGTGTGTACGGATCAGGGGGGGTCTGGGTGGGATATATTCTGGGCTACGGGCCTGGCGTACCCCAGAATCAGGTACTCCAAGTGGCTTCTTGACGAGGAGGCGCTTGATAGGTTACTATGTACGTGTGGATGGGGAAGCAGGGGGCTGTGTGTATCGTCGCGTGTGCAAGGCATAGCCTGTGAGTCTTGAATTTTTGAAGTTGCATTCCTTTAGGGCTTTTGTGCCCTCCCACTGTCTTGTGTAAAAGGAATCGAGAGCTCTCAACCTGAACCTCCATTACACTGGTCACATCTTCAGCATGTGCCTGGACAGGTGACTCTGCTGGACTAGGTGTGACATTGTGTTTGTGTAAGTGGGTGTGTCTCAGGACATCAGTGTAACTCTGAATGATAGTGTTGTGCGTGTGTTTGTGTGACAGGTGGATGCTGGAGGAGGCTGGTTCAGGATTATGGAAGTACAAAATTTCCTTTCTCCTGTTAGCTTGTGGATACCACCTTCATGGTGTGAGTGTGTGTCTGTGTGTGTTCCTTTCTCAGTCTTTCCAGTGGCTGTCTCTGTGTCTCTCCTCATCTCTGTCTCTTTCCCTCTTTCTCTTTTCCTTTCTTGGTGACTCATCTCTGCGGCTTTGCCCTCCCCCAGCTTGCTGGGTCTCCCCTCCCCCACCCAGGAGTGGGTGGGGGTATGAAGGAATGGGACCCTGGGTCTAAAAATCAGGGTGAGCACCCCTTTACTACTCATCATTCCCAGACCCACCAGTGGCCCGTAGCCCTCTCCGGGTCCCCTTCCCAGGACTCCCCACCCTCCTGAACTGGGGTGGGCAGGGGATAGGCAATGATGTGTTCTAATGGGGCCATTTCCACGGGGTTCTTCAGCACCTTCTTTCAATTCAAGATGGAGACCCCTGCCTTTCTCATAAAGTGCCCCTCCCTGCCTGTCCCCTCCAATAGCTGACGCATTGAAAAGCTGCAGAGGTGAGTCACTGGTTGGGGGGAAGGGAGGAAGAGAGGGGAGGTGAGCTGCGGGGACCCCCAAGCCCCTGCCCTCTTTTTCTTTCCCAAACCTTCTCAGGAAAAAGACCCAGTGCTCTGCCCCCTCCCTTGGTTTTCCAAATCTTCAGCTTGGATCAATACTTGGTTGGACCCCCATCTTCTCTTACTACCCTCCTGGAGAGTATGAGAGATTCAGAAACAAAGACAAAGAGACGGATTTATACAAACATCTCAGAGCAAACACCAGGCATCCCCTCCTGGTCCCCATGTCAGCTTTGCCTTTCCCAGCTCTGTCTCTCATTCCTCTTTCTTTCCTGCCATCTCCCTCCTCTCCCAAACCCCAGGAACCTGTCCCCAGTCCAGCTCTTTTCCAGAAGCCCCTAGAGGCAGCCAGGTGTGAAGGGCACAGCACAGTTTTGAGAGGTGGGGTGCGTGTGAACGAGCTGACCCAGGCAGGGAACTGGGATAGAGAGAGGCAGAGACAGACCCAGAGGTTCAGAGTCCATGCAGACACAACCCAGATTGTGGAATCACCAAACCTATTGCCCTGGCTTCCATCTCACTGCCCCCTGCCCCATGTCATAAAGACTGAGACTCTTGGGATGTCGATTTCTGAGAAGCTCCCCTGGACTTCTGGGCGGAGTGGAGGAGGAAAGGGTTGGGGAAGAATGGAGGAATGAGGGAACACTCTAAGAAACGCGGGGCAAGACTTGAACTTGGGGGCTGCAGATGAGTGGCTAGGATACTGAGGCTTTTCTGCACAGAAATCTAGAGGTGAAGGTAAATGGGGGAGGGGGCAGGAAAGATCAAAAGCACATAGCAGTCCACATAACCTGTAACATATATCAACAGACATGGAAGGACCCAGATAAATGCACAAAGACACACGGGTACACACATATTATTGACACACCAAGCCAGGCACAATTTTCAGACACCAGCAGATACCCAGGCTGGATGCACTCAAACTCCCAGCCGCACAGGTATACAGGCACTCAGAGGGATAGGGACCCGCACGCACTCACACTTACAGAGACACCTGGAAACAGGCAAAAACGCGGCTCCACAGATTGGAAGAGAAAATTACATATTTAAATTGGAACACTACCATGCCCGTCCACTCTCGAGCTGATTAAATACACAATTGGTCCCCCCATTCCCTTTCTTTTTCTTTCCCCCTATGTTTCATTAATCTCTGGACACACACAAACGCAATGCACATATGTACATGCATGTGCACATACACAAGCCCACAGGAGCACAGACAACTTCTCTAGATGCCCATCTCCCTCATCTCATACTTGGTCTCTTAGCCCCATCAGCCTCTCAGGCTGCCCCCCCACCTCGCCTCCCTCCCTCCCTCTTTCCTTCTCTCTTGGATGGCTTCCCCTCCCCCCACCAGATGTCTGAGCCATCTCTCTCTGATTCATCCTCCTCAGGAAGGTAACGTGACCCCCCTCCATTCCACTGCTCTCGGTAACCAGGCAGGGAGGATAAAGGGGAGTGGGGTGAGGAGGAAGAGGAATGAGGGGAACCCATGGGGGCAGAGAGATGTCCTAGAGAGTTTGGGGGAGGGAGATGAGGCACAGTCTCAGGTCTGTTGCCCCCTCCTCTCCTTCTTTGGCATCTTCACAGTCACCTTGGTTCTCCTTTTATTTATTTTTTTCTTTAGCCTGATCCTTTACCTGTTCCAGGTGCCTGCCTGCCTTCCTCCCTCTCCTGCCCCCATCTCTTCTCTCTTTCCTCTCTCTCTACTTCTCCCCACCTCTTTCCCCGCAGAGCTGATGGGCTTTCTTCTGGGAAAGTGGAGCCACTGATGGAACCGAGAAGCCACTGCTGGCTATAGAGGGAAAGCACGTGAGCGTGTGTTTGTGTGTGTGTGCGCGTGTGTGTGCGTGTGTGTGTGTGTGTGTGTGAGAGAGAGAGAGAGAGAGAGTTTGAGAGAGAGAGAGGAGAGGATGAGGGTCAGTGCTAGGAAGAGATGAGGAAGGGGTTGAGGACTGGCTCTAAAAGAATCTCTGAGCTCCTGACAGACAGCTCTGATCCCGGTTTCCAGAGTCTTAGGGCGCGGGTGCCCTGTGTGTGCCCACAGGCACCCGTGTCCGCAGTCCTTGTGTGTCTGGCATGTGTCATTCCACTCCCCCCTTTGCCTGCCCACGCCCCCGCACAGCTCTCTGCCTGCACCGCAGCCCCCCTCCAGCCTCCCTCCCTCCCGTTCATTTCTGCAGTGGCTGCTCCCTTGCCTCCCTCCCCTCTCCCCTGCCCCCCTCCTCATTTCCGTCCTCCCCCACCCCCGCCCACGGCTGGTCTCCCTTCACTGGACCCGGCTCGCTGATGGATTCTCTTTGCGCAATCTGTGCGTCATCGCCCCCCACCCCCCCGGAACCTCTAACTGTCCAAGCCCCCAATCCCAACCCCTCTGGCAGGAGATGCGGACGAGGGGTCTGGTGGCAGAGAGGGGCGATCTCTGACGTTGCACTCCCACCCTCCACACACCCCCCCCATCGCGTTTAAATCTTCCCTTTAAGCAATGGAGAGAGATGGAGTTGAGTCACCTCCCACCTGCGCACCCCCCTCCCCACCTGGTCTGCTCTCGTCCTCCAAACGTCCTTTGGGGGGTAGCAGCGAGAGGGGAAGAAGCAGGAGGGTAGTGGGGAGAGGTGGTCTGAAAAGGGGCCAACAGAGTCAGCTGGACAGAAGGACAGACACATTTTTTCTCGAGACACGCACAGACCATGAACAGACACGACACAGAGGCACACACATCCTCAATCTTTTCCCTATCTCTTCCAACTCGGATCCTTTCCGACAGGATCACCCAAGCCTCAAGATCCACCCATGTGCCCCGGCCCAGGGCCCGCACCCCGCACCGCAGATCCGCGGACAGCGCCCGCAGGCGCACAGAACCATCCCTCCTCTCTCAGGTTCACGCCGTCCTTGGGCGTGTTCCCCACGCACCGTGCAGTCGGGGAATGGGGAGTCTGGCCCCCTCCTCAGTTTTGGAATCCTTATCTTCCCCTTTCCCAGTGTGGATCTCCTATGGGGCCCAGTCAGACGCTGGGAGAGCCCCCACCCTATTCCGCTCGTCGGGCTCCCGCCGCTGCAAGTTGCTCTGTAACCCACCCTCCCGCCTTGCAGCGTCTCTGAATCCACCCTTCCATTCATTCTGCCATTCATTCATTCATCCTTTTCTCCTCGTCCCTCCTTCATTCATTCATAGCCCCCCTGCCCCGCCCGCCTCAGCATCTCATTCATTCATTCCTTCATTCATTCATTTCCCTGGTGCCAGGCTAGCGCACACCCCTCCAACCGAGGCCTGAAACGCGCAGGCGCGGGCCGGGAGGGGCACGCATCCTCCAATCGCCGGGCGGCCTCCCGCCTCTAGGCGCCCGCCCGCTTCCCCATGAATGAACATTGACGTCAATGGGGCGGGGCGATTCCCACGTGACCCCGCGCGCTCCTCTTTATAAGGCGGTAGCGGCGCGGGCGCTGTCCAGCGTGCTGAAGCCTGAGCGAGCGAGTCTCCCGGAGCCGCGCGGACCCAGCTGAGCCCAGCCCACTGGACGCCAGACCTCGACCATCGCTCGTATCCTAGCCACCGCTCGGAGCCGAGGCGGACGAGTCCCGATCTTCCCCTGTCCCCACCCCGCCCCGACCCTCCTCTCCACCTCCCGCGTCGTGGCACCAGCTGGTAAATACTCTGCTGTCCGTCCCTCAAACCCTCAGCAGCCGTGGGCGTGAGGGAGGGTTCTCTCTCCCCCAGTTGGGAGTGTTGAAAACACAGCGGGGAGCCCCCGGGAAGGGTCCCTGGTAAATGGGGGAGTCGCCGCTTTTCTCTTGCTGAAGTCGCCCACGCACCATCCGGGGAGTCCTGTGGGGAGGGAGCAGAGCTTTTTTTTTTTTCCCCGTATCCTTGCTGCTTAGTACGTGGGCGCTGCCAGTGAGCTGGCTCAGGGAAGGGGGCGAGGAGGCACCGGGGGAGCAAGGGTTGCAGGCGTTTTCCCATTTACACGACCCCAGAGATCGGCACAACATCTTCCTCCTTTGCTCCTAAACGCCCCTTTTCAGGGTAAGGTTAGGGGGATAAGGGAAGCCCCGGCTTTCCTGATTAAAGGTGGGGGAAGGGAATATAAAATCAGAGAGCGGAAAATTCTTACAGAAACCCTCTCTTTCTTTGGTCACTTCTATTTTTTCACAGTCTCCGGCAGCCCTTCGGTCATGAAATCGCTCAGGTTGCCGGCTCCTGTCCTCCTCTGCGTCCTTCTACTGACCAAGGGGTTGGGAGCAGCGCCCCCGGGGCACCCTGAGGCTCAGCCACCTCCCCCCAGCTCTGAGCATAAAGAGCCGGTAGCTGGGGACGCAGTGCTCGGGCCGAAGGATGTTAGAGCCCCAGAGGTGCGAGCCGCTAGAAATTCAGAGCCGCAGGACGAGGGAGAGCTTTTCCAGGGCGTGGATCCCCGGGCGCTGGCCGCGGTGCTGCTGCAGGCACTCGATCGCCCGGCCTCGCCCCCAGCGCCTGGCGGCTCCCAGCAGCGGCCAGAGGAAGAAGCAGCAGAAGCTCTGCTGACCGAGACCGTGCGCAGCCAGACCCACAGTCTCCCAGCGCCAGAGACCCAGGCGCCCGCGGCCCCGCCTCGCCCTCAGACTCAGGAGAATGGTCCCGAGGCGGCCGACCCCTCCGAGGAGCTCGAGGCGCTAGCTTCCCTGCTTCAGGAACTGCGAGATTTCAGTCCGAGCAGTGCCAAGCGCCAGCAAGAGACGGCGGCAGCAGAGACGGAAACCCGCACGCACACGCTGACCCGAGTCAACCTGGAGAGCCCCGGGCCGGAGCGCGTGTGGCGGGCTTCCTGGGGAGAGTTCCAGGCGCGCGTCCCGGAGCGCGCGGCCCTGCCGCCGCCTGCTCCCCCGCAATTCCAGGCGCGTATGCCCGAGAGCGGGCCCCTTCCCGAAGCCCACCAGTTCGGGGAAGGAATGTCCTCCCCCAAAACACACCTAGGTGAGGCATTGGCACCCTTGTCCAAGGCGTACCAAGGCCTGGGCGCTCCCTTTATCAAGGCGCGCCGGCCGGAGACCTCACTCCTGGGCGGCTCTGAGGCGGGCGAGCGCCTTCTACAGCAAGGGCTGGCGCAGGTGGAAGCCGGGCGGCGGCAGGCGGAGGCCACACGGCAGGCCGCGGCCCAGGAAGAGCGGCTGGCCGACCTCGCCTCCGACCTGCTGCTCCAGTATTTGCTGCAGGGCGGGGCTCGGCAGCGCGGCCCGGGGGGTCGGGGGCTGCAGGAGGAGGAGGAGGAGGAGCGAGAGACCGAGAGGGAGCAGGAGGCGGCGGAGCAGGAGAGACGCGGCGGGGAGGAGAGGGTGGGGGAAGAGGATGAGGAGGCGGCGGAGGCGGAGGCGGAGGCGGAGGAGGCGGAGAGGGCGCGACAGAACGCGTTACTGTTCGCCGAGGAGGAGGACGGAGAAGCCGGAGCCGAAGACAAGCGCTCCCAGGAGGAGACGCCCGGCCACCGACGAAAGGAGGCCGCGGGGGCAGAGGAGGGCGGGGAGGAGGACGACGACGACGAAGAGATGGACCCGCAGACAATCGATAGCCTCATTGAGCTGTCCACCAAACTCCACCTGCCAGCGGACGACGTGGTCAGCATCATCGAGGAGGTGGAAGAGAAGCGGAAGCGGAAGAAGAACGCCCCTCCCGAGCCCGTGCCGCCCCCCCGGGCCGCCCCCGTCCCCACTCACGCCCGCTCCCCGCAGCCCCAGCCCCTCTCCCCCGCCCCGGCTCGGGACGAGCTGCCCGACTGGAACGAGGTGCTCCCGCCCTGGGATCGGGAGGAGGACGAGGTGTTTCCCCCGGGGCCCTACCACCCTTTTCCCAACTACATCCGGCCGCGAACACTGCAGCCACCCGCTGCCTCGCGCCGCCGCCACTACCACCACGCCCTGCCGCCTTCGAGCCACTATCCCGACAGGGAGGCCCAGGCGCGGCGCGCTCAGGAGCAGGCGGAGGCAGAGGAGCGCCGGCTGCAGGAGCAGGAGGAGCTGGAGAACTACATCGAGCACGTGCTGCTCAGGCGCCCGTGACCAGCCCCGGCCCCGCCCCCGCGCGCCGCCGCGCGCGCCGCCACCCCCCCTCCGTGTCGCTCCTTTCCCCTCTCAGTGTTTGCATGCGCCCGGCCCCGCCCCCGGCCGCCGCCCAGCCCCGCCCTCGCCCACCCTCCCGCCCGCGGGCCGCCCCGCCCCCGGGCTACGCCGGGACCTGTCAGACCTCTTCGTGCGTCGGAAGCCCGAAATCCCAAACTCACTCACGGGTGTCTCGGGGCCAGCACAGGGGGGGCGGGTAGTTTGTGCGAGTTCCCTGCCCCCGCGGGGCCCCGTCCCCACCTAGTCCCTCTCGGGATGTCCCGGTCTGAAACCGGAAAAAAGATTTCCAGTTAACTGTGTGAAGAAGTGTCTGTCTCCCGCCCTTTGGGCCTCCCAAGAGCCTCTCCACCCTCTCCGGATCGCTGTGAATTTACCCCTTCTTTCCCTACTCTGTTGTAAATACCCCTCACGGAGGAAATAGTTTTGCTAAGAAATAAAAGTGACTATTTTATTAGGACTTTGTTCTCGGTTATTCACCCGTCCCCTTGGGCCTGCGTGGTCCTTCCCAAGGGGCGGTGAGGGAAGCGCCATCCACGACAGCCATCTCCTCCTGCTCAAAAGCGAAGGTTGAGTGATAGAACCTCTTTCAACCGTATTAGGGGTGCGGGGCGGGGGAGCGTAGAACAGGCTCACATCCTTTAGGAAGCCCTAAATTCCACTTCCAGCTTGGGGGGTTAAAGTCACAGGTCCCCAGGCCCTGGCAGAGAGATGCAGAGCGGATAAGGTGCCGCAGCTCTGAGCCACCTAGTGAATTCTTCTTTGCACGATCTCAGGGCCGCTTAGGCAGTGCTGGTGGCTCCCACCGCCCCTGCTCTACCTAACCCACCCACCTCCCTTAACTGCTCCCTACATTTCCTGGTCCCATGTACCTCACAAGACATATGGGGAGGAGGGGTTGGCGGCCACGGAAACATCCTGCTTTTAACCGCTTCTCAAGCCTTTTCTAAGCATAGAGGATGGGATATATCCTTGAACTCTTGAGTCTCCTCCCCAAATGAAACTAGACCAGGTGAATGACCACAAAGAAGCCTCAGAGGAGTGAAACCACATCCCCAGGAGTTGCTCCTCCCGGTCTGAAGGCAGCTCGGGGAGCTGGAGGCACCTTGGTCAGTGGTCACTGAGGTCAGAGAGACACTGAGCTCACAGATCTGTTTGGGGGGAGGGCCGTGCCAGGTAAAATACAGGACACTCAGTCAAATTTGCATTTCAGATAAACAATGAATACATTTGCACAGGACAAACTTATCCTAAAAACGTTATTCATTATCGTAACAAATTGAACTGGGTATCGTATCGTCCTTTTTTTTTTTTTTTTTTTTTTTTTTGGCCTTAAATCTGGCAACCCTAGTTCCAGGGATGAGTGGGACGGGGCGGGCAGTGTTGCTTTCCTGTCCTGACTGTCGCAGCAGCCATGCCTTCCTCCACAGAGCCTAAGCCAGGCAAAGTCCACAAATGCTTTTCCTTTTATTTCGGAGGAAAAGAAAAAAAAAAAATCAGACACTTTCCCCACCCCACCCGCTTAGCTCCTGCCTCACCCGGAACTCAGAGTGAAGGAGGGACAGGGCCCAGTCTTCTGTAAAGCCTACCCCTCCCCCAGCCCTCCCTTCCCTCAAAGTAGCAAGGTTAGAAAAAAATTAACTATGTTGCTCCTCCCCTGGAACTGAACAGAGGCCCCACTGCAGCCAAGAAGGAAGGGGAGGAGACAGATGAGGGAAAAGGACTTCCCTCTGGAGACACGGAGGTCCCCCTCCCAGGCAGAGAAGCTGCCCTGGCTGGCTGCCGGGAGGGCTGGAGGTAGGTTATGGGGCAGGGAGAAGAGAAGAGCCCTGAAAACCTTTTCCCTTTAACCTGACATATTTATATATTTACAGTTATAAGGGTGGGGGGGGAGTTTGGGGTGACATGAGTTCTTCAAAGGCAGGGGATGAAAGCCAAATAGCACCCCCGACTTGGTCACATTTTCCTGCCTCCTAGCTCCTAAAATCTTCAGAGGGAAAAGGGGAAACAGGAGGTAGGGGGTGGAGGGAGGGAATGTTTGAGGGTCCTGAGCCCACAGCTCACTGCAAAAGAAGGTGAGGCAGCAGACGAGGGGCAGCTGGGTTCCACCAAGAAAAGGGCCACCGACGCCCTGCCTCTCCACCAGCTCCCCACGTCTCCAGGCGGGCCCGGGCGGAGGCTAGGCCAGACCCATCTCCTCCAGCACACTGCGCGGCGACTCATCCTCCTAAGGCAGAGACAGACGGAGGGTGATGTGGAGACACCAGGAGAGGCCGACGGGGTGAGGGAGCGTAGGGTGGGCAAGAAAGCAATCGTAAGGACAGACAGAGGGGGGGAAGCACAGAGAGCCACGGGGAGGGAAGAGAGAAGCCAGCGTGAGCCCAAGGCCGGAACAGCTGGGGACCCTCGGGGGAGCTGTTCAGCCTCCCAGGTGCACCCCCCCCAGAGCCAACCATGGCAAGGAGTGGGGTCCAGGTTGAGTCCACCACCACCCAGAGAAGCCAAGGCCAGGAGCTTGGCAAGCAGGGGGCTCGGCCTTAGTATCTGAAGGGGGGGAGTAAAACTGGGACTGGGGGCTGGGAAACTGGCTTTCCCAGGGCTGGGGCTGGCAGATGGTTGGGTGCGGGGAGGAAGTAAGAAGTTGGCATCAGGTCCCCGAGGAAAGGTGGACCAGACTGCAGAGAGATGAGTCATCGGGGTCTGAGCAGAGCACTAGCAACAGGGTGGGTGTGTGAGTGCCAGGGCACGTGTGTATGAGTGTGCGTGTGTGTGCGTGTGTGTGATGGGGGAGCTGGACCAGTGAGGTGGCAAGTTGGATTCTGCCCTTTCTCCTTCTGCAGGGATGAGTCCCCCCCCCCCGCCCCCCATCTCTCCCCCTCCTCAGAGCCAGCTCAGGCCAGCTTGCTCATCGTTGCAGGTTCCGGTGACTCATCTCCCTGCACCAAGGCTCAGCAGTGGCACAGCAGAGAGGGGGCAGGCAGTAATGGCATGAGGGCGGGGGTGCCGGGTAGAAGGGAGAATCAACAACCAGGCGCCCTCAACCCCAACCCCCAAATCCCCGTAGCAAAATTTTGCTTCTGAGAAGCAGAGGCTTTGAGTATGTGTGTGTTTTAAAAAAAGAAAGAAAGAATGACCTATCATGTGCCCCTTCTCCAATTCTCTGAGCAACCCTAAATGCCAAGAGAAGCGTGGGACAAAGGCAATTTGGCTGGGATGAGATACCCTGGGTCTTGGGAGAAGGAGTGGGGAACTGGCACAGGCAGCCGTCTGCCACCCCCACTAACCTCCCACCCCGAGCAGTTAGGGCTTGAGGGCCAGCTGGCCAGCCAGGCGCCTTGGGGGCCAGACACCACAGGGAGGTGGGGAACGGGCAGCTGGGGCCCACAGGCAAGGTGTCCAGGGTAGGGAGGGCGCCCTTGGCCTTGGTCCTCTTCCTCCTTCTCCTGACTGGCCCGGCCCGTACCTCCTGCAGCAGGTCCGCCTGCTCGATAGCCTTCAGCACACTCTTCTTGGAGGTGTCCTGGACGTCGCCCCCCATCAAAAACTCATCCAAGATGAAGTAGGCCTTCTCAAAGTTGAAGATGATATCCAGCTCGCAAACCTGGGAGGAGGCGGGGGAGGCAGAGCTGAGTGTCAAGGTGCATCTCCACCCCACTTTTTTCTCATCGCGGTTCCATGGCTTTCATGACCACTCCTCCCCACCCTGGGTTCTTGCCCCAGGTCTATGTCCTCCCAACCCCTAGGCCTTAGTCCTTGGTTTGGCTTTTCCTTCTCCTTCTCTTGCCTCCTTCTCTGTGATCATGAAATATTAGTTGCTCTAGTATACCCTTGACCTTGACTCCTGTTGCCTTCCCCGCAAATGTGCGACACAGTTCCTACCAGAGGCTGGGCTAGCTTCCCTCCCTAGGCACTGTGACAGGGCAGGGAAGGAGATTCTGGATCATGGGGTAAATGACTTCACTTCCAAGCAGCACTGTGACACTAACCAGCTAACTCTACACGTCACTTAATTTCTCTGAGTCTCAGTTTTCTCATCTGAAAATGGAGACACCAACACCTACTCATAGGACGGAATGAGAAGCAAACAGGAGAACCTGAAGGCACTTTGTAAATTATTAAGTGGAATACAAATTATGGAGTTATTACTATTCCCCACCTAAGATCTGAGCTCACTGCCAGTGCCCAGACTATAGGCCAGACCAGTTAATTCAGAATCTCCGGGGGTGAGACACAGGCATCGCTATTTTTAAAAAACTCTCCAGAAGATTCCAAAGCAAAGTCAAGGTCAGGAACCACTGATAAAAATCTGAACATGGCTTCTGTCCTAGTGTGAGAAGTTTGAGCTGAGCTCTAGATGGATTGACTAAGTGGCAGATTCGGGTCCTCACCCTCCTCCCCCAAGCTGATTAAGGGGCATGGCTAATAGGCTTAAGGCTTAAAGAGGGAGATTAACTACGGTTCTCACTGTTCCAACTTCCCCTCTCCTGAGTCTTCCAGGGCGGAGACCAGAAGGATCCCAGAGTTGGGTAAAAAGAGGGGACTGCTGCGTATGGAAATGGGTGGATGGGGAGACTTACGCTGCCGAAGTATTTGTCCAGGAGCTCCACATACCGGTGGATCAGCTCCAGCGTGATAAGCTCATTGTCTTGGCCCTCGATGGCACAGCAGAAGTAGAGGCTGGCATATCTGAGGACAGGGGCACAGGAGGGATGGCTGGGACAGCTGCTGGGGCTGCTTTGGGACCCAGGCATTTTGTGCCCAAACCTCTCGTTTCCCCCCCATTCCCAGTCTGTGCCCCTACTGGACACAGGCGGGGTGGCCCCAGAGTATGCAAACAGTAACTCAGTCGGCCTCTTTGTGCCTCTCACAAACGCAGGCAGGGACGCAAGCTCTTTCCCTCTCGACCTCTGACCTGTTCAGTTTGACTCAGCAAAAACCTGAGCCACGAATTCACCTGCTCAGAGGAGGAACTGGAAAGGGTTGGTGCACGTGTGTGTGTGTGTGTGCGTGTGTGTGTGTGTGTGTGCGTGTGTGTGTATGTGTGTGTTAGGAAAGTGGTGCAGGATCTATGATTGCCGAATGAGGCTGCCAGGGACATGTGCAATAGACAAGATGGGGCCTTCAGGACAGAGGTAGGTGCATGAAGTAGGTGTCAGGCTTGAGCAAAGCCAAAAGGGAACAAGAATTTCTTCAAGGTGAATTTGGAAAGTAAAGGCGGCTGGAGTTCATCGCTGCCCTCCAGATGTCCTTAGTTCCAAGCTCTTCCTGACCTAAAGGACTGCCTGTTTCTTGGCCAGGTGAACCCATCCCAGACCTCAATCAAGCAGGATCCAGGCAGGTCTGAAAGTAGGTGGGGAGTCACCTCTTATAGACAACTTTGAGGTCCCTCCACTCCAGGAAGCTGCACATCTTGGGCTTGCGAGCCAGAACGACCTGCATAAGCTCCCGAACCATCTTCTTTCGCTCCTTGTCTGAGGTGGCCAGGTACCATTTTTGTAGCCGCAGCTTCCCCTGACGGCTGAACAGCAGCATGAATCGCATCTGGGAGGGGGGGGTGGTCAGAGCCAAGGGTCAGAGATTTGGTTCTCTGAGCTGGTTTCCTCCAGAAATACACAGCTCCAAACTCATCCCATCTAACTCTACTCACGGCTCCTACTTTCTTCAAAACATCAGCCCTTGCTGTCAACTCTGGCTATTCCCACCAGTAGGTGCCTTTCCTCGTAGGGGGTGTCAGAGCTTCTGAGTCTGTCATTTGGGTTCAAATCCTGGCTCTAGTAGTTGAGTAATTTGCCTTGGGCAATTACTTCATGTCTCTGGGCTTCAGCTTCTTGGTGTGTAAGCTGGAAATAGTAAAAGTACCTACTTTCCCGGGTTGTTAGGTGGGATTGAAGGAGTTGATACGTGAAACAGTGCCTGGTGTGTAGTAAGCACTATAACACACTAGGTATCATTATTATCATTTCCTGACCTCCTGTTTTCCAAAGGTGGGTAAAATGCTATCACGGTGACAAGCAGCCCATAGCTGATGTCAGAGATGTCTGCTTTCTCTCCTGCTCTTTCTATCCACCACCACGCTGAAATCAGGTATTTTGTTCTCAAGAAGCTACCTCAATCCTCCACCCCATCCTAGCCATACACCCGTGCTGATGTCCCCAACACACTGCCCTCCAGTGTCAGTCCTGTGCCCAGGGGTATCCTTCACGTTGGCACATGCTATTGGGAGCCCCAGATTCCACCCTCTGCTCTCCTCGGCCCTCCAGGCATTTGGCCAGCCATATTCCTCTTTTCCTCCTTTTAGGGTGCCTCCTGCTGAACGCCCACACCTCCCCAGATACCAGATGACCAATTTCCCTTTCAGTCCCTCAGTTTGGACACAGGCATTCAGGTTGGCTCGCCTAGGGAACGTCTGTGGAACAAGCGCAGGGGGGTGGCCTGGGGAGTGCAGAGCCCTCACTACCCCGTGCAACCACAGCTTCCCAGTTGCGGGGGGGAGCAGGCCCGGGCCACATCCTGGAGTCATCTCCCTCTCCCAGTAGCTCTTCTGTCCGTGTACATTACCAGGGCCGGAGTCCTGGGTGTGCGGAACAGCACTAGTTTAGACGGCTAAGGATCAGAATTCGAGAGAACTGTGTTTTTTTGGTGGCGGGGAAGGGGAAGCGCTGCTAGCGCGGCGGGTGGTCAACAGAGGGGCGCAAGGGAGCCGCGTGCGGCTACCATGGGACGTGGGCCGGGAGCAGGAAGACGGAAGGCCCGAGTTCCGGAAAGAGGATGGGGTGGGGGCCGGAGAGCCAAAAGCACCGGAACCGGGAAGCCAAAGCCTGGGTCCCCGAGAGCAAAACCTCGAGCCCACTTGGCTTCCCCACCTCACCCCCGCCTCTAGGTGAGGCAGGCCGTCCACTCCTCGGGCCCGGAAACTATCCCCTCGCACACACCGCCCTTCCCGCCGGCTGCCGCTGCTCTGGGCTGCACGTGGACAGAGGGTCTCGGTAACTCGCGACCCCCGCTGCTTCCCTCCGCCAACAGGCCCCGGAGCCCCCATTCCTCGGGCGACTTCCCTGCGGCAGTGGTTGGGACCCCTTGGATCGCGACCCGCGCGCTCCCCGTGGCTCCGGACGGTCCCGCCGCCCCCTAGTCACCTCCCTCTCTCCCCACAAATGCGCCCCCTCTCCGCGCCTTCTCCCTAAAGCCATTTCCAGCTGCTCTTCCTTCCGAGGCCGGCTAGCCCACCGCCCAGGTAAGTGAGGGCCTCTGAGGACCGGAGGGAGGAAAAGCGGCTCACACCGAGGGCGGCCCCAAGGACCCCTGCAGGTGCAGCCCACGCCCCTCGGTTCCCCCTCCCCTCCCTCTTTGCACAGCCTACCATCCTGCAGCCTCCGGCCCTGCGCGTCCCTCTTCGGCCACCGTAGGCGCCAGCTCCACTCCCTTTCTTATCCTTTCGCCTCCTTCCCTCCCTCTCGCTTGAAGCCCCGCCCTGTCCGCCGCGGTTCAGAGAACCAAGGCTTTGCGTACTGCGCAGGCGCCAACGCTGCGGGGCGCGCGGGCGGGGCTGGAGGTGGAGAAGCGGAACCCATGGCAACCAGGTCCTTGACTTCAGCTTTGAGTAGCCCTGTCGTCATGGTAACACGGCAGTCTTGTGGGCTGGTTGGAGGATGGGGGAGGAGGACAATGAGGTCCTCGCGCTTTGGAACCTTGGGGGAGAAAGGCGGGTAAAGGGGTGAGAGGTGGATGAGATGACCGCTGGAGTTTGTGAGGAAGTAGGGAGGTTTAATGGAAGGGGTGTGGGCGATTGAGAGGGAGCAGGGTGGGAATTGTCTATAGGGAAGGAGGAATGACGAGGAAGGCAAAGACAAAGGGGGGTGGGGGGGCAGGCAGGAGAGAAGCATGGAGCTCAGAATAGGTATCTACTGGGAACCTGATAGATGCAACAACACTCAAAGTAAGAGAAAGGTGTAGGTAATGAGGCAGACGAGAAATAAAAAGAGAAAAGGAGGGACTGGTAGAAAAGTGATGTAAGGAAGAGGGGGAGAAGCATGATTAAGGCGAAAGAGGAAGAAATAAAGAGAATCTTAAAAAGTTGGCATGGGTCAAAGCTAAAAAGGGACAGTCGTAACCCAGACACAAGTGTAAAGATGAGAAGGATGTAAATTGTAATACAAGCCTTTTGACTGAGGATGTGCATGTGTGAGTGTGTATATTTGTGTGTGTGTATCCACGTAGTAAAGGAGTTTGCATATAAATAGTTAAGAGAAAAATCTTAAATTTTGTCGTGCCGAAAACTTAATGGCATATTTCTAGATAATTGTTGGTAACTAACGATGCTATTGTTTTTGAGTAGCACTTGAAGCAAATGTTGGTAAGGCTCTGCCTGTCTCCACTTTGCATTCTTTTCTTCTTACTCTTTGTTATGGAGGTCATACGCTTTAGTTGCAAGGGGGTGGGCCTAATCACCTGGGATGCAATCTGGTCTCTGATCTCTACTTGATGTACAGTCTCAGGTGGGTCCTTTAACCCTCCGTTTACTCATTTAAAAAATGAAGATAGCAATACCTACTTTGCAAGTCCGATTCGAGGCTGTATAGAAGGTATCTGACACACCGTAAACACTTGATATTGGTAGCGATTACTACTATTTGCCTTTCCCAACTTCTTTGGTCTACTACTTTTTCTTCTTCTTTTCTTTTTCATCTCCCTTTCTCCTCTGCCTATATCATAGGCTTGCCAACGGCATAGACATTGGCTGAACTATCTCGGTGTTATTTTTTAGGTCAAGAATCATATCAATAAAGCAAGTTGTCGCCATGGAGTGAAAAGAAGGAGTGGGAGTGTGTGAGAAGGGCAGAAGGCAAAATAATAAAATGCTCATAGGGGAGAGGAGAAGGTTGTATATAAAGAAGTAATGAGCAGTGAGGTAAAGATGTAAAGCAAAGATCTAGGCAACAGCCCGAGGAAGTGTGGAAGATCTAGAGATGTAAACTCCTACACTCCTTGGAAAGATGATACTTTCTAGAATTCCTTGTCTCAACGTGCCATGCCTAGCTGCAGAGAAGATAAGATCCATGAGAGAATTGTGAGAAATAGGGGTTTTGCTCACGTAGCATCATAGACTCAAGTGGTTTAAACTAACTAGAAGATGATGGACCGCATTTATCTCTTCATGGTTAATGAATGATACACGTAGAGAATCTATGAGTTAGTGGGTCCAATAAGCTTGTGTCTGCAGATGAGTTCGGATTTGATGCAGTGGGCAGTTGGGAGTCATTATAGCTGTCTGAGCTGCTGAATAACTTGGTGAAAACAGCTTTGAAAAAGTTAATCTTATAATAATATGAGGGATGATTTGAAAGGACAAATGGAAGGCTGGAAGATCATCTAGGAGGCAGTTTTGGGAATCTAGGCACAAAAATGAAATGGAGAGGGACAAATTGGAGAGATACCTGTAATGGGCCAATCACCTGAATTTAGAACTCATCTAAGTAGAATCTGGAGAATTAGTGGTGCCATTTGTATAAATGGAAAAAGAGAAGAGGTGAGATTCTCCTTCATTGGTATGGATGGTGTCTTTATTGTTCTCCTGCGAACCCCATGCTGACACCTCCCCAAGCCTTCCCGCTTCCCTCACCTGGTTGAAGCGGTGCTTCCTGCGGTGGGTGGAAGGGTGGTCCACATGGCCTCCAAAGCCTTTCATTTCTGAGTCTATGATCTGTGTTTCTCTCTCTTGTGATGATGGCTCCCTGCCACCTTTTTTTTTTCCTTTTTAAAAAATTATTTATTTATTATTTATTTTTGGCTGCATTGGGTCTTCGTTGCTCTGCGCCCGCCCTAGCCCAGCTGCTCCGCGGCACGTGGGATCCGCCCCAACCAGGGCTTGAACCCGTGTCCCCTGCATCGGCAGGCGGATTCCCAACCACTGCGCCACCGCCACCGGGGAAGCCCCCGCCACCATGGAAGCCCCCGCCACCATTTTTGGTGTATATTCTTTAAGTACTCATTGTTCCCTGATGATGTCATTTGCAGTCATGGGGGGGGGGTGTTTAACTTCTTTTTTTTAACTAAGCAGTTGGGACCTTATCATATGCTATCCCTAAGGGTCCTGAATACTTTCTGTGTTAGATGTTTGCCATTCTTTTTCACTTCCCTGGCTCTAAACCCCCTTCCTAGGGTTCCGGAATCCCCACCTTAGGAGCCTAGGGGGAGATGGAGCAACCCCCCAGTGTAGCATTCGAGTTTCCCAGATATTCCCTTTGTCAGCCCTCTTTGTGCGCACAGCAGGGCATGTCTGCTGGACTCGGCCAGTCTTTACTCTCACCTGGACTTTGGTCCAGGAGGGAGTGAGGGGGGATGGGGTGATGAGGATAGGTAAGACTCTGGCAGAGGGTCAGAGGACAGAACCTAGGGCTCAGGTGGAGTGGGCCAATGGCAGTGTCCCGTGCCAGTACGAGGTGGGGGGGGGCGTACCTGGTGATTTGTAATTTGGGGCTCTGTGTCTAGTGTGAGACCTCCCGCAGGTTCTCTGGCCCTCCTGGCAATTCCCTGAGCTCCCCAGTTTCCTTTTCTGCTTCATTTAGCCAGAGTTGGTTGCAGTTCCTGGTAACAAAGGACTCTGACTGGTAAACTAGGCAATCATGCCACACTGTCTGTGGATGGCACACGTGAGTTGTAAGCTCCTCTTGGGACAGTGTCTTACTCATGTTTTATTTCTTTACAGCACCTAGCACAGTGCTTGCTGATTGGCATCACTTGTGATTGGTATGCATGGGTACCTAATCGAGATATTTGGATCTTACATCTCACCCCCAATATGCTAAATTCTAATTTCCTCTATAATCGTACATATTTAATATCTATCATTCCCGCCAGAGGATAGACTGCCTTCTTTTGCTGTTTCGCCTGTGCCTAGCACAGTGCCCGGCACACAGCAGGCGCCCAGGAGTCGTTGAATTTTCACGTGGGTCCTCCACTTGAAAACTTCATTGTCGTCTCAAACTTCACTTGCCCCAAATGAGTAACGTCCTTCCGCCTCCCCTGAAACCATCCCACTTCTTGGTTTCCCACCGTGGTCAACGTCGCCACCTTTTCCTGAGCTTGCAGACTCTCAGCCTGGGACGTGAAGGATCACAAAAAGCGTGGCTTATCCAAGGGACATAGATCAGACCTGCCTGATAGACTAGGAGAGCGAATGGGAAAAGGGGAGACTGGGCTTCCCTGGTGGCGCGGTGGTTGGGAGTCCGCCTGCCGATGCAGGGCACGCGGGTTCGTGCCCCGGTCCGGGAAGATCCCACGTGCCGCGGAGCGGCTGGGCCCGTGAGCCGTGGCCGCTGAACCTGCGCGTCCGGAGCCTGTGCTCCGCAACGGGAGAGGCCGCAACAGTGAGAGGCCCGCGTACCGCAAAAAAGAGAAAGAAAAGAAAAAAAAAGAAAAAGGGGAGACTGGCTGGGTTATCAGAGGAGGGAGGCAGCAGTCTGAAAACCGACTTGATGACTTGGGACTTCATTCTCAGGCATGTCCCTGGAGCCTGCCCTGCTGTTATTTTTCCTTTGTGATTTTGTTCATATGGTTTTCTGGAATGCCCTGCCATTCCCTCCCCACAGACCCCAATCCATCTTCTTCATCCTTCAAGTTTGAACAAAGCAGCGGTTCTGATGACCCTTTACACTCCAGTGATCATTTCTAGAATGTTTCTTTCAACCATTTTTGCAGTGACTCCCATAACATTTCAGCTTTTTGGTGAGTATTCTCCGCAGATGCTAGCAGAGCTCATTGAACGGCGCTTTGCTTTATTGTGCTTCGCAGATACTGAGTGTTTTACAAATCGAAGGTTTGTCCCGTAGCAGCCCCTGCACTGAGCAAGTCTCCTGGCACCATTTTTCCAACAGCATTTGTTCACTTCATGCCTCTGTGTCACATTTTGGTAATTCTCGCAATATTTCAAACTTTTTCATTATTATTATCTTTGTTATGGTGACCTGTGATCAGTGATCTTTGTTACTACTGTGGTAACTGCAGATGCGGTAGAAATGGCAAGAGAACTAGAATTAGAAGTGGAGCTTGAAGATTTGCCTGAACTGCTGCAATCTCGCAATAAAACTTGCATGGTGAGGAGTTGTTTCTTCCGGATGAGCAAAGAAAGTGGTTTCTTGAGATGGGATCCACTTCTGGTGAAGATGCTGTGACGACTGTTGAAATGACAAGAAAGGAATGAGAGTATTACATAAACTTAGTTGATAAAGCAGCCGCAGGATTTGAAGGAATTGCCTCCGATTTCGAGAGAAGTTCTACTCCGGGTAAAATGCTATCAAACAGCATTGCAGGCTACAGAGAAGTTGTTTGTGAAAGGAAGAGTCAATCGGTGCAGTCAATCACTGTTGTCTTATTTTAAGAAATTGACACGGCCATCCCAGCCTTCAGCAACCACGACCCTGATCAGTCAGCAGCCGTCCACGTCAAGGCAGGCCCCTCCACCAGCAAAAGATTACAGTTACGGCCTCAGAGGATGGTTAGCATTTTTCAGCAATAAAGTATTTATAAATTAAGTGTACCTCTGAGGTATGCCTGTACTTGAGAGTAAGAAACATCGATCACTTAGAATTATTGTTGTTTTTTTGGCCTGCGCCTTGCAGCATGAGGGATCTCGGTTCCCTGACCAGAGATGGAACCCGCACCCCCTGCAGAGTCTTAATAACCACCGGGGGAAGTCCAGGAGGTCCCTCACTTACTCTGTTTTAAAAGTGCTTCACCGCCCCCAGTGTACAGTTACACGTTTAAAGAGAAACTTGTTAAACTGGAGTTCAGACTTGGCAAGATTGGGGTTGAAGCCATAGCTGCTCTGCTTCAGAAGCTTTCCACTGGCGCCCAAGCGACCTCTGGTGGCCAGGGGAGAAAAGGCTACCTTCAGGATGCTGGTGTTCAAGCCGGTAATACACAGGTGTGCACACAGGATGCCCTGGTGACGGCACGTGAGGGCAGCACCTCTGCTCCTGACTGCGTCGGAGCCCTCCTCTGTGTGCAGGGAGACCTGTGTTCACAAATGCCACAGAGAGGGCGGTAGAGTGTAGTGGACAGGAGCACTGGCGTGGCTGGGGCAACTGATTCAAACTTCCCGTGTCTTACCTTCCTCATCTCTACAGAAGTGCACGCCATGATTAGTACAATGAACCTCACTTGAGGATCCGCCTGGAAAAAAAAAAAAAAAAGATCTGGAAAACGGATGGTGTCTCCTTGACAAGTTTCACTCTGATAGAATCTCTTTGCCCTTGAGGGCTTTACAAAATCCATACTCATTGCCCACACCTGGGCAGATACATAATTCCAATGGGTGAGGCGAACAAGAGATCTGCAGTTATGACAGATGCAGGCAGATCTTGTGGAATTTTCATCCCTAGAAATAGAGGGAGGGAGAGTGGCCAAGGAGGGCTGGGTGGGCTTCACACTGTGAGGCTGCCTCACCGTCTTTGTCCTCAAAATATCGGAGGAGAACAGAAGGTACTGTTAAATGGGGCACTTCCTGGGGCAAACTCCCCTGGTGACGAAGAGACCTTCTGAAGAACTCTTTTCTTCTGAGCCTTCTCAGCATGTATGGACAGTGTTTGAATTACATCCTGCAGAATTAAGGCTGTAATGTGTTCTGCTTTTGGAATCATCTTGTGCAAAAAGGAGGCTCTTTTGCTCTCTAAGCAAATCTGTCACAGATGGGTAGCCCCTCAAAAACTAGCCCAGTGCCTGGCATTGGTCATAGTTTCAGGGTATAAGGAGGACAAAAGATAAATCTGGATCTTGGTGTCCTAAATTCTTGGACTTTTGCCTTCATGAGCCAGCTACCCTTTATGAGCCCGAAGCGGGATCTGTATGAGAGGAAGGAAGTATTGCTACAGGAAGAGGAATACTTTAGCCCCAGCTGAAGTTTGGGCCATAAATCTCAGCATAGAAGTATCTTGTGAACTGGCTCAGTCTACGTCTAGTTTTTGTGTACGGGCTCTAAGCCAGCTAGGAAGAGGCAAAGCGGCCTCTCTGGCCTTTTTCCCTGTAGTTCTACAGCCACATCTTAGTCCTTCAAGGCTTTGCCAATTGCACAGTGAGAATAGGAAAGGAAAGACGGAGAAGTCATCGAGGTGAAAGGAGAGCATCTCTCTCTAAAGCTGAGAGTAGCTTTGCGGAGCTACTCATTCTAGGCCTTGTTCCTCTGGGTCTTGCCCTGGTTCCCACTGGCTTTCGAAGGGGAGAGGAAGACCTTCCTTCCAGGCTTCAGTGCACTTTGGGGCCCCTCTTACTACATCAGCCTCGTGGGAGACAGGAAATCCTGAATGTAAGGAGAGGAAACCATAAGGAGGAGGTATAACAACCACATCTCCTTGGAACATCCTGGTGCGTCGTGTTGGAGGCCCCAAGAATGCCCCTGGACTGACCCTTGAGAGGGACACAGGAGGGGAAGGGCAGTGAGACGGTCTTAGTGCGTGTTGAATGACTGAGGAGGGAGTCAGTGAATGGAGACCCTTTCTAGATGTACTCTCCAAAACATTATAGAAGTCTGACATAATTTTAGGGAAAATTATAATGTGAAGCTTCTTTCAGTTCAAGGTCTAAAAATCTATCATTTTTCACGGCAGTGGGGTTATTCAGGAAAGTTGTGAAGGCTTTTTTAAGCTTCAGAAAAGGTAGGATTCTTATCAGGCAAGACAATCACCTTTGATTGTTTTGTACCATTTGAAAATGTTGGCGTTACCAACATAATCCCATTCTTGCGGGGTTAGGAGATTCTTAAAAGATACTTAGTCCCATCGCTAGGAAGCTATCTGATGCACATAAGAGCACGTGTGCACGGGGATAAGTGTGCAAGGATGTCCGTCTCAGCATTGTTGGTAACAACAATGACATTTCTTTTAAAAGCCGTGAAACAACCAAAATGTCAATCAGTGAGCCTCTTTTACCCTTTCAAACTGTTTGAATGTCTTAGTATGAGCAGGTGTTCCTTGTCATTTAAAAAATATCACCTCTACCCTGACTGCTGACTCATCCACACCAAGAGGTCATCCTGGCTGTCCTTGAACACTTCCAGTGATGGAGAACTCACTACCGCTTGAACCATCAGACAATGTTTTGATCAAGAGCCTCTGGACAATAATTAGTTCCTATTAAGACATGATCTAGGTTTCCGGCGGGGGCTGGGTCTATCAGTCCCATCTTCAGGGCTCTGGAGCTGGATAGCACGCAATTTTGACAGCTAGTTCTTGGTATTTTTTTCCATTTAAAAATTATTGTTGAATATACGAATGGAAAATAATTGGGGGAAGTATGTCCTCTGGCAAAAGCCTTCAAGATACTGGAAGAAGACAATAAAGGACTGTTCAGGATAATATTTTAAGGAGGATATTAAGAATCTATGTAGGGGCTTCCCTGGCGGCAAAGTGGTTAAGAATCTGTCTGCCAATGCAGGGGACACAGGTTCGAGCCCTGGTCCGGGAAGATCCCACATGCTGCAGAGCAACTAAGCCCGTGCGCCGCAACTACTGAGCCTGTGCTCTAGAGCCCGCGAGCCACAACTACCGAGCCTGTGCACCTAGAACCTGTGCTTCGCAACAAGTGAAGCCACTGCAATGAGAAGCCTGTGCACCACAACAAAGAGCAGACCCCGCTCGCCACAACTAGAGAAAGCCTGTGTGCAACAACAAAGACCCAATGCAACCAAAATAAATAAATAAATAAATAAATTTTTAAAAAGAATCTTATGTAACCTAGGGGCAGGACAGGAATAAAGATGCAGACATAGAAAATGGACTTGAGGACACGGGGAGGGGGAAGGGTAAGCTGGGACGAAGTGAGAGAGTGGCATGGACATATATACACTACCAAATATAAAATAGATAGCTAGTGGGAGGCAGCCGCATAGCACAGGGAGATCAGCTCGGTGCTTTGTGTCCACCTAGAGGGGTGGAACAGGGAGGGTGGGAGGGAGATGCAAGAGGGAGGGGATATGGGGATAATATATGTATAGGTATAGCTGATTCACTTTGTTATACAGCAGAAACTAACACACCATTGTAAAGCGATTATACTCCAATAGAGATGTTAGAAAAAAAGAATCTATGTAACAAAAGAGCCTTGTTTTCAAGGAACCTGATATGTCATTGGGGGTGGGGAGGATAACATGCACACTCAAAGAGCACACACACACATGCATGCACTGTTACACACCAGGAGAAAGAAAGATGGGTACATGCCAAGCAGAGAGCAATGCTGTTGACTGGATCCATGGGTTATCCATGGTGGGGGAGATGGATTTGGTCTGGGTTTTGAGAAATGGGGAGTGGGGTAGGCACGGGGGAGGGTGGGGACATTTGGTGGGGAAGGATATGGCATGAACAGAGATGGGAAGTGACAGGGACAGTGTGTCTGGGCAGGTGGCAGGTGTCTGGGGAACCCTCTTTCCTTTTTGAGGATGCTGCCCAAAGGGAGAATCACGTCCTGCCCAATGTATCCCTGGGGGTCTTCTTGCAGAGCCCCAGTGGCCAGCCCTGTGGATTCGCCCGTGACAGGACGGTGTGCCTTGCACTTGTGGGTGTGTGTTTCATAAAGATCCCTTTCACCCTAGGGGGTCTGTGAACTGACGGGGTTTGGATTTTGTACCGTGTGAAACATGGAAAGTCAAGGCCAGGGACGATTTTGGAATATTCTTCTTATTTATTTATTATTTAAAAAAATCTTTTTTAGTTGCTTCTATATCAAAAGTGAAAAAGCATCGAATTCAACACACTTTCAAGAATGTTGGCCCCCACATTTGGGCGTCCTTGAGGGTACGGCGTGTGGCTCTCATTGTCCAGTGCATCATGAAAAAAGAAGACAAACACACAAAGAACGAAGATTTTTCACTGAAGGGCGCAGTGGTTACATTCACTCGGCATCTATGTGCACTTCTTCCATAAAGTGCTCTTCACGCCTTACCCACCAGCTAGTTGGCTTTCAGGAAGATGATCTAACGGGTAATTGAGCTGAGCTTCTTGCTCGCTCTCTCGCTCTCTCGCTCTCTCTCGCTCTCTCTGTCTCTCTGTCTCTCTCTCTCACGTGTCCACAGCTCACACACAGCAGCCGGAAATGACACACTGAAGTGAGTCACCAATGCGGCTGTGAGTCACCCTGTAACCGGGGAAAGTTCTGTCCTGCTGGGTCATGTAGCGCCTTGCACTGCTGCTCCTAAGTACATTGCAAAATGTTGAAACAACAGCTCCGTCTGCCTTCACCCACCACATCCTTTTGGCTCCTAAAGTGGGCTGAAGTGGGACAGTCCTGGCAGGGGTCCTGCTCCACGGAGTGGAAAGGCCAGGAGAGGAGCGACGGGGTTCAGGCAGCCACCAGGGGGCAGTGTGGGTCCTGTCACTCCTGCTCCCGAGGTGCAACGACACAGACCACAAAGGAACGCTATGGAACAAGTTTCAATAATATGTTTTCTCCATAGGCCCTTCTCTCTCACAAGCATACAAGGACAAGGAGGTGATACATGCTCAAGGACACCCCTGGCATCCCACCCTCCCCACCAGGATATTGGCGCCGAGACCGAGGCATACATCTCATCTGTCTCCCTCTATTTCTGCAACATAAAGTTTGTGGGAAGCAGAAACCTGCTTCTCTGAGTAAACAAGTCACCTACACTCCAAAATAATAGATGCACACTGTTTCTGGGGAGGGAGCAGCCGGGCCTGGGTGGGTCTTGCGCCTCGGAGCTGGGGGAGGACGGACCTTGACACGAAAGAGTGTTTCTCCCGTTGGCCTTCTCTGGCCTGCAGCCAGCTTTCTCAGCAGCGCCAGACAGTGCAAGAGTGATGGCAACGTGACCGGAACACAAATTATTTCTAGCAAACACACAACAGCTCCTTCCCGTAAGCCTTGCGGTGCCATCCTGCCAGGGCCTCAGTGGGATCCGGGTCCGAAGTCCCGAACGGGTGGGGCAAAGGGCAGAAGCAGCCGTGCAAATGATCCTGGGAGTGTTCTGCAGTCTCGCTGGGAGACCTTCGGGGCGTCGCGCTTCCGAGGCCTCTCCCAGGGTCTCCACTGGGGAGTTTAGCTCAAAGGTCCTTTTTCCCCCTCCTGGGAGAGCCGGAGGTCTAAGAGGCAGATTCGAAAGATTTACCATTTTTTTTTTTAAAAAAAAGGTAAATATCTTCTCTTTCTCCAGAAAAATGAATTAAAATAACACTTCTTGGCTCCAGAGTTTCTCTTCTTGGACACCTGCAGTTCTGTCCCAGACGAGGGCTGCTTTTCCCATGGTCAGGGTTCCATCACTTGACCCATGAAAAGGACAGATCCTGAGGACGGAAGAATCATGGGAGATGAGAAGTGGTGGTGGGGGGAGGGGAACAGCACAGCTCACCCAGCTGGGTGTTTACGGATGAACTGAGATACGGGGAGATGAGTGAGCATCTGGGGGTACAGCTGCTCTAGTGACTAACCGGGGACTGGGGGACCGACTGAGCACCCCGTCTGGAGAGAGCACTGCCTCCGAGGAGGGGAAGGGGAACAGAGCTATGGTTCCCTGCCTGGAGTCCTCTTGCGGGGAGTCCACCTGCCCGGACTAGCGCCCGAGTCCAAGAGGGCAGGGCGGGCGGGGGTGTCCCGGGGCCGCCGGCTCACCTGTGGGGTTGTGTCTCACCACGAAGAGGAAGGGTCTGTCCATGATGATCTCCTCGGGGGCCATTCGGGCTGAGAGTATAAGGGCTGCAAGAGAAGGGACCGTGTCTTAGAGCAGAGGGAGGTGGGCACGGGAGCCTGGATTGGTCACAGGTGACCCAGCGACAGCGGCACTGGGATGGGGATGCTTGAGGAGGCTCAGTTGTTTCCTGGATGTGAACCCTACAAGTGTTGGGATGTCCTCTGAGGCCTGGTTTCCTCCAGGAATTGAGTGGAGATCTCTCAGGTAGTCACTCGCAGGCACGTTTATCTAAACCCTTTTAGGGCGTATTGGAAGCAAGTGCTGTTAAGGTGACTGACCGCCCAGAGAGCAAGCCAGGGCCTCACATTCAGAGGACCTCAGAGCCAGCGGGGAGGGAACGGGCTGCCGGGGAAAGCAGGTCTGTATTCTAGTGGGATCGGGCTGATGCTCTCCACACAGGAAGCGGAGCTCTTCCAGGAGAGACCTGGCTGACATGGGCAGTGGGGTCTTCCCGGTTCCCCCAGGGTCTGGGTGCCAGACCGCGGCCCCTCCTGGAAGCCTGGGGCTGAGACTCGCCAGGCCTCACCTGAGCCTGACTCACCTGTGGAGGAGGACGCTACCGTGCCGCTCTCATTCACCTCAATCTTCACTTTCTGCAGCGCCTGCGACACGTACAGAAGCTCTTGATCTGAAACAGGTGGATACCAAGACACATCAGCTTTGGTTCTCGGCGAGAAGAAGCTCCTTAGTCCTCTTAGGGACCCTACTGTCCAGCAGGGGAAGAAAGTGAAAGGAGAACCTCCTACCTGAAAGTCTTGAGAAGTCCGCCTGGTCTGGCCTAAACATGTCGGTCATTCCCAAGTTCTCCAGGGGCCCCCTGAGGTCAACTTCACTCTCCAGGGAGAACCTGCAGACAGGAGCAGGACACAGCTCAAGCTCAGGCCACATCTAACCCTACCAGGTATCCCCATCCCCACAGACCGACAGGATGGGGACTGATGTAAAGGTAGAAGTGGGGGGCTTCCCTGGCGGCGCAGTGGTTAAGAATCCGCCTGCCGATGCAGGGGACACGGGTTCGAGCCCTGGTCCGGGAAGATCCCACATGCCGCGGAGCAACTGAGCCCGTGAGCCACAACTACTGAGACCGCACGCCTGGAGCCCGTGCTCCGCAGCAAGAGAGGCCACCACAATGAGAAGCCCGTGCACCGCAACGAAGAGTAGCCCCCGCTGGCCGCAACTAGAGAAAGCCCGCACGCAGCAAAGAAGACCCAGTGCAGCCTAAATAAATAAATAATTAATTTAAAAAAAAAAAAAAAAGAAAGTAGAAGTGGGAAGCTTGTTTTTTCAAATGCGTTTGCAAGGTCTCCTCCTTGCTGGGGGATTCTAGTACTAATGAACATTTTCCTGCAATCTCCCCACCCCCTTGAGCCTATGACGAATTACTTTCCTCAAATAAGGCAGTAGTTTCGGCACAATTGTATTCAGTCTGACTGGGGAGGGAGGGGGCAGGGCAAATTCTTCTGCAAGGATATTGGAACAAAAACCCGGTCTGTAGATTGTGTTCTGAGAGCTGAGCCTGAGGAGAACTCCAGCAGCGAGGCTTTGTGCTCCGCTTCCCATCAGGGCACAACTAATTACTTCTTTTTTTTTTTTTTTTTTTTTGAGAGAGAGAGAGACAGTTGAGAGCGGGCTAAGCAACGAAATTATCCTCTTTCCCTAAGCCTGACATACGGCATCTGGAAATCTGGGGTAAGCATGGTGGGAAGCTTCCCCACAATTCTGGAATTATCCAGTCTCAGGCTCCGGCACCCTCTTTGCTTCCGCAGAAGGATTTTTAAAACTCTGCTCTGTTGGAAGCCAGCTAGAAGCTGTCGTTCAGGCTGTTTCATCTGCGGGAGCGATTCCTTTTGTCTCCATTGTTTGGATGCTAACTTGAAGAGATGGGGGTGGGACTGGGGGGCCTTCCTAAGAGTGTAGATCAATGAATTCCCCTCCACCCCAACCCTGCGTCATCTGTCTCTCTGGCTCTTCCTTTGGCTAGCTTTTGCTGGGTATTCAGAGGGTGGTAAAGGTGGGGCATGGTCTAGAAAACTCCCCCGCTGCTCTCCAGCAGCAGAGGGATGTTGAGAGGAAACTTAATCAACCCTAGGCGGGAGTGTTTCCCATCAGCCACCCACACGTGTCGCTGTCCCTACCCTGCAAATGTCACATTTGGGGAACTCCACGTGGGGGTGGCACTTTCAGGGAACCAGGGGAGAGGGGAGCGGGGAGGCAGAGGGGACTAGAGCATTTGGCCAGTGTGGCAAGAGCAAAGGGGGGCTTACTTGGGCAGAACCAGGAGGCGGGTCAGTCTGGTCATGTTCCCTCTCCACTGGCTGATGAGCTGGGCATCCAGAATGCTGGTGAGGGCAGACAGAGGCACCTCTTTTTCATAGGGGGCAGCGATGAACATGCTGAGGGTGTTCCCATGGTAGGGCAACTCCAGGATGTCGTAGTAATGGCCGTCGGGGGTGGTGAACTCAGCTGTGAAGACACCAAATGGCGCACTGGCAATGGCCCCAGCTCTTGTTGATTCTAACCCAGCACTGGCTTTTCAACTAGTGCTCTTGTCCCCTCCACTCTTTCTGGAAGCCAGCTCTCCGTACTAGCTTTTGAGGCTCCCCCACCCCACCGCTCCCCTGTTCAATGTCTATTTCCATTTCCCTTCTCTTCTGCTAAAGCACGCTGTCTTCTGGGTTCTCTGTCTCTTGTCGGCCTTCTTTACCTTCACAGCCTTCTCCCCAGCACCCAGCTACTAATTCATTCCAATCCCCATCTCCTTAATCTCAACTTTCACATCACTCTTCCCCAGAAGGATGTGTGAACCCCACGTTATGACGCTAGAACCACATGAAGATGAGAGATGGGGTCAAAGTGGTCAAATACGGGCCTGAGGGAATTTCTGGATTTCAGCTTCATCTTGCACAAGGTAAAAGCTACTTTCTGCTGCTCTGAGAAGCCCAGTGTCTCCTACCTGGGGAGTCTTTGTCACAGCTGGGGCGTATTCTGGGGTTTCTCCCCCCTTAGAGGGGATGCCCGCCAGGGATGAGGTGTCGTCACTGTGGGACTTGGGGAGGGGAGCGTCTTGCACTTACTGTAGTTGAACTTGTTGGTCTGAGCCATCATGGGTACGGAGACGGTGCTGCCATCGGACTTGTGGAAGAGGCGGTGGTGGGTGCTCGACTCTAGAAAAGGCATCTTCCACCGGCCGTTGAAGTAGAGGGCGTTTACCAGCACCAGGCGCGTCAGCTGGTCCACAGCCCCTTCGCCAAGTAAGTCGCTGATCATGCCTGTGGGAAATCGACGTGATCAGGAGGCTCGATATTTTTAAATCCTTCTAGATGGTCCTCTTTAGCGCCCAGTCCTCAAACGGATGTGTGTCCGAAGGGATTCCGTCAGAAGACAGACTGGGTGAGGTTTAGAGAAACTATCTAGCTGCTTTCAACCCCTTTCATCTTCCTAAGGGTCTCGGAAAGGCTTCCAGCTCACCACACTTTCGTGGTCTCGGGATCCTGTCCAGGGTCAGACCCGGAAACGTAAGTGTCCCCTTACTTTGCTCCCTAAGCTACAGTCTTGACGGGTTGTGTGTGCCCCTTGTCGTGGTTATTGCTGTTCTTATAACATCTTGCAATACTTTTTAGAGTTGGTTCACGGGGAAAGCCTAATTATGGAAAAGCATGATGCTTTGATTCCTAAAGCACTTGACCTTCTGTCTACAGAGCAGAAGATGCTGGAAGGGAGCGGTTAGGACACTTGGGATTTGAATCCCCTTTTTCTGCAGGCCCTGGGGACTGGCCTCTTTTCCCGGCCTGCTCACCTTTCGTGTGTCTTTTCACCCAGTCGTTGACGATGAACCTGGCTCTCTCGATCTCTGAGAAGTCCACTTGCTTGACTGTGGTCCGGAACAGCCTGAAGAAGTGGGGCATGAAACCCTGGACCAGCTTCAGATCCCGCTGCACAAAGACGGCATCAGCCGTGCTGATCTCATCCTTATTCCATGGCCCCATGAGCTCCTTGTACAGTTGATGGAGGGCAGGGGCCATGCCCTTCTCTGGACCAAAGCGGGAAGGAAAGGACACATTAAGCTCATCTCAAACCCAGGGGTCCCAGTGGGGCTAACTTCCCCTAACCCCGCCCACATGCACGGGACTCTTCTGCTCCCCCGGAGGTCTCTGGATGGAGATTTCATTCCAAACCTTAATCTTTCCTGCATCTCCCGCTTTTCCTCAAAAAAATCTTAGGTCCTAACCCTTTCTTTGCCTTGGAATATTTTTCTCTGTTTTTAAGTTATAAATCCTAATTTTTTCTTTGAATAATAACAGTAGCTATCAGGCATTTCACATGCATCATTCTAGCTGACCCTTACAACAGCCCCACGTGGTAGATACTTTTATTGTCCCCATTTTGCAGATGAGGACACTGAGGTTCAGAGGGGTTAAGGTCACACAGTGTATGAGTGGTGAGGCAGGGCTGTTTTATACCAGATCCACTGGCCTGTACACCCTGTGACTGTCCAAGAGCCAAGTGACACGGGGTGTGGTGAGAAGAAGATGCCGTGGTCCATCCCGGTGGCATGGGAGGACAGGAGTTGGTTCAGCTAAGCTGGGGTCAGCCCTTCCTCTGCTTCTGGTCAGCTACACCCCTGTCCTGGGAAAGACCACGTGGATGCCCGCCTCCCACGCTGCCCCATCTCTCACCATCAATCTTGAATTGCATTGCCTCTTGGATCTGCCGCTGGGTTTCTCCTCCCGTGGTCAGCTGTAACATGGCCATGACTGAGGCTACCCCATAGGGTGAGAAAACCACGTTGAGGTCCTTGGAGGCCTGCACCACCTGCTGAAACACTTTCACTCCAAAGTCTGTGGCGAGGTGGGCCGCCGGAGCCTGGTAATGGTAGGTGGCAGACCCTTCACCAAAGATGAGGGCCAGGCCCAGCGCAAGGCAGGCGAAGACAGGAGACATCTGCATCCTAGAGCCAGTGGAAAAGGATCAGATGAGGGAATAGTTCTGGAAGGATGGTGAGGTGGGGAGGGGTGATGGGACCCCAGCCGTGGCCAGCCTCCCCATGTTTGCCTCTGGCAGATGATACGTGAACAGGAGGGCAAGACAGAAACCATGATGAGTTCAGATCCTGAGCCTTTTCCCCTCTGTCTCAGCCCCAGGGAGTCGTAAGTGCGTTTTCACCTGTGAGAATCTTGGAACCCACCGGCACCACCCTCCAAGAGATGTCCTTTCCCTTCCAGGGGGCTGAAAGGCGAAATTATAATAACATCTGTGATTTACACGATGCTTTTTAATTCTCTTGTGATGCTTTCACAATCATTGCTTCATTCAAGTTGGCAGGCATGAAAAACCCCTTTCCTGCGCTGGGAAAGGGGAATGTCTCAATGGAGAGGGTCCAAGAGAGGTGAGGCCCTTGCTTCTGGGTGGTGGGATTGTTGGGGGGTCCTGCCCATCTCCTCCCGCTCTCCTGTGATCACTGATATGACGGGGTCAACTCAGGGCTGCAGGTCTCCGGGGAAAGAAAGAGGAACAGTGGGCACCATGGACGGAGGAGATTCTGCAGAGGGGCGCTCCCTGCCTTAGCCCGAGGTCCGGAGGTGGAGAGAGTTTGCTTTTCTCTTACCTGCAGTTCTCAGGGTGCCTTGTGACTGGCAGTTTGCTCCCGCTGCTGCTGGGGCTTCGGGTCTTGATGGTGGCGGCTAGTCCTCTGCTGCGGAGGAGGTGTGGCTCCTTGGCCAGTGCTCTTGGTCCTTCAGCCAGATGCAGCTGGGCTCCTCTGGAGGCTGCTGCTTCCCTTTATACCAGATGTGGGCCGGAAGGAGATTAACTCATGGTCCGGCCCCGCCCACCTTCTGGCTCTGGAAGTCTGTCTGAACAGAGGCCAGGTCCCCTCAGCACCTCCCTCTGTGGGACTTGCTGAGGCATCTGTGTGTGCGTGCGTGCCGCCCTGCGTGTGTACATGTGAGGGAGAGGGCTTGGAACAATTGAGCAAATCCCGGTTGCCTTGACCCCAGGGCCTCCCTTGATTTTGCTGCCCTCTGCCTCGGGATGTTATGCCAGCTTGACCCCTGGCACCCAGCGCTTACTTTTCCCCAGGGCTCGGTGTAGGGAAAAGATTTACACTTCCTCCTTTTCCTTTAGAGAAACAGATCACTGCAAAGTTATCAAAGAAGCTAAAGATCCTGGAAACTTTGGTCCGCCAGCTCCATGCACTGGCCAAACTGGGAAGAACACCCCTCCCTCTTCCTGACCACATCCCAGCAGCCAGAGGGCACGGAGCGTGACGTGTGGTTGTCTGGGTTTTGACTGTCTAGGACCTGAGCCTGGTGGAGAACTCCCTCCCCCTTCCCTCTTCCCTGCCAAGCGCCTAGCCAGCCCGTCCACCGGGTGATGTATGGCTTACTCCCCCACGCGTCCAGACTCTGGTGGTGTCCCCAGGGCTCGCTTTGCGTAAACAGTCCTGTCTGGCTGGGCTTTGAGGTGTGCTGGGCGAGGTGATGGGTAACGGGTAAAGGGGTAAAGCCTTGGCAGGAAATTAGGAGCCCAGTGTGTAGGTTTCATTTTTCTGAGCTGCCTGCGACTGGGGAGGATTACGTCTTATCCTATTCCTCCAGATGCAGACATTGGAGGGCTGGTGTGGAGGCAGTAGGGGTGGAAGTAAGGGCGTCAGTTCACGGCGGGTTTGTGGGGTGTGCTTCCAGGGCACCCTGGGATTCGGGGTGGCAAAGTGACCAAAGAGTCCTGTAGATGGTGGCCGTTGGCTAGAGGCTAGCTTGTAGGACTGGGCTGGTGCATTTAGGGGTCTGGTGGCCCCCTTGGCTGTGTAGCCTGATGCTGTGAACAGGGTGGTGCCAGAGGGGTCCTGGGGGGGATGGTGCCCTGGACTTGGGTGGGGGAGCCCACACACTGTCGTGTTTTGTGTAGGTGGTGGGGTTCAACTGGGAGTATCCATGGAGACAACCCGTAACAGAATCACAGGAAGTTTGAGTGGGTGGATGTGTCGGGATGTTTGTTTGGATTTTTTTAAGTAAACAGATACCAGGGGCAACTGCAGCCGGAGGGCTTTCCCATTTTCTCTCTGCCTCCACCTTTGTTTTCCCTGTTGCCCTGGGAACCAGCTGGGAATGTGGGGTGGCACGGAGGGAAGGGGAAGCCTCCAAGCCATCCCCTAACCCCAGAAAGGCCCCAATGCCTTGCCCTTCGCCCTTGGGGGCCACAGGGGGACGGGGACCTGGGAGTCTGTGATGGGAGGGCCAAGCCCCAGGTTGGAGGAGCGGTGGGTCAAGAGGCGGCTGGACCTGCCCTCCAGGTGTCCCGCGGTCCGGCCTCTCCAACCGCTTCAGCTGAGCCTCACCCCTTCCTCCGTGGGCTATTCCAGAAGCTGTTGTCTCTCTCCTCACCCAGCCTCAGCCATAAGAGCCCCGTTGTTTTCTGGGACCGCCTGGGTCCTGCCAGGGCAGTGACCACTTCTGTCCTCACCCCTGGACCTGAATGACCCCCATGCCATTCCAGAAAAGCCCCTCTACTCCTGGACACAGGAGCACCTGGGCGCAGCGCTAAGTCCTGTTGGGGAGAGAAGGGGTACGCTTTACCTTGGAAACAGAAAGGGCTGACTTACTAAGGGGTCTTTTCCCGAACTGGAGGAGACTTGTAGGTGTCTGGTGGGTGTGGATTAGAAACTGAGGCAAAGCCTGGTGTAACCGTACCACGCTGGGTTTTCTGACCCTGCCTTTGACTTTCTGATCACTTGGGGCCTCCAGATGATCTAAACCCAGACTTGATCGTGGTCCCTGCCTCTCCTCTCCGTGAAATGGCCTTGCCTCCCCCCGGTCTGCCCTCAGGAGACCTTCTCCACACCAGGGTGCAGTCCAATCGCCCGCTGCCCCAAAGCAGACTTCCCTGCAACGTCCTTCTCAGAATCCAGCCTGACTCAAGGAGCTGTCACTTTCCCCTCCTTTCCCTGAACACCAGACTAACAGCCTTGACCCCATCCCTTCTTTCAAGCATAGGCTCTTTTATAAGAGGTCAAAAGTCCCTACTGTTGAAATAACTGACTCCCGGAGGGTCAGAGATAAGAGGATGAATTTCAGGGCTGTGGATTTCTGGGGGAAGTTCCAGTTCTAGCCAACTGGGAGAGATGTTTTCATCGGCCCTGAGCAGGTGTTTGGTGACGAGCTCAGACTCACACTTTCTGGGACTGTCCCCAGTCCCTGTCCCCATCCCACCCACCCCAGTAGCCCTGTTCCACTGGGGCCTCAGCTATGCTGGCCTTCCTTCCAACGCTTTCCCTCCTGCCCTCCAGTTGCTCTCCTGCTCTCTGCTCTTCCTCTTTGCTTCCCCTTTGCTCTCCAAGCCCCGGGTACCCACCCGCTTTCTCTCGTTCCTTTTCTGCCTCAGAGACTCCCCTCTTCTTAGCTCGTCTACTCATCGCTCCATCCACTGGGAACCTCCATCCCCTCCCGCCCGTCTCCTCCAGTCGCAGCCATGTGAGGGCTCTCCCCGTTTCCCCCCCCTCTCTCTTTTCTGCTCTCTGTGACTCAATCCCACTTTCCCCCTCTCCTCTCCTTGTGCAGAATCCCTTTTACAGTCAAGTGCTCTGCTCCAGGCCTTCCTGTGGGGAGGAGAGGCCGCCTCCTATCAGTTACACAGGCTCCCTGGAATGTTAAGAGCCGGCCTCCTGATTTCACTGGGAGAGCCAGGGGTGGCAGAAGGCCGGTGTCCTGCTAACTCATAGCGCTATTTCTGGCCTGGTGGCTTTCCAAAGAATACAACGCTCAAAATAGCCTGTGTTTGGGCTGGGCTCTTGGCCCATCTTGCAGGAGTGAGCCGAGGCCTGGGCTCTGTGTCAGCTTCTTCTCATTCAAGATCACGGCCCTGGGACAGCCCGGCAGACATGGGCCACCTCAGCCCGCCCAAGGCCTCTCCTCACGCTGCCGCCGAGCCTGACTTCCCCGTAAGCTGCCACCAGAAGCCCCTCTACTTTATGCCTTCTCCAGCCGCCACCTCCTGCCGTCTCGCCTGAAATTGGCCTAACAGTGAAACCTGCATCCCCCAACGTGGGATGCTTTTTTCTGCAATCATGTCATAGAGCTGCAGAGCAGGAGGGCGCTAAGAACCATCTGGTCCGGTCCTTTGAATTTTCAGGTTAGAGACTTGAGGCCCAGAGAGGCCGTGGGATGTGTCTGAGAACACACAGCGACGTATCATAAGTGGGAGAACAGTGCCCATTGAGCAGGCCTGGTCAGGGCTCTGACACTTAGCTACTTATGTGTCTTTGGGCAAAACCAAACTTTGTGGCTCTCAGCGTTTGTATGTGAGGTAGGTATGTAGATGGATACTCATTGCCACCCTTCAGGGTTTTTGTGAGGATTAAATGAAAGATTGTAAGCGGCTGGGGCAGAACCAGGACAGGAACCCAGACAACTTGAGCTGTTAATTTTGACATAAGGCAAGCACCTTGTTATATATATATATTTTTTTTTTTTTTCTTTTTTTTTTTTTTTGCGGTACGCGGGCCTCTCACTGCTGTGGCCTCTCCCGTTGCGGAGCACAGGCTCCGGACGCACAGGCTCAGCGGCCGTGGCTCACGGGCCCAGCCGCTCCGCAGCACGTGGGATCCCCCCGGACCGGGGCACGAACCCGCATCCCCCACATCAGCAGGCGGACTCCCAACCACTGCGCCACCAGGGAAGCCCCTTGCTATATATTTTGATGTCTCTCGGTGATTAGCCGAGTGGGTGAAATGCCGTGGGGAGAGGACTGGCTGCTCACCTAAGAGAATGGCTGCCGGCCCCTCTGTCCATTTCAAGCCAGATCCTCTTGATTTCACCCTGATCCTGATATGCTCCCACTGGCCAACTTCGCAGACTTTCGATCCTGGGAAGATTTTCCTCTCTGAGCTGTGGGGTCACATGTGGACGCCACTGACATTTGACACGTGTCTCGAGCCCTCCAGCATCCCAGGAAGGACGGAGGCTTGTTTTATCAGCAGGGGAAAGTGGAGTAGAGTTTGACCTACTCTTCTGGTCTTGGCCCTTTCGTCGCCTTCTCTGGCACCCGCAGCCCCTACGTCTTGTTGCTTCCCCTGTAACACCCCCTGACAGCTGAACCACTGTTACAAACATCCCCTCGTCTTACAGTCATTTCTGTGCTTATCCTTCACTTTACTGTGTCCATCGCCATGTCTTGTTTATCCTTATTTCTCGGAGGGGCGTTGGGGGGCTGTATTCCCTTGGGGGGTGGCCTCTCATAACGTCAGTGTTCCGTGAGCACCAGAGACCCCCCGCAACCCCCAGGCAACAAAGAGCCTGGTTCTCTCGGGAGAAAGAGGCAGAGAGAGAGAAGGGGGCCCAGCGTGGCCACAGGGGGAAGCATGGGGCACACGGCATGTGTGATTCCCGGGGCAGGTGTGACCGCACAGCCTGCCGGTGGCAGCCTCCCACTCCCCCCGGGTCTCCCCCAGTCAGATCCTCTCCACGTACATAGATTGCCTAACTCTGATCCCCTTCTTTCCTGTTTACCAGAACTGGTTCCTCATCCCCAGCATTCCCGAGTCTCCCTTTATCACTTTCTCTGGATACATCTTCTTTCATCTTACCCTGACCGTTGTGTGAACGTTCCCCCAAATGGCCAGATGGTTATTGACAATCAGTGCCCCGTGGTGTGATTCAGAGAAACATAAGCTTCCTTCTCCGACGGCACAGACACACGTCCTGGGACAGAAGATTAACATCATGCAATGATTAGATTAAAACCATCTGTCAAACTCTGTATACAAAGTTGTAAGGCTCGGGCTACGGGGGTGTTGCAGGCCCCAACGTGGAGGGAAGTCTTCCCGGAGGAAGAGGTACTGATGCCGGGTTGCAAGGGAGAAGCAGAGGGATGGATGGGGCGGGGAGCGGGGGGGCGGGTCACAGACCACAGGACAGGGAGGGGAGACAATGATACCATCCTCTCTCCACCTGTCTCCATCTCTGGGCAGCAGCCCTTTCTGCCTGAGGCACCCCATCTCCGTCTTGCTCTCTTCATGGGCTTTCGTGTTCTAGGTCTGCTCTTACTGCAGCCTCTTCCCAGGTTCTTGAAGTAGAGGCTCCTGCTCTAGTCTGCATCCTGGCTCTGGACGCAACCAGTTGACTGAGCTGGGCAGACGCCCAGATAAACACCCGCGGGTTCGAACCCGCAGATACGGAGGGCTGACAAGAAGGGAAGGGGAAACTTCTGATGGTGGTGGTGATCCTGGGTCGGTGGGGAACATGTGGGTGGCAGAGGTCCCAGGAACGGAGCAGCCTGGTGATGCAGCACAGATGGAATTTGCCAGTGGGGAGCCAGGGACATCCCGAGTCACTGACTATTCCTTGTCTCCTACTTCCTCGCCATATGGAAGCAGGCCTTCTCTGCATGTCTGTTTGTCTGAGTCACCCCGGGCTGCCTCAGCTGGCTTGGTGAGCAGGAAGGCAGTTGGTGCCTGTCTTGCTGGCTTGCTTGGATCCCTGGGGGGCCCAGAACTCTTCCTACGCCCCTCTATGTCGTTTGGCAGCTGAAAGGGCTGGGGAGAGTAGTGCAGTGTGGGAAGGAAAGGGGGCAGGAGGACCTGGGCTTGATCAGGGGGGTCACAGGACGTCTGCCTTCCCCTCATCCTCCAGCTCAGTTGTTCCTAAAGGAGCTTCTCTGAATCTCTTCTGGGATGGGTTTGATGTGACATTCAGAGATGCCTTCAGAGACTGCACCGCAGTATCCGTCCTAAGCAGCACCCTCTACCCCCTGCGGGCTGGAGGCCACACAGAAACACTTTCCCGACTCCGTCCACACCCGCCTCCCGATTCCTGGCTTCCTGGGCCCACGCCCTTCTCCAGAGCACCCAGCTCCTCTTGCAACTGCTCCCGTCCCTTACGTCATCCTCGGAGACCCGCTTTTTCTCTCGTGGGTCCCTGTGGCTGCCTCTTCCTGACCTCAGAGACCCCACCCTGACTAGGAAAGGCATCCCAAGGAGACCCACCACCAGAAGATTCCCCTTCCCTTCTCGTCAGCCCTCCGTATCCGCGGGTTCGAGCCCGTGGATGCAAGCAACCGATCACACCGCAGTCAGCTGAATCCCCGATGCAGGACTTGTGGATACAGAAGCTGCGAATCAGAGGACAGAGTATACTATACCATTTTATACAAGGGTCTAGAGTACTGGTGGGTTTTGGTACCTGCGGGGGTCCCGGAACCAATCTGCAGACACCGAGGGAAGACTGTATCCAATCAGACCTGCTTACTGAGCCACATGTGTTTGCTCTCAACACGTCAGGATTCCCCCGTGGTCATCACGGTGGCCAGACATTCTGGCTCCAGTTATTTATCCACATGGTCGTGAGCAAATCATTTTCCCTTCCTAATGCTTCAGTCTCTCTAGACAGACACCATGGGCATGAACAAGGTGTCTTCTGTGGAAAGAGGCAGATGTGGCCTGAGGGCTAGCAGGAGACGCTGGGTAACGTGTTTACTCCCCACGGCCTCACTTTTCTCTTCTGCAAAATGGGGAGAATGATGCCACTTCCATAACTATCTTGGTAGGGTTTCAACAGACGGCTTGAATGAAATGAGCAAGTGTATCTGTCCATAGGAAGAAAGCAATCAGTAGCCTTCAGCTGACTTTAAAAAATGTGTGTGTGTGAGTGTGTGTGTGAGTGTGTGTCTGTGTGTGTGAGTGTGTGTCTGTGTGTGTGTCTCTGTGTGTGAGAGTGTGTGTCTGTGTGTGTCTCTGTGTGTGTGTCTCTGTGTGTGTGAGTGTGTGTCTCTGTGTGTGTCTGTGTGTGTGTGAGTGTGTGTCTCTGTGTGTCTGTGTGTGTGTGAGTGTGTGTCAGTGTGTGTGTCTGTGTGTGTGTGTCTGTGTGTCTGTGTGTGTGTGAGAGTGTGTGTCTGTGTCTGTGTGTGTGAGTGTGTGTCTGTGTGTGTGTCTGTGTGTGTGAGAGTGTGTCTCTGTGTGTGTGAGTGTGTGTCTGTGTGTGTGTGTGAGAGTGTGTGTCTGTGTGTGTGTGTGAGTGTCTGTGTGTCTGCGTGTCTGTGTGTGTGTGTCCCCTCTCTTGAGCCCATTGTTTTCCTGAGGGTAGAGGGTAGACACCAAGATTCCTGTGATAGAAGGGATTAGCTGATCAGGCCCTCAGGTAAGGAACCCCAGAAATTCAGCAGGTGGGGCCGGGGCCCTGGGGCACGGAAGGCCCAGGTCTGGCACTGGCAGGGCAGGACCAGGCTTCCCGCAGGTGCTTGAAAAAGGCATCATTACCAAGTTAAGACCTTTGATGTAAAGCAGATGCTCAGAGCTGGCAGTGCCTGCTGTCCCTCCTATTCCCAGGACCCAGAATTACGACGCGGCTTTGTCCTGAGTCCCTTACCTGGTGGTGCCTTGCTGTGGCCCCCACGCCCGTCAGTGTCAGGAACTAACAGGGCTGTGCGATTAAGGGCTGAGGCAGGCAAACGCATGACTGTCATTCACGTCGCAGCTCTGCCTGGGGGGACGGGGGCGGAGCCGGGGCTGGGCTGCTGGAGCGAGGGGAGCTGAGGCGGCCCAGTCCTGACAAAGGCTCTGGGGCCCCTTCTGCGTCATGGCTGGAAGGGCAGGTTGACCTGGGCTGCATTTAACACCCAGGAATCAGACCGGGGCTCTTTCCTGGAACTGGCCTGTGGGCTAGGAGGTGGTCCGGAGAGGGGCTGCATGAGCGACCCCGTCTCAAACACCTTCCCCCTCGCCCCACCCTCCACAACGCCACAGGAAGTGCCATGGGCAGGCGAGCTGGCACAGGTTGGGCAGTACTGCCTGCCACCCCGCACCCACCCCGACCCCTGTCCTGAGACCACCCTGGAGATGAGCCTCGATCTTGGCCTGATTGTCTGGACTCCCCGCCTGCCTTAGTGCCAGGCGGGTCTTGTACCCAATCCAGAGAGGAACTAATTGGGAGTGGGAAGTCCAAGGTCTGTCCCCGTCTGTGTACAACCTCCCCATGTGTCCACCCCAGGCTTGCTCTCTGGGCCTCGCTGCCCACTGCAGGGGGGAGGGGTTGCCTGCGCGTGGTGGACACGCCACCCACGGCGGACACGCCACCCACCGTGGACACACTGCCCGTGGAGGACACACTGCAGGCCCCGCGGAAGAGGCCTGAGGCTCCAATGAAGGAGGAATGATCAGCTTCCCACTTCCCGCCTCCTCCCTTTGCTGTCCTCAGCCCTTGTCCTCTCCATGAATGGCTGAGGTCCTGGCCGACGGCCAGCGCTGTCTGGACAGGAGGAAACCAGGATGTGAGGGACGGCAGCGGCGGGAGGAACGCAGAGCGCTGAGTCTTCAAGAGCAGAAATTCCACCGGAAAGAAAACAATGCACAAGGGAACAGGGGGGAAAGGAAAGGGACTGGGCCTTCCTGCTCCGATCAGGTCAACAACCCCGGGGATGCCCCAGCGTGAACCGTCTTCCAGGTACGGGCGCTGGGCTGGAAGCCTGGAGGTCTGAGTCCCGCTTTGCAGTGACTGGCGGAAACGGTCCCTGCCCCCTTTGCTGGCCTTCTTACGCAAAGGAGCTCCTAGCGGGGAAAACAGGGTCCCCTGCCAAGGTCAGGCGGATCCCGGCAGAACCAAAGGAGCGTCTGGTAAAGAAGCCCGTCTATGCTGGGACCGTCACAGCCCCCGAATGGCCAGTTGGCTGCTGGACATCACATAAGACAATTCTAGGTTCTAGGGTAGGATTTGCAGAAGTTGGAACCTGCAGGAACTTCATTAGAGATGAGGTCACGGCCGGGACAGGGAAGAGGCCTGCCTGGGGTCCCCCACTACGTGCAATACCAGAGGGGAAGTTCCGTCCTCTTTCGGGGCCTTTAGAAAGAGCAAGAATGTGGCAAATCCCAGAGCTAGAGAAGAAGCCTACATCCGAAAGGGACAGGGAGAAGCAACCCCCATGTCAGGGCTGCAGGGCCCCTAGCCTCCCAGGCTCCCACGCTGGTAAGCCCGGAGGGAGGATGGATTCTGAGCCTCTGAAAACTCGTGCCAGGCAGCCTGGGTTTGTGACTGTCCCCGTTAGTGTGTTGAGGCAGCTTCTGACCTGTAAGTCCATTCTTTTCTAAGGTGTTGGGCTCTGCACGCCTTTTCTTTAGGGTTTTAGGAGTTGCTCTCTTCCCCAGACTACAGCAGTGACGATGGCTAAGGCATGCCGAGTCGTTGCCATCTGCCAGGCCCTCTTTGGTACTCATCACCTTAGTTCGTTCTCCTGTGGCTCAGAGTCGGGCAGGGGCGATGGCCCCATTCTACAGATGAGGAAAACTGATACACAAAGGAGTCGGATTTCTTGCTCAAGCTCACTCAGCTAATGAGAGGAGCTGGCTCCGGAGCCCTCAGCTCTTAACGCCATTCTGTTTTTCAGTGCCTCACCTGTCCACATAGCTGTCCCCCCTAACCTCCCAACCCAGGATGGGTCCATGTCCCTCCCTCACTGCATGTCCCACTGCCCCCTTCCCACCACCCTTGACTCTTTCCTTCAGAACTCTTCTGACCCTGGTCTCATCCCCTCTCCCCTCCCCACACCCGCCCAGATCTGCTGCCCAGCAAGGAACCGATTCCAACTCAGGTCTTCAGGATTCACTGTTTTAAACCCTCCCGAGTCACACTCACTTTGGAATCATGACGTTCTGCGCCTTGATCCAGTGGTTCTCAGCCCCCCACTGCACCTGGGGCTCACCCAGGAGCATTTGCTTTGTTTTAATTTTTTTTTTTTTAATTTTGATTGAAGTGTAGTTGATATACAATGTTGTGTTAATTTCGGGTGTACAGCGAAGTGAATCAGTTATACATATACATATACCCACTCTTTTTTTTTTTTAAGCTTCTTTTCACATGTAGGTCATTACAGAGAATTGAGTAGAGTTCCCTGTGGTGTACGGCAGGTTCTTCTTAGTTACCTATTGTATATATAGTAGTGTGTATGTTTCAATCTCAATCTCCAAATTCATCCCCCTCTCCCGCCAAGAGCTTTTGAAAAGTCCTGAGACCCAGACTCACCCCTGATGATTGGAATCTTGAACTGGAATCCTGGGATACTGGGGTTTGTTTTGTTTTTACTAGCTCTTCGGGTGCTTCTAGGATTGAGACTATGACCTTAGACCCCATGAGCCAGTGATGTGAAATGTCAGGCACTTGCTGCCCTGGGGAGGCTGTTGGAGGCAGAGTCCCCTTATCACACTTGAAGGAGTCTACCTGACAGCTGGTCAGCGTTTCCCTAGGCCTGGAGGCTGGGTCACCTGGCGACAGGGAGCTGCAGCCTCTGGCGGTGAGCTGGAGAGGAGGATGGGTGTGCTGAACTTTGACCCAGTTGCTCCGTGAGCAACTTTTCCTGCCCTGTTCATGTCTGTGAGCTGGTTTTCTGCTGACCTTGGGCTTCAGGCTCAACTCTGAGACGGGTGGAGAGGGAGAGAGGAGCTGAGAAGCTGGGTCAGGGCTGGAGGAGCCAGAACATGCCTCGAATGCCTTGAAAGAGCCACGCTGTGAACTGCTCAGGAAGGCTCCCTGTGGGGCATGGCCTCTGAAGAATGAAGGTCACTATCATAATCGTCATCTGCTGGCATTCCTGCAGAACTGCTTTCATTGTGTTTTCTGCCCGCTGGGCATATAAAAGTGCTGGGGCTGGAGATGTGGCTCCAGCCCTGGAGGGACTCAGGGCTCTGTTCTGGAGAAAGACAGGCATTTCTAAAGACCAGCGGTTCCAAGGAAGGTTGGGCTAAGTGCCTCTTGAGTGACACATAAAATCAGGCATACAGCCATGGCCTGGGGCAGGTGGGGAGAAGTCCAGGGCCCCAACCTTTGGGATAGGGCAGAGGGGCATGCAGGGAGGATGAGTCAGCCTGGAGAAGCAGAGAGTCGTGTGGGAAATGAAGGACCCCAAAGAGCAGGCGGGGAGATTTGCTCGTGTGTGTGTGTGTGTGTGTGTGTGTGTGTGTGTGTGTGTGTGTGTGTCTGTGTGTCTGTGTGTCTGTGTGTGTGTCTCTGTGTGTCTCTGTGTGTGTCTGTGTCTGTGTGTCTGTGTGTGTCTCTGTGTGTCTCTGTGTGTGTGTGTCCGTGTGTGTGTCTGTGTGTCTGTGTAGCCTGACAGAGCCTCCCGACTCCCCTGTCCTCATCCACCCGCCGGGACCTGCTCTCTTAGTCAGTCCCTGTGCTGGGTGCTTCTGCCCTGAGGCTCTGGGGTGCTGATGAGGCCTCTGTTATTCACAGCCTAGACCAACAACTGTTTCCCTGGGGCCCACTCCCTCTTTCCTAGGGTGCAGCCCAGCCTGCCAGCTCACCATTCTGTGAGGCTGGTCCCAGACGCAGACAGCCTCAGTCATGCCAGGGTTGGCAGGAGCTGCGGGCCTTGCAGGCAGAGACCTCGCCCTCCTGAGTCCTCAGCTCTACACTGGCCAGCTCTGTCTAAGGACCAGGCTGTCTAGGGAAGCAGAGGGGCCGTTGTCTTGTTTCCAGGGTCTAGCTCCTTCAGAGGGGACACCAGGAAACCGGGGGTCACCCCCTTCTCATTCAGAGCTCCTGCTTTAGACTAGCACTGATGGAGACCGTTCTTCTCTGGATGTCTCAAGGGTCTGGTCCTGAGCCTAAACCACCAGAATGGGGCCCTGAGGGGGTTTCTCCGCCAGTCCTCCCTCTTTCTGGAAATGGCATGCCAGACTCCATCTTGCCTTTGTCTGCCTGTGCTGGTAGCTTACTCAGGGAAATGGGGGGTGCAGGTGGGACCCAGCAGCAGAACCCAGATGGAAAACCCCTGACTCGGGAACTCCCTGTTATCACTTCTGAGAATCCCAAGGGGCTGGTAGGAGAGGGGAAGAGGTCATGTTGTGTCTAGCGCCTGGGGCTGGTTTTCAGGATGAATCAGGCTGTGATCAGTGCAGCAGGTGGAAAGCCCAGGGCTGTCGCTTCTGGCCTGGGGTGGAGGTTCCCTGCACTCTGACAGGGCTTTCCTGTCCAGCAGACCGTTAGTTCTGCTGCGTCCGGACACGCGTGTGCTTGTGCATGTCGGGGAGGGTGGGGGAGATGGGCCTCCCTGACTTTCTCCGCAAGCCTAGCTCGTGGACGGGGAAGAGGAACAAGAGCAGTGGGGGGTGAAAGAGGGAACCGGGAAGCCATTCATCACAGGGGCAGGATCTGAATTGGTCACATCTGTCCCCCTTCCGTCTAGACCATCTGTTTTCCATTTTTCCCACCCATTTTTTTGCCTTTGGAATGTTCCACCTCCCCTGCTTTTCGTATGTAAGTCAGCTGTCCACAGAGCCTCCCAAGATGCCTTGGCTTCTACCTCTTCCCCAAAGCCTTCCCGGCCTCCTCCAGGCCAGCCTAAGCTGTCTGCCCTTTGAACTTGATCCCTGTTATGATCAGACCCACACAATCACACATTCAGCACTGGATTATTCGTCGACTGCATTGCACGTGTTTGTTTTGTTTTCCCTACTGGGTCGTACATCGTTTAGAGGTAGGAACTGTTTGGGTGTAAACTTTCTTCCCGTGTCCCTTAATACGGCCCCACGTGGGCGGGACTTGGGCCTGACAGCCAAGTGCCTTGAAGTTACCATCGCCTTCTGAGAATTCAATTAGGAAGAAACTCAGTTTAGGAGAGGCTATTAGCCCTCTGTAGAAATTACCTAGGAGACTGTCTGTCTGTGAATATCCCAAATCCAATTAAGGACACATAGAGGAGCAGATAAGATTGTGATTGCATTTCAGCGAAGTGACTGCATTGTCTTCTGCCTGAGGGAAAACGCCAAGAAGAGGGGAAAGTTCCTCTTCATCATAAAGGGGGATCCAAGGAGACCCAACTTGGTGCTGGGGCTCCAGGCTGTGCCGGACAATTGGTGTCCTGTCCCGCAAACGTCAGTGGCTAGGACCCAGGACGGGTGTGTCTGGAGGTGCAGAGGATGTCTCAGACTGCCGTCCTGCCATTAAGATCATCCAATGTCCCCACTTTGTCCTGATTCCACACGAACGCCACATTCCGAGGCCCCCAGGAGAGAGGTGTCCAGGTGCCTGGGGATGTGACTCTGTTTGTGAATTAATGAGCCAGCATTTGGGGTCTGTAAGCTATTCTTTGTGAGTCTGGTTCATGTTAATTGGACCTGAGATTGCGTTGTCCAAGGTGCGCACATGTGGCCGAGAAGGAGGTGCTGGGCCGTGATGAAGCACGCTGATAAAGCCGCCTTGTCTGGGAGACCGGCCACCTTCTGCCCCGGCCGTGTCTTCCCTGGACACTTTTTTAAAAAATTAATTTATTTTGTTCTTGGCTGCGTTGTGTCTTCATTGTTGCGTGCGGGCCTTCTCTAGTTGCACCGAGCGCGGGCTTCTCATTGCGGTGGCTTCTCTTGTTGCAGAGTGTGGGCTCTAGGTGCGCGGGCTTCGGTAGTTGTGGTGTGCGGGCTCAGTAGTCGTGGCTCGTGGGCTCTAGAGCGCAGGCTCGGTAGTTGTGGCGCACGGGCTTAGTTGCTCTGAGGCATGTGGGATCTTCCCGGGCCAGGGATCGAATCTGCATCCCCTGCGTTGGCAGGCGGATTCTTAACCGCTGCGCCACCAGGGAAGCTCCCCCTGGACATTTTTGCACTTGCTGTTTGCATTGGTTATTTAGAGGCAGGGTCCAATAAATATCTGCTGCATGGTGGAGTGAGGGATGGGTGCGTGGGGTGTTTTGCGTCTAAAAGGATGGAGAGAAGGCCCGTGGTCCCAAGGGCTGGGTGAGGGGAGGAGTGAACGGGTGGCCACGGACCGAACATCTCCGTGTGTCAGGCACTGAGTGTGTTTATGTTCTTCATCTTGTTTATTCATCTGGGAACCCCCGTGCTATCTTACTGCCTCTTTTTTACAGTTGGGTAATGGAGGTACAGAGAGGTGAAGGAACCTCTGCACAGGTCACCTGTTTACAGAGTGGTGGAGCTGGGACTAAATGTGGATCTCTTCCCTGTGACTCCCTTTCTTGAAGGAGAGGGAGGAAGAATCCAAGAGGGAAGGCACATGTGCTTCTGTGTTAGGAGACAGGCCTCTGGCTGGAGAGGTGGACGGGGCATGGAGGCACTCCTGGAGGGCTCTGCTTCTCGCCCACACCCAGCATCTGCCCTCGGAGGATAGATGTGGCAGCTCTGGTCCTCCGCTAAGTAGTAAGTGGGAGGAAATGAGCTTCAGGGAAATTCCAGTCTTGATTCTTTAATGAGGCGAAAGTTGGGATGGTGCCCTGCCTGGGAACACCCTGACAGCAAGTCCCTCACCCCTGTGTGCTTTGCAGAGCATAGAGATACACCTCATCTAAACACCAGCAAAGATGCCTGGCCCTGGCCACACCCACAAACCCATACGTAGGGTGTGGCACTGTTTCTCAACATCTGGACACAGATTCTCGATGACAAACCCCAATCCAGCTTCCGCTTCCCCTGATGATGGAACACTTCCAGATGATGCTCAGATACCCCAGCACCCTTCCCTTCCTCTCCTGCTGCCTCCCCGAGGCCTCGGATGGACATATATGGCGTCGTCTCTCCCTGAGCTTGGATGTGTGTGTCCTCAAGTCTCTGCAGCCTTCTCCCTGCTTCCTGGTGTTCTTGGGTCTCTGTTCTTTTCTCCAGGGATCACACAGGAGCAAGTGGTTAGGCAGAGGCCAGTGCCAGCTGTGGCCGGCCTGGAGCTAACTCGCTAGCGCTCCCTGGGGAGGTGATGTGCACCAGGCCTTCCCTAGAGCCACAGCCCAGTTCCTCTTTCCTGGGTGATGTTTTCCTTTATAGCTCCCTTCCCGCCAACTTCCCACACGACCCCATTCCACCCCCAAGAGGTATCTCTGCCCCAAAATGTAGCTTCTCTTCGGCTGGGAAGACTTTTCCTGGCAGGAGAACCATGGAGGCACGGGACCCAAGAAGGGAACTGGGCGCAAGGCAGAGGTGAGGGGGCCTGGCTCTCCCCACCTGGGCCCTGCAGGGCTGGCCCGGAGAGGAGACAGAGTCTGGAGCCCTCGCACCTTGAAGTGGGCAGGGACCTCCTTAAGTTCTAGCTCAGCTCCCAGCAGCAGGAAACGCACAGAAAAGTGATCTGGGGAGTTCCTCCTGCCCTCAGCTTGGGCCTGGGAGCCTCCCACGCAGCCTGTGGGGTGCGGGGAGGGAGGAGGCGGGTCCCGTCCCAGCTCTGCAGGGCCCCGGGCGGGGAGAGCCAGGCTCAGGCTCCTCAGCCCACGCTCTGCTCCCATGTCTCCGTGGCTCTCCTGCCAGGAAAAGTCTTTGCAACTGACAAGAAGCTGTACTTTGGGGCAGAGCTAACTTTTGGGGGGTAGAGTGGGGTCGTGTGGGAAGTTGGTGGGAAGGGAGAGAAAGACAAAAAGCCTTGGGGACTTCCCTGGTCGTGCAGTGGTTAAGACTTGGCCTTCCAATGCAGGGTGTGTGGGTTCCACCCCTGGTCCGGTAGCTAAGATCCCACAGGCCTTGTGGCCAAAAAACCAAAACATAAAACAGAAGCAATATTGTAACAAATTCAATACAGAATTTGTGGACTTTGGTCCACACCAAAAAAAGAAAAAAAACTTTAAAAAAAGCAAGCAAGCCTCACCCAGGAAAGCTGGAGTCGGGTGGGGCTCCTGGGAAGGCTTCGCGCCCATTTCCTCGCCAGGGAGTGCTGGAGCGTGAGCTCCAGGCCGGCCGCCGCTGGTGTTGGCCTCTGCCCAGCTCCTTGTGATCCTGTTCACGTCACATAATCTTCTAACCTCACTGTCCCCAGAATTACACCCGAGGTGATAATACTATGCACCTCCTGGACTTTAATACATGTAAATGCATAGCGGGTGGAGAGGGACCTGCCTCCAAGTAAATGTTTCACAGATACCATTCATTCGTTCCGAATCTACCGTATCCCAAGCACTGTGCTGCAGGCGTAGGAGGTATTAGTGCACAGAACAGGCAAAATGCCCCATCCTGGGGCTTTCATTCTACCTGGGGTAGAATCTGGAGGAAGAGACAAATTCTAACAATAAGTAGGACAAATAATTCAATGGAATCGTATGTTAGAAGGTTAAAGTGCTATGGAACATAGGAGAAGTACTGCGGAGTGAGATTACTATCTGTTTTTCCAGATAACTTCACGCTTACTCATGTTCCCTTCTAAGGAAAAGGGATAAACCCTTTTTGCCTCCGGGCCTGCCCCACGATGTTTCCAGCTCCTCTCGGTGTTCTATCTGACATAAGTGACAGGGACTAGATTTTAGCCCCAATCCACTCACTCGTTCTCTTCGCTCACCAGGATTTATAGAACACCTGGTTATGGAAAATTCAGTGTGAATCGGAAGTTCTTGTCCTGAAGGGTTTTGCAGGTGAGGAAAGAGCTGCGTGTGAGTGATCGAGGTGAGAAAGTAGCCGGGGCCGTCAGAGATGGGAGGGAAGCACGTGGACCTCCGGCCTCGGTGCCCCGGCCCCTCGCTGGATTTGGAGGCTGTTCCATCTCTCTTTGCTCTGGCTCTTTTCTTCTGGTGAGACTGTCCCTAACTTCGTGTTCAGGGGAGAGGAAACAGACACTGCCCTTTCTGATGGGGAAGAGACATTTTCTGAGTTCACCCTGGAGCAAAATCAAGACCCCAGAGCCCCCTTCCCCTGACCCCAGTGATGAGGAGGGATACAGTGAACATCTGTCCAGCTGTGCGCCCAGCCTGTGACATAGCCCTGCTTCCCCACCCCTACAGTGTGGCCTCTGCCGCCCTTATTCGAAGGTGACCCCCGCAGGGCAGCGAAGAGGAGAGAGGCCTGCAGAGTCTGTGGCCTGGCAACTTGCTGCGGACCCCGTGGCTGCGAGCAGAGGCAGTGAGCCTGCCGCCTCCAGGGCTGCGACTTCTCCAACGCAGGGGAGAGAGAGAGACCCAGGCTTGAGGGAGGAGGCCGGGCCGCATGGCTGGGAACCGAGGACACACGTGCCTGACCGCAGGGGCGGACGCTTCGCCTTGGGGTCTGGAGCTGGAACAGGCCGTTCTCCCCACGGCCACCGCTCACATGGACCCGCAGGCTCGCCCTCTCCCGGGCCCCTCAGCTGCTGAGTCACACTCCCCCGGGTTCACAGCGGCTCTGGTCCAAAGCCAGGCTGAGTCATTAGATGATGAATTGTGGAATTCTTCTTCAGGCTGTCACCGCAGCAGTGGTGGGCCCTCGTCCCTACCCGCTGCTTCCCCACCTAGCCGCTTAGAGCATTCTTGTCATTCTTGCTCCGAGGGGACGCGGGGCCGCTCTGGCACTGAGAAGAGGGGGGAGGTGCCTGGGGCATCACCGAGCTCCCCTTCCTGGCTCTCGATTCTGGACCTCTTTAGGGATAGGTCCTGGCCTTTTAGCTCGGGGAAGCAGCTCAGATCTCATTTTGTTCGGCTCTCTCGTCGACGAATGAGGCTCAGGATTCAGAGCTGGTCGGAAGGGCAGCTTTTGGAGTCAGAAACGAAATCTACTTAAAACGAGCAAACCTTGCAGGCGTAGGTTTCCGTGTCTGTAAAAAAACGTTGATGGTGCCTCCTTCCATCCCAGAAGTCGATGGATGGATGGGAAGCACAGGTAGATGGCACTCAGTAACTGTTGCTTGACTCCTGTGTTAGATGGGGGAGGCTGGAGGCTGAGTGAATCAGAAATAAAGACCTGAGATCTCGTCTCTTCCTGCTCAGGACTCAGAAGGGAGGGTCAGGAGCTCCTGGAGGGGCTTTGGGGAAGTCAGAGGGGGTGGGTTTGGCCAGTAGGCAGATATTCCTAGAGCCTGGGTACCTCCCAGCCCTGCAGGGGCCACTGTGGGATCACAAATGCGGCACGTTAGATGGAGCCCACAAACCAGAAAACAAGCAGAGACCGACCAGTGGTGGGCACAGCTATCCTCACTTGGGCCCCTGGCCCACCTCCTTCATATACACCTCCACGGGGTCCTGCTGGGCCAGGTCACCTGAGGGCTCCCTCCCACCAAATGTGAGCCTGGAAGATGCACGTTTGTGCCCAGAGGGCCCCTCTGTCCTACAGATGGGAGTGGCCCGGGACGAGGGCTGGGGCCACAGATGATGACTGTGATGACCCCCCTGCTTCTGAAATGTCCCCAAGGATTCTGTGTAGCCTCTTTGGAGCCACATCAGGGAATGTGGCCGTGATATCTGATTCCCTTCACTACCCGGGTTTGTTTGTTTGTTTGTTTTTTAATTTTAATTTTTTTTGGCCGTGCCACGAGGCATGTGGGATCTTAGTTCCCCGACCAGGGATCGAACCTGTACCCCCTTAAGTGGAAGTGCGGAGTCTTAACCACTGGCCCGCCAGGGAAGTCCGCTACCTAGGTGTTGATCATTTCCCACACCCATGAACCATCTGAGAGAAGGTTCACATTTTTCAAAAGAATTTATTAAGAACCAGAAAAAAGATACAAAGGATAAAGGAATGAAAGAGTTTACAACACAGATTCTTCAGCCTGGTGGCAACAAAGAAATACTCGCTGGGCTGACACCACGGGTACAGAGGCCCCAATCCCACCCACCATTTTCAATCCCATTTCTCTTAGCTGCTAATGCAACCAGTTCCAACTTTCTCTGAAGACAAGTCCGATAGCCTTCCCAAACCTTCCCAAACGACTTCCCAATTGCCTCTTTACATACGGTCCCCTCTCCACCCAGGCCCAGAGATCCCTCACCCAGGCTTCAGGTGAGGCTGAGGTCAGCCAGACCCTGTTGAGCCTTCCCCACACCTCCAATCACTCTGTGGTTCCTACACCTATTTTTGTTCCCGTCCAGATTCATTTAATTAAACTACATTCATCAATCAGTTGGGTAGGCTGGTTTTGTTACCTTCTGTCAAGCTACCTGTTTTCCTAAGCCTGCATCTGAACTTGATCTTTCTCCTAATGGGAACGTCCTCTTGAGCTCTCTCTGGCAACTCCCAGAATGCCCCAGCTAGTCCAAGACTACTTTCTCCCCCAAACAGAACTCTGCATCCCCATCCAATCTCCCACGTAACTTACGGGATAACTCTAGTTCTCAGCTGACCTGCCCAGGAGAAATGGTCAAATACCTTGATCCTGGCACCCACTCATCACATCTTGCCCAGCTCAGGTCACCAACCTCATCGATTTCCTCGGAAGACTTCTGACTTCTCTCTTGAATGTCTGCCCCTCTGGAATATTATCTCTGTTGATTATTCTATGACATGGCTTTATAGATACAGTAATAATAAGACTACAGCGAAAGAAGAGTTATTCTCTCCCACATTATATTTTCTCTAATTTACCAAAAAAATTGGGCTACTCTTGCCATGTTGAATTTCTTCTGAATGTCTATGGCTATGAGGCCTTCATTAGTACAGCCTGATTCTCAGCTGGCTTTTAGGAGTAGCACTGAGTCTTAGCAAGCTGGCCACTGGTCTCTTCTGCTCCTATGGTCACTGCTGTGTCTTAGCGAATGGCTTCTCCAAATAACTGCTGGAAAGTGAAACAGAACAGTCTCCTCCAAAGGAGAAGCAGGTCACAACTCTACCCAGACGTTCTCGAGTTCTCCCCTCACAACGCATGCACACAATATCCCCGTTCAAGCTTACCCTGATGGAAAGTCAGTCAGTACTAAAGTCGGTTAAAATTTTTCCTAACCAAGACTGCAGATTTGAGCTTTATGGGGTACAAAATCCTTCTCTATGCCTCTCAGCCAGTCCTCACCACCACCCTGTGAGGTGGGCATGGTAGATATTATTATTGCTAGTTTACTGATGTAGAAACTGAGGTTCAGAGAGGTTAGGGAGCTAGACCAACATCACACAGCTATTTAGTTGGAAGAGCCAGCACTCAACCCAGGTCTCCGCTGCCTCATTCACCTTCCTTCTTTTTTTTTTAAAGATATGATTTATTATTTAAATTGATTTATTTACGGCTGTGTTGGGTCTTCGTTTCTGTGCGAGGGCTTTCTCAGGTTGTGGCAAGCAGGGGCCACTCTTCATCGCGGTGCGCAGGCCTCTCACTGTTGTGGCCTCTCTTGTTGTGGAGCACGGGCTCCGGACGCGCAGGCTCGGTAATTGTGGCTCACGGGCCCAGTTGCTCCGCGGCATGTGGGATCTTCCCGGACCAGGGCTCGAACCCGTGTCCCCTGCATTGGCAGGCGGATTCTCAACCACTGCGCCACCAGGGAAGCCCTCATCTTCCTTTTTTAAGCACAAAGAATATGAACAAGGTTCTCTACTCCCTTTCTCTCTACCCGAACGGCATTCTCCTTTCCTACATGATCTGGAAAGTTCCAAACAGCACAAGGAATGATTGATCATTGTCATAGTCCAATGCAGGGTGCGGATGCTGGATCTTTCACAATGTTCCTATTACTTAACATCTGTAGCTGAGCCCAGAACTCTCTCTCCACACTGAGCAGTGCTTTCTGTGCCGGGATCTGTTAGGATTCCCGGGTGACAGTTGGGGCGCTGGGGATTTTACCTCCAAATTACGCTCAATGCTATACTTCTCATCCGTTTTACATTTTGCCGTGTTCTGTGCCTTCCCACCCCTACCCCTTCACGAGGAAAATTCAGCATGTCTGTCAGTCGCCCAGTGCCAGACTCCCCAGGCTTCTTAACAGCGTCCTGGAAAGCCCTGTGCCTCCTTCATCTTTAGCGCATCTGTGGGATTCTCTTCCGGAATCCAGGTGATAAGTTCTCTATTCCTGCCTCACGCGTGAGCCACCAGCCGGGCCCTCTGCACGTGGTTCCCACGCGGCTCCGCAGACCTGTTGTTCCAACCTGAAGGTATTTATCCCCTAGAGGCCAGGATTCGCCCCGCCCAGGACATGTAAGAAGGACACCCGAGGGGCTTCCCTGGTGGCGCGGTGGTTGAGAGTCCGCCTGCCGATGCAGGGGACGCGGGTTCGTGCCCCGGTCCGGGAAGATCCCACGTGCCGCGGTGCAGCTGGGCCTGTGAGCCGTGGCCGCTGCGCCTGCGCGTCCGGAGCCTGTGCTCCGCAACGGGAGAGGCCACGACAGTGAGAGGCCCGCGTACCGCCAAAAAAAAAAAAAAAAGGAGGACACCGAATTTCACCTCTTTTGTGACTTAGAGCTGAGCAGGTCTCCCGGAGGCTTATGGTAGGCTGTGTCCACAGTGCCCCCTACTGGAGATTTCCCACAAGCCAAAGTTCTGGACAGCCTGGCGTTTTCTAGACATCAATTCACTCCACAGGCGTTTACAGAGCACCTACTAGGAGCCATCACTGTGCTGACTCTGTAGAGAGAGCCGCAAAGACAGACACGGCACCCCACTCGTGCAACTCATCTTAAACCAGCTGGTTCCGCAGAGCCGCCACTGGGTCTCCAGCTGGTCTGAATTAGTTGGTGAACTCGGTAAGACCTTCCGCTGCCCCTGGACACTCCACAATGACCGAACACCCACGGAGACCACCCACAGGGACCATCTGCCCTCTGCAAACTTCCCAGGGCAGATTCCTTGGTCATTCACCAGACAGGACCCTGCTCTGACGACACTTCCTCCCTGCTGGGTCCTGACTGGCTGGGATTCTCCTGACTCCTACCCACCCCCCCACCCCTGCCCCCGACAGAACAGTCTCACTTATTCTGACACATTCGTTCACAAATCCAGTAGTTATTCTTGAGTGTATTTTTCTGAAGTAGTCAAGCATACATGTTACTTACTGGACAATAATAACTGAAGTAGAAATGTGCATATATGAATAACAGCATGAAATAAAAAGAACCCAATCTCCCCAATCACTGACTATTTACACATTCTGAACCTATTTCCACTCGGTAACTATTCAGACATGCTTTTACCTTGTTGCTAGCATTACGTGAACAGAAAGCCAAAATCTTTTTTTTTTTGGGCTTACGATTGCATCATGTAACATCATATTCTAAATAGTTCTCATAATTGTCATACATGAAGGCAGTAGCTCACTGGCCTGCTAGACCACAATGTACTTGGCTAGATTCTGGTCTAGCCAGAATTGGCTAGCTAAGCTGAGCTGTTTCCTGTCAAAGACTGTAATATATAAGGTGGCCACAAATATGTGTGCAGATAATTTTTTTCCTTTTGAATCCTTTTCCCAGAATGTACTCCCCAAAGTGAGATAACTTCGTCTTATAATCACTTCTTTTGTCTCTTGTCAAGAACTGCCAAACTGTTCACCAGGAACCATCACTTATAGTGCCAAGGGTCTATTTCCTCACGACATATTTTCTAAAATGTATTTCTGATGAATTTTATTTTATTTTTCATTTTATGTGTCCTGGCCTGTGTGCGTTCCTCTTGGGTATACGGCTTATTTGGTCCTTTGAGCAAGTAGATCTGTGTAGTCACTGCATATACTGGAGACTCCTCAGATCAATGCTCCGTAATTTCCTCATCTCATTGATTTTCCTTCAATCTTCGTTCTTCTTTCCTGTGCATACATTTCAAAATTTTATATAACTGAATTTGTCCACCTGACATTGATGATTTCCCCTTTCACTTCATTAAACAATCAATGAGATCCCTGGAAAAAGATTTTCTTTTTCCTACACCTAATGTCCTGCACTTTCCATCTGGACTTGTCCAAAATCTCTCTGGTTCCCATGAACACTCACTGCCCATGATCCTTACATATTATCCCTTTGGTCACCTCTCAACAGCCCCTGGCTAAACATGTCCAACTCAGTTCCACCGCTGCCACAGCCTATGCAAAAGGCCGGTGGTCATGGCTCACTTCTGACGGGATCCCTCCATGAGATTTTCACTCCTCCACCCATCCCAGCCCCACTACCGACTTCCCAGGTCTTCCAACCGGTCTGGCCCCTGAGTCCCACACCTGGCCTCTAGGCTTAGGTTTTTTCCCCACCCATAATGGCAATATGCACGAATGCCTTCAACCTCTTAGTTCAGTCAAAACTTCTCAAAAGGAATTGTGCCAGAAAACTAAGAGGGGGCTAAAAATAAACTCCAGGAAGTATAAAGACATCAAAAAAGAAAAGGTTTTATATCCTACATAGGTCTGGCCTCAGGTTGGCTTGGAGGTGAGGGGTGGTGGAAGTCGGGGGGTAAGACCCAGGGTCTCCCCGTGTCTCACACTCAGACCCTGTGTTTCAGACTCCAACCCTGCCGGGTTCCATTACCTAGTAGCACATTCTCTTCACGGACTTCAAGGTAAACGCCTGTTGGCCTCGGCTTGTGTCTATACTTGGTCCCCCGTGAAGTCCACCCCGCACTTCGCTGGGGGACGCCATTATCAGAGGAGCCTCAACTTCCCAGCCGAGGCTGCTGGAAGATGCCATTTATGGCTGGGTTCCGAATCCCAGACCTCTTCTGACTTGGTGCGTCCCGTTCAAGTCGGAGGGAAGGGGGTTCTCAGCTCTCTTCCAGAAAGTACATACCTGACATACCCTCAAGCCCTGGGCTTAAAGGGCTCTTTCTACCCACTTCCCCAAGACTCTCCCTGGGCTACCCCATCAGGAATGGTTTTAAAGAAGAACTCAAATCAGGACTAGCTTACACAGCTTGGAAACCTAGACTCTACGGCGGCGGCGGCGGCGGCCACGGCGGTCACCCCCAGCAAAAGCAAGCAGCATTAATGCCCAGCACCCCTCCAACCCCTCCTCCTCTGCTCCTGAGGATTATGGCCACGCCACCCCCCTTGGTCCCTATTCCTGCGCACCTGAAGAGCGGTTTTCGCACTTCACCTTGAAAAGCTGCCAACCCCTGCTCTCTGGGGAAAATGCCCTCGGCCACCACATCCCTCGGGCCGCCCTGCTTCCCTTCTCTCTACCCCCTCCCCGGTCCCCCCACCCCAAAGTGTCTCCCCAGTCCCAGCCCTTTAACTGTCAGGAGGGCGGACCCGAAAGACATGGATGGTCCCATTACTGAGGGACACGACCAGGTACCTGCCGTCCACCATGGTGGTCACCCGGGGCTTCTCCAGGCCGTGATAGGCCGTCAGGAAGTCACCGAGCAGCGACCCCTTCGGATCGAGGATCACCACCTTGTTGACCTCTCGAAGGGTCAGAAAGATGTAGCCCTTCTTATCTACGGACACGGAGCCCGGCTGGCAGCCGTGCAGGCCCGGCCCCCGGTACTCGCCAATCACCTGGCCCAGCCCGTCACACACCACCAAGCTATTCTGCTGCCAATCTGACCCCACGAAATTGCCCTGGGGGCTGGTGGTCAGAAACACCAGGGCCCGCAGGCCCCGGCTGGCCTTGCCTCCGGGGATAAACCGGGTGGCCAGGCTGCCCTCCATGTTGTACACCTCCACGTGGCCCGACACGCTGACGGCCACCCGGTCCCCGCTCGGCATGGCGGCCACGGCGTGGCTGGCCTGGCAGAGGCTCAGCGCCCGGCGCCACTGCACCTCACCGTTGGGGCGGATGAGATAGAGCCGAGCGCCGGCCGAGAAGGCCACGGCGTCCTGCAGGGCGGCCACGCTGCACGGGGAGCAGCCCTCGGGGACAGGCACCGCTCCCTTGTAGTCGCCATTGAGGGAGAAGCGCTTCAGGGCTCTGTTCTGCTCATCTGCCACCAGGATCTCCCGGGAGCCAAAGGGACAGAGCCCGGTGATCCGGGGAGACCGCCTGTCCCCCGGCATCCGCGTGGGGAAGCTGCAGAAAAAGATGGGCCTGGGGAGGAGGCCCGAGCCCTCCGGGTTTGGCCCAGGTGCTGGGCTGGGCTCCCGAGAAATGGACTTGAGCCTGCCTTTGAACTTCCTCTTCTTGTTGGATCTGCCGCCCCTTGGCGACTGGGCGCCTCCATCTTCCTGGGGCGTCTGGGCTCTGCCCTCTTTGGGGGTCTGGGCTCCGTCTCCTTGGGGCGTCTCGGCTCTCTCCGCCTTTAGGGTCTGGGCTCCGTCTTCTCGGGGCGTCTGCGCACTGTCCTGCTTTGGGGCCTGGGCCCCATCCCCGCTCTGGGGCCGGGTTTGGTCGCCTCCCTGGCTTCCGGCTCCGTCTTTCCCGCTGTCCTTCTGGGGCTGGTGCTCCTCAAAGGAGAGCCTCAGCAGGTGGCGCGTCTTGTCCAGGAGTCCGGGGTGGAGCTCCAGCTGCGGCAGCAGGCAGGGGGCTGACCCAGGCATCCAGGGGCAACGCTGCAGCTGCTGAAGCCTTTGGGCAATGGCCCCCTCCAGCGAGAGTATCTCGGCCTCCCGACCCAGGCTGAGCACGCGGCGGGCAAAGGCGGCCGCCTCCCTGGCCACCTGGGCCCGGCTCTCCAGCTCGCCCAGCCTCTCCCGAGCGGCCTCCTCAGCGGCCTCCACGTGGGCCCGTAGCTGCCCCAGCACCTCCTGCTTCTGGGCCAGGAGGGCCCGCAGGACCCCCTCGGCCGCCTCTTCCACCTGCGCGCCCACCTTGGCTGCCTGCTCCCGCAGACAGGCCAAGGCTTCCTCTTCCGCCAGCCGGGTGGCCTCCAGCTCGGCCAGGTTGCTGTCCATGCCCGCCAGGAGCCCCTCAAGGCGTGGCCTCCGGGAACGCACGGCCTCGGCCAGGGGCAGGCAGGGGTGGTCCAGGTGGGGGTCCAGGCGACACTCCCGGCACAGCAGCTGGGAGCAGGGCTGGCAGAGGAAGCGCAGGGGCTCCCCCGGGTGCTGGGGACACTGGGCCGCCTGGCGCTCCCGGGCCTCCTCGTCGTACCACCCTGCCCTGTAGCCCACCAGGTCCACCACCCGGTGGCTGTGGGTCTGCCGGGTGCAGCGGTGCCCGTCGGCACAGGCCTGGCACAAGTCGTCGGCGCAGTCCAGGCACCGGGCTGTGGCCGGCCCCCCAGCGCTGGCGCCCCCCATCAGCGGGCACAGGGCACAGGCCGGCTTCCCTGCGCGCAGGTCTCCACCGGCTCGGGCCTTCACCAAATCCAGGAGCCCGTTGACAAAGAAGTTGGTCTTGAAGGCAGCCACGCCCGCGGGCGGCACAGGCACGGGCTCGCGGCACTCAGGGCATCGGAGGCGGCTGCCCTCGGCCAACTGGGCCAGGCAGTCCTGGCAGTAGGTATGCAGGCAGGGCAACGTTTTGGGCACCCGCAGCTGCTCCAGGCAGATTTTACAGGCTAGGAAGTCGCTGCTCAGGGCCTCCAGCAGGGAGGGCGAGGAGCCCTGGGAAACCATTCTGCAAGCGAGGGGTCGGGGTCAGAGGACAGGGGAGGCACCTCCTCGGCAGCCCCCCACCTGCCCTCTCGCCTCTCCCCCATCCTCAAGCCCCACCAGGTCTGGGGTCTCACCTGAATGGCCAGGAATTTTCTTCTGGTCTCTGGAGATAAAGAGCTGCCTCCTTCCTCCCTGCAGAAAAAGTAAAGGCCGCTTTTGCATGTCAGGCCCTGCGAGATACGACATCACCAAGGAGCACAGCCTTGGAGACCTGCTGGTGTAATGATCGGTGCCCCCCACCGACAGGCCCTGTGGCACATGGGGTGCGAGTCTGGTGTGACTAGATCCTGAGGGGGTCCTGAGGGGGTGGGACGCCGGGTGAGGGGAGGGCAGAGAGGACCAGCCGAGGGTCTGGGTGGGCAGACGTGCCTTGTCTCCTGGAGGGTGGGGGAGTAGGAGGGACCCCGATTCCCGGGACCCCAATTCCCGCAGCCCCGTACACCTGCCTCCTAGGCCCCGGCAGCGGCATCACGGGTTGTGAGGGCCCCCGTTCCCGCCTCGACTGTCCTGAAACGAACAGGCAGAAGGCAGCCTGAGAGGAAGGGGCTGCCTCGCTCTTTCCTTCCGGCTCCCGAAACGGAGGATCTCCGCAGCCTTTGCCCCATCTCCTCCAGCCCTTTTCTTTCAGCCTTTCCTGCTGCAAGAGGCCTCCTGCTTTCCTGGAAGCCTCTGGAGGGTAGGAGTCACATGAGGCCCGTCTGTGGATGCCCCCAGCTCCCTGCACGGTGGCTGTGAAACACTTGATAAAGAAAGTTGGGGGATCTCCCCCAAACTTCCAGAAAGCAGGGGCCGGGAGGAGAGCTCAGAGAGTGGGAGGGGGTCTTCCCCAGGAAGTCTCAGATCTCTGGCCCCCCGCGGGGGAAGCCTCCCCTCTCCTCCCGCCTTCTGGGTTCCTCTCCACAGTCCCTTCCTCTTCCCCCCGCCCCCCACCCCCGCTCTCTCCCTTCCCCCACCCCCTCCAGTTCAGCTGTCCCTTCAAACGCCCTCCAAGCCCCTCTCCTTACCTAGCCGGGGCTCCAGGACCCGGAGTGGGGGCCCCCCGAGGCCCTGGCGCTGCTGTTGCCGGGCTCCTGAAAGAAACAAAACTGAAACTAATTGTACTTCTGCAACTTCCGTCCCAGGCCCGGGACACCGACTTGTACAGCCGCAGGCCCCGCCTTCCTCCCTACCCTGCCTGGGGCTCTTCCTCGGGGGCCTCCTCCACCAGCACGGCACAGCCCCCGCCAGCAGGCTCCGGGGCTCCGGGGCCAGGACAGCTTTGGCGGCTGGAGTTGCCGAGGTTGGCTTGTCGGTTTGGGCCTGAGGATTCGCTCAGCCTGCGAAGTGTGTTTGTCGCAAAGGCAGGGCCGATGCCTGAGGATGCTTCCTCTGAGGGAAGAAATTAGAGATCATAGGTGGTTCGGAGACGTAGGGTAACCAGAGCCCCGTGCTCAGGCCAGCGTTCCAGTGCTGCTGCGTATCCGCCAATCCAGTCTTAGGTGAGGCCCTTCGTAGTATAAATCTCAGCTGAGAAACTGGAGGGGCTGTGGGAACCAGATAAGGGGCCCCGGACTGAGGAGTCAGCAAAGGCTTCCTGGAGGAGGCGTCACTTGAGATGAGTCAGAAGGGTGCATGGGGGTTAGGGATCACCCGAGAAGAACAACGCAGGGAAAGGCATTCTAAGAATCGGGAACAGCAAGTCCGAGGGCTCAGAGGAATGAAATACCACGACTCTGCTGGGGGATCCAAGTAATTCAGGATGGTTTGTGGGAAAGGGACATGTGAGTGGTAGCAGGTGAGGTTACAGACGGAGAGGCAGCGGCCAGATCACAGAGGGCCTTATGTTCTACACGAAGGGGTCTGAGTTTTATCCAAAAAGCCCAAAGAAACCATTGAAGGATATCTCCCCCAACATCTTCTGAAAATTTTGAAGCACAAAGGAGTTGAGAGGATTGGAACGAACACTGCTGCACCTACCGCTTAGATTCTACAGTTAACATCTTGCCGTAGTTGATTCGTCACGCAGCTACCCATGTATGCGTCGCTTTATCCACGGTGATGGGATTTCGGGAGGAAACAGAACCGGTGAGAGCTCACTCTGGCAGCGGCCAAGAGAATAGAGGGGGGGGCCTGACCATGGGTCCAGGTGAAAAGTGGAGGGGTCTGAGCTGACACAGCGCCGCTAGGGGCAGAGAGGAGGGTGGAGGATGGGAGGAGCCTCACGTGTGAGCAGCTGCTACAGGTGAGAGAAACCCGTGGGTCTTGTGACTGTCCCTGTGGAGGGAGGTGCCGCAAGGAGGGTAGGAAGACCTCCAGGTTTTGCAGGTCTGGAGGTCAGCACGGAGAGCTTGGCTGCTGATAACCCGGCTTATGACTTTTCTAGACTTTTGCAATGTACCTTTGGTTTTGATGAAGTCACCCAGCAGTGTCCAAAGTGAGAAGAGCAGGGCCGAGATGGCATTGTGTGGAACACAGACATTTAAGGGCAAGTTGGGGAGGAGCTGGAGCGTGAAGGAGCCTGAGAGGTACTTCAGAGAGGTAGATTGAAATCCAAGCAAGAGTAGGTCCCAGGAGCCAGGGGTGGGGAATGCTGTACTTCCAGGAGGAGGAGGTGGTCAGCGCAGTTGAATGCTACAGACCCGACGGTCAGCCACGATGAGCACAGGAAGGTGTATTGGCACATGTGTGTCCCTAAGCGTGTGCACACATCTGCACGTGTGTAAGGCTCCGTGTATGTTTGTCTGTGCACATCCAAGGACGGTTTTCTGGATGCCTACTGCAGCCAGACAGCATGCCGTGTGCTGTGCAAGAGACAAAGTTCAACAAGATAGGTTCCCCGCCCACGGGCAGTTTATAATCACATAGGAGAGGTGAGATCTGTACATGTTGCCATAGGAAACAGACAAATGTCGTATTAAGATGTCAAAGTAATCATCACAATGGCTTCCTTTTCCTGGGCATTTGCCACGAGCTTGGCATGGGGTGCTGTAAACATAACCTGATTTAATCCTCACAGTAATGTCGGAAGATAGGTACCATTCTTGCCCACTTTACAGATGAGGAAACTGAGTTATAGAGAGAATAAGTCACCCAAGGTCACGTAAAGTGCTACGGCAACACAGAGGGAAAGTCTGATTTCTCCTGGAATGGTGGTGTTGTGGGGGTGTGGGAATCAGAAAGGCCACATGAAAGGGGTGGCATTACAATGCCTGCCCTACCCCGCCTCCCCAAACATTGAACAATTGCTTAAAGTGCCTACAGTGTGGCAGACCCAGGGAGACAGTTTCTCCTCCCTGAGAACAGGCTTCCAAGGCAAGGGATAACTCAGATACAACCAAGTGGTAAGTGTTACCATGCAGACCCGGGGAGGAGGAGGAGTTCCTGCCAGATGCTGGGGCTTCCTCAAGATGCCTCTTTTGCTGGATGTTCTGATACCACTGGGGTGCAGGCAGGTGGAGGGAAGTGGCAGGAGATGGGAACGGGCAGGCAGAACGAACTTCAAAATTTCCCGTTGAGAATCCTGTAAGGCCTTAAGGTAACGGGGAGCCATTACAGAATTTGTATTAGGCAAGTTTGGACTTTGTTGTGCAGGTACTTGGGGGTGGGGGCAAGCAAGGTGTTTAATCTTAATTTATACAAATAAGCATAATTTAAAATAAAATTTGAAGCACCCATCATCATTGTAACAAAATAACTTTTTTCCTATGTGTATTTCCTTTGGTCTCTGTCCACATGAGAATGTTTTACACAATTCTATATATATATATGTATATATTTGTACATATTTGACGTATTTATAGTATATACATACTTTTTTTTTCTTGTTTTGTTTTTTGCGGTACGCGGGCCTCTCACCACTGTGGCCTCTCCCGTTGCGGAGCACAGGCTCCGGACGCGCAGTTCCAGCGGCCATGGCTCGCGGGCCCAGCCGCTCCGCGGCATGTGGGATCCTCCCGGACCGGGGCACGGACCCGCGTCCCCTGCGTCGGCAGGCGGACTCTCAACCACTGCGCCACCAGGGAAGCCCCTATCCATACTTTTTGTCTACTTGTCGATGTGCCTTTCAGGACTGGGAAATTGTCCTAAAGTATTTTGTTGATTCTCTCCCCCTCTGTTTTCTCTGTTTCCCTGTCTGGAACTTCTGTCATTCAGAGGTTGCATCTCCCGGATGGTCCTCTGATTTTATCTTTTCTCTTATTTTTCATTTCTTTCTCTTTTTGTACTACTTTCTGGCAGATTTCTCAACTTGAACTTTCAATCCTTGTGTTTTTTCAGATCTGCTGTCCCAATGTTAATTTTTGAGTTCCTTTTTTATGTACCCTATTTGTACCAGTATCTTCTTACCTCTCTGAGGATGTAAACGATAGTGTTGTTATTGTTGTTTTTGTTGTTGTTGGTGGTGGGGTGTGTGTGTGTGTGTGTGTGTGTGAGTTTTCTTCATCTTGCACAGTATCTGTTACCTCCAAGTTATGGTTTCCTTCCTCCCTCCTTCCCTCCCTTCCTTCCTCTTTAGATGACTGTAGTATTTATTGTTTTATTTTATTTTGTTTATTTTTAAAATTGTTTTATATATATATATATATATTTTTTTTTTTTTTTTGCGGTACGCGGGCCTCTCACTGTTGTGGCCTCCCCCGTTGCGGAGCACAGGCTCCAGACGCGCAGGCTCAGCGGCCACGGCTCGCGGGCCCAGCCGCTCCGCGGCACGTGGGATCCTCCCAGACCGGGGCACGAACCCGCGTCCCCTGCATCGGCAGGCGGACTCTCAACCACTGCGCCACCAGGGAAGCCCTGTTTTATATTTTAAAATTAGCTTTCTGAGGTATAATTTACATACAATGAAAATCACCAATCTAAATGCAGACCTGGGCTTCCCTGGTGGCGCAGTGGTTAAGAATCCGCCTGCCAATGCAGGGAACACGGGTTCAAGCCTTGGTCCAGGAAGATCCCACATGTTGCAGAGCAACTAAGCCCGTGCGCCACAACTACTGAGCCTGCGCTGTAGAGCCCGCGAGCCACAACTACTGAGCCCACATGCCACAACTACTGAAGCCCGCACGCCTACAGCTTGTGCTCCACAACAAGAGAAGCCACCGCATTGAGAAGCCCACGCACCACAACGAAGAGCAGCCCCCGCTCGCCGCAACTAGAGAAAGCCCGCGTGCAGCAATGAAGACCCAACACAGCCAAAAATAATAAACAAAATAAATAAATTTATTTAAAAAATAATAAATGTAGAGCTCAATGAGTTTTGACAGTGTATATAGTCAAGTAATTACCAACATAATCATGCTATACAGTTGCACAATATAAAAATAAGGAAATTGACATTGGCACAGTACTGTGAACTCAACTACAGACCTTATTCAGATTTCACCAGTTTTTACGTGCATTCAAGTGTGTGTGTGTGTTGTGTATGGTTCCATGCAATTTTATCACAAGTATGACCACCATGCGACCACCACCATAATCAAGATACAGAACTGTCCTGTAAACACAAAGAAACTCTGTTCCTTCTTATTGCCTTATCTTGTGTTAAAAGTATTTGTATTACATTAATTCCACTGTTTCTATGTTTTTAAACTCATTTATTAGTGATTGCTCTAGGGACTATAACATGCATCTTTAACTTATGAGAAACTATTTCAGGTTAATATTGACTTAAATCCAATAAAATATAGCCACATAGCTCTATTTCCTCCCCTTCTTTATTCTATTTTTGTCAAATCTATTACATCTACATATGTTAAAAACCCAACAATACAGCCTTATAATAATTGTTTAAACAATTTCATTTTTAAAAGACATTAAGGGAAGGAAAGATATAGATCAGTGTTTTGTACCCACAAGTTTACCATTTCCCATATGCTTCCTTCCTGAGACTTAAACCTACCATTTGGGGTCCTTCGTTTTCAAGCTGAAGGACTTTGTTCTGTAAAATAGTTTGGCTAGCAACAATCTCTGTTTGTATTTATCTGGGAAGGTCTTATATTTTGGCTTTAATTTAAAATTTTTTTTGAATAAGAAATTTATTTAAACAATGTGCTTGACTCAAAGAGAAAACTACCTTTCCTTAAAAGTAACGCATCACCCACTTAAAGACATATTCCCATACATGTAACAACTACATACTAAAAAAAAAAGTTACAAATTGCCCTTGATTTTATAATGACAAATGAAAAACATTGAAATTCTCCAAACAAGATATGCAGGATTTATTTTGTTGTTGTTGTTACTGTTTTTTGTTAAACAGCAAGAGCTAATAACTTTTTGGAATAAGAAGATGGGCGTTAAATGAGCCTTTTCCTAACAGAGAAAGGGGGTATTTTCACAGAAACAGTATTTTTCCTGACTTCACCTCCATTTGATGTTGATGAAAATATATCATTGGCCACTTAGCTAAAAAAAAAAAAAGAAAAAGCAAGAGGCTTGTGCACACGTCCCAGTCATTTCATATACGATGAAGGAATGGGGAAGGAAAAATGAAAGAATAGAAAAGATTATTCAGGATGTCGTGGGACGAAATGACAGTTTTCCAGCTGAGAACACGTTGCTGGCTTGTGGAAACAGAATTCTGGACCAAAGTGGCAGGTTCTCTTTTTTTTTTTTTTTTTTTTAATTTTTATTTTTTTTGCGGTATGCGGGCCTCTCACTGCTGTGGCCTCTCCCGTTGCGGAGCGCAGGCTCCGGACGCGCAGGCTCAGCGGCCACGGCTCACGGGCCCAGCCGCTCCGCGGCACGTGGGATCTTCCCGGACCGGGGCACGAACCCGTATCCCTTGCATCGGCAGGCGGACTCTCAACCACTGCGCCACCAGGGAAGCCCAGGTTCTCTTTTTAGTGGGTACTTCCCGTCCGCTCCAGGAAGCCGTCAATTGTATCTTTGCCTTCCCGTTTCAACTATGCAGGAGTGTCTGTTTCATTGGTTGGCTGTGCATCAGATCAGAGTCTGATCTGCCTCACTGACCCACCTTGTCCTTCAAAATCGGCTTTCATTAGTCCACTAAGCGGTATATGCCTCAGTCTTCAACTACCTTCACATGAACATCAACATTGTTCTCGAGCTGGACCAAGTTTTCCATCATAGCAAGCAGTCATGAAGTCTCCTCAGCTTCTGCTTTTACAAAAGAGATACCAGACCCCCACCAAATGGGCCCACAAGCAGTGCCAGAAGTGGCTGAAGAAGTCGTGTTCATTTTCTGGGGGGAGTATAGTTGCTTTACGATGTTGTGTTACTTTCTGCTGTACAGCAAGGTGAATCAGTTATACATATACATGTATCCACTCTTTTTTAGATTCTACTCCCATATAGGTCATTACAGAGTACAGAGTAGAGTTCCCTGTGCTATACAGTAGGTCCTTATCAGTTATCTATTTTATATATAGTAGCATGTATATGTCAATCTGAATCTCCCATTTTGTCCCTCCCCCCCAACCCCCGGTAACCATAAGTTTGTTTTCTACATCTGTAACTCTATTTCTGTTTTGTAGATAAGTTCATTCGTACCCCTTTTGAAGATTCCACATATAAGCGATATCACATCATATTTGGCTTTCTCTGTCTGACTTGCTTCACTCAGTACAACAATCTCTAGGTCCATCCACTTTGCTACAAATGGCATTATATTGTAGTTTTTTTTTATGGCTGAGTAGTATTCCATTGTATATATGTGCCACATCTTCTTTATCCATTCATCTGTCGATGGACATTTAGGTCGCTTCCATATCCTGGCTATTGTAAATAGTGCTGCAGTGAACACTGGGGTGCATGTATCTTTTCGAATTATAGTTTTCTCTGGATATATGCCCAGGAATGGGATTGCTGGATCATACGGTAGCTCTATTTTTAGTTTTTTAAGGAACCTCCATACTGTTCTCCATAGTGGCTGTACCAATTTACATTCCCACCAACAGTGCAAGAGGGTTCGTGCTCATTTCTGAAGGATATTTTTTTCCTTCCTCATTCTCTCTCTCTCTCTCCAACTTCCGGGTTCCGCATTATATGTACATTGCTGTGCTTGATATTGTCCCACGGTCTCTGAGGCTCTGTTCATTCTTCTTCACTTCTTTTTCTCTCTATTCCTTGGATTGGAGTTGTATTCGTCTGTCTTTGAGTTCACGGATTCTTTCTCCTGCCATCCCAAATTTGCAGTTGAGCCCTTCCGATGAGTGTTTCATTCCAGTTATTTTACTTTTCAACCACAGGATTTCCGTTTGGTTCTCTCTCTCTTTTAATCTACTAAGATTTGGGGGGTCATGGTCATCATATTTCCCTTTAATTCTTTGCAAACATTCTTAATAGCTGCTTTGAAGTATCCATCTGCTACCTGCAACCTCTGGGCCTGCTCAGAACCAGTTCGTGTTGACTACTCTTCTCCCAAGGATGGGTCACACTTTCCTGCTTCTCTGCGAATCTTGGAGTATTTGGTGTTCAGGGTTGTTGCTGATGCTGCTGTTTAGCAACTAGACTCGCCTTAAGCCGTGGATTTCGTTTTTCCACGGTGTGAGGTCGCTGATATCGCCACTTGGCTTTTCTCTTCTTATTTTTCAGTCTGACTCTGGGAATCTCCCCATGTCTGATTAGCTTACTTGTTTGCCAGTCGATGATTTGGGCAGAGGTTGTGCCCAACGAACCTGGAGCCCTTAAGGCTTCCACCCTCTGCCAGGTGACATGTGTGTGACCTGTGTGTGGGCTGGGGGACACATCTGGGGCTCAGCTATACTCACATCTCCCCCGGCTTTTACTTTCTGCTGGGTTCCCTCAGTTTTCCAGAGGAAACCAACATACGAGTCTCACAGGATACTTAGCAATATTTACATCCCAGACAAGTAGCATTAAAAAGAACCATTAGATTCTGGATATAGTTATGCTGCAAAATAATTTAGAATGAAATTATTGGATAATAGTCACTTAAAAGTAAGATTATAGAGCCAGACCCAGCCTGGGGCCCTGGCATTTGTGTTCCTGCCATCCAGCAGAGCCGACAACATGGGCTGGATGTCTGCTTTAGGTCTGCGTGCGTCCTAACCCCGTTAGGCTGGACGTGTCCACTTTCGCTGAGAAGCATGACTGAAACTTATCTCTTGCTCCAGTGGAATCATACCTCCAGCTGTCCAGGCAAGTCTGGCTGCAGTCTCTAAATTTCTGCTCACCTTCTGTAGGTAAAGCTGCCAGCTCAGTCGTGATTTTCTTGTTGGTGTGAGTCTGGGATTCCGTCAGTCTTATAGCAACTGAAGTTGCTCTGAGTCACTCAAAATCCGTCTGGTCACCGATCAGCCAGCCCTCGTTGCCCAGCGCAAAAGACCCCAGGATCAGATGCCCGGCGACAGCAAAATCTGCCTTGCAACCCAGGTTGATAGTGGGTTCCTTTTACCTTTGACATTCCTTGACTTCGCTGACATTTTTTAAATCTTTTTTTAAGGTCCCCGCTCTCACAGTGGTAAGGAAGACCACTCCTTGATCGTAAGAACCTTATAAAGTGTTGGGAATTCTCTGAGACAGAACTTCACTTCCACTTACAGGCACTGCAGGTGACATGTGTGAAGGGACTTTTTGGGTCTTGATCTGAGCTCAACTCAGGAGAAAAGAGCAAATAATAGAGATTTTAAAGGTCCAAACGAAGATTCCTTTAGAAAATTTCTACATAAAAGGTAAATTTCTCATCTTAGTGTGCATAATACCCTATGCTTGAAGAGGTTGACACGCGTAAACGTACACTTCTTGCGGCACCTATGTAAATAACCAGGCCGAAATTAATGGGCGCCTCTCTGGCAATTCAAACTGTTGATCACTCCTTTCTCAAGACTTCCTCCCACCTCGGCTGCTCCTCCTCCTGCTTCTGGGACCGCTTCCCTCCAGTCAGCGGGCTTCGCACCCTCTGCAGCTGGTACAGCCCAAGCGAGCCCTCGACCCTCCGCCCCATCCGCCCTGAGCTGTCTTTCCCAGCCACGGCCACCAGGGGGAGCTCTATCCCTGCTGAAGCGGACTATGTTCTGGGACGTGGTCCATTGCCAAGCGGTGGGTACAAACAACCTCTCCTTGTTTCTGGGCTTTGGGGGTGCCTGTCAGCCTGTGGGCCACCCTTGCCAGTCATCAGAGGCCCTGTGCCCCTTTATTCTGTTTTTTGTGGGTTTTTTTGGCCTCTCACTGTTGTGGCCTCTCCCGTTGCGGAGCACAGGCTCCGGACGCACAGGCCCGGCGGCCATGGCTCACGGGCCCAGCCGCTCCACGGCACGTGGGATCTTCCCGGACCGGGGCACGAACCCGCGTCCCCTGCATCGGCAGGCGGACTCTCAACCACTGCGCCACCAGGGAGGCCCCCCCCTTCATTCTTATACACGCCCTTCCTGCAACCTCCCTCTTATACTAGAATATCTCTCTCAAAGATTCCCCTCCACCGGGTCTCAGGTGCAGAATCTAAAGGAACACCAAAAATTCCATTAATCAACATAAATAATGTTAATAATTATAATTAATGCAAAAATACATAATGAACAAAATATCAAAATTGTAAGTCAAGACACAATCAGTATTACTGATTCTTTCCTTTGGCCTCAGGCTTCAATCTGGCTCAGCCTGGCACTGATGGGTTTCACCCCCTGCCAATTAGTCAAGGACGTAGCTTTCTGCATTTGCCTCTCTCCTGCAGCATCACCTGTCTTCTCTCCCCTGGATCCTCCTTTAGCATATTTCCCGTCTTAAAACGAAAGAAAACCAGTCCCCCGCCTGACTTCACACGCCCTATCATTCCCGTCTTGTTTTCCTTTTTCTCTTGAACTGACTATAATTGGGCTTTTGTTCTCAACACTCCCGGGGAAGCAGCTCTGGTCAGGGTCACCAACGATCTTCACCTCATCTGTGCTCCTCTTACTCCGCGTCTGGCAGAGGAGATCCACCCTCCTTGAAACTCTTTCCTCTTGGCGTGTTGGTCTCCCGGCTCTCCTGGCTTTCTTCCTACCTCCCTGCCCACGCCTTCTCTGGGTTCTCCTATCTTCCTGACCCTAAACATCAGAGGCACTTACTCAGGACTGCCCGGTTCCCTCACACTGCCCAGGGCAGAAGGGAGAAGAAAAAGAGTCGTAAATCCCAATGTTTAAAGCCTTTTAATGGTTGGCAAATCATTCAAGAGATTTAGACAAATATCCGTCACGCACCATTCCAAGTATAGGAAGGAGGTAAAGATCCAGGAGAAAATACCTGGTGGAACCACGAGCACTGGGGAATGCTTGTTCCCATCAGTGGAATGGATGTGACTTCTTGTGATGTTGTGATTTAGAGTAAGAAAAATATATTGGATCTTCGTCCACAGCTCCTGGCACAGAGCTCCTAAAACCCTTGGAATTTCCTAAGTGATGAGAGCCTTAAAGGTGTCTTTTGTTAGGTGAATTAGATGACTTTTGGACCCCACCCGAGATCTGGGGCTGGTTGCCTGGAGAACCAACCAGGTGGTTAAAGGGTTGGAACTTTCAGTTGACCCCCCCCCTGACCTCCAGGGAGGGGAAAGGGGCTGGAGGTTGAATCAGCTGTCAATGGCCAGTGATTTAATCAATTACGCCTGTGTAATGGAGCCTCCATAAAAATCCCGAAGGACGCGGTTTGGGGAGCTTCCAGGTTGGTGAACCAGAACTCTTCCACGTGCCACTGTGCCAGCATCAAACTTCATGGGGACAGGAGCTCCTTGCTTTGGGAACATGCCCTACGTATCTCTTCATTTGGCTATTGATTCATATTGTTTAATGTTCTTTGTAATAAACCGGGACTCTGTTGAGTAAATAAGTTTTCCGGGTTCCGTGAGCCACTCTAGCAAATTAATTGAACCTAAGGAGGAGGTCATGGGAACCTCTGATTTATAGCCTGTTGATCACGAGTATAGATAGCAGCCTGGACTTGGGATTGGCATCTGAAGTGGAGGGCAGTCTTGCAGGACTGACCTCTTTACCTGCGGAATCTGATGCTGTCTTCAGGTAGACGGTGTCAAAATTGAGTTGAATAGTAAGACACCCAGTTGATGTCAAAGAATTGCTTGTTGATACGGGGAAAAGCCAGAACACTTACCCCCTTACAGAGAAAAAGTTTAAACCCCCTTGAGAGACTTTAAAGAAGGCCTGAATAAAAGGTGGAATATACTGTCTTTATGGATTTGATGACTTAGCTCTGCAAAGATTACGGTTCTCCCCAAGTTACTCTATTAAACGCAATCCTAAATTTATATGGCAGAATAAAGTCCTTACATAGTTAAGAAAATGTTGAAAAGGAAGACTCGCTCCACTAGCTTAAAAAATATTTTATAAAGCCAAGGTAATAAAACAAAACAAAAACAAAAACACCAAAACCACACTGATACTTGTGCTGGCACAGATAAATGAGACAATGGAACAGAAGTGAGAGCTCAGAATCAGATCGGTGTGAATGCAGCTACCTGGCATATGGAAGAGGTACCACCACAAATTGATAGGGGAAAATGACCTGCTGGTAGATGCTGCTGGGAACACTGTCTCACCATATGGAGCAAAAATCAAGTTGGTTTCTATGCTCAGCTGAACAATGGTACCCCAAAGATGTCCACATCCTAATCTGCAGAACCTGTGAGTATGTTACCTTACATGGCAAATGGGATTTTGTAGAGGTGATGAAGTAGAGGTTGCGAAAGGGGGAGATTATCTTGAATTATCCAGGTAGGTCCAATCTAATCACATAAATCCTTCAAAGTGGACAACCTTATCTGTGGTCAGAGGGAGAGAAGCATCACATCATTTTTTTTTTTAATCAAGGAAGGGACCACAGGCCAAGGAATGCAGGTGGCCATTAGAAATTGGAAAATGCAAGGAAATAGATTCTCCCTAGAACCCCCAGAAGAGAACAGGCCTGCTAACACATAGGCTTTAGCCCCACAAAACTCATTTTGGACTTCTGACCTCCAGAACTGTAAAATAATAAATTTGCGGGTTTTTTACCTTGGAGTATAATTGCTTTACAATGTTCTGTTAGTTTCTGCTGTACGACGAAGTGAATCAGCTCTATGTATACATATATCTCCTCCCTCTTGGACCTTGCTCCCCCCACCCACCCATCTAGGTCATCACAGAGCACCGAGCTGAGCTCCCTTTGCTGCACTGCAGGTTCCCACTAGCTATCTATTTTACACAAGGTAGTGTATTTTTGTCAAACCTGATCTCCCGAATCATCCCACCCTCCCTTTCCCCTGCTGTGTCCACACGTCCATTCTCTACGTCTACGTCTCTATTCCTTCCCTGGAACTATGCTCACCTGTACCATTTTTCTAGATTCCACATACATGTGTTAATATACAATATTTGTTTTTCTCCTTCTGGCTTACTTCACTCTATATGACAGACTCTAGGTCCATCCACATCCCTACAAATGACCCAATTTCATTCCTTTTTATGGCTGAGTAATATTCCATCATATATCTGTACCACATCTTCTTTATCCATTCATCTGTCAATGGACACTTAAGTTGTTTCCATATCCTGGCTATTGTAAATAGTGCTACAATGAACATTGGGGTACATATGTCTTTTTGAATTATGGTTTTCTCAGGGTATATCCCCAGTAATGGGATTGCTGGGTCATATGGTAATTTTATTTTTAGTTTTTTAAGGAACCTCCATACTGTTTTCCATAGTGGCTGTATCAATTTACATTCCTACCAACAGTGTAAGAGGGTTCCCTTTTCTCCACATCCTCTCCAGAATTTATTGTTTGTAGATTTTTTGATGATGGCCATTCTGACCAATGTGAGGTGATACCTCATTGTAGTTTTGATTTGCATTTCTCTAATAATTAGTGATGTTGAGCATCTTCTCATGTGCCTCTTGACCATCTGTATGTTTTCTTTGGAGAAATGTCTATTTAGGTCTTCTGCCCATTTTTGGACTGGGTTGTTTGTTTTTTTGATATTGAGCTGCATGAGCTGTTTGTATATTTTGGAGATTAATCCTTTGTCCATTGCTTTGTTTGCAAATATTTTCTCCCATTCTGAGGATTGTCTTTTCATCTAGTTTATGGCTTCCTTTGCTGTGCAAAAGCTTTTAAGTTTAATTATGTCCCATTTTTTAATTTTTGTTTTTATTCTCATTACTCTAGGAGGTGGGTCAAAAAAGATCTAGCTGTGATTTATGTCAAAGAGTGATTTTCCTATGTTTTCCTCTAAGAGTTTTATAGTGTCCAGTCTTACATTTAGGTCTTTAACCCATTTTGAGTTTATTTTTGTGTATGGTGTTAGGTGGTGTTCTAATTTCATTCTTTTACATGTAGCCATCCAGTTTTCCTAGCACCACTTACTGAAGAGACTGTCTTTTCTCCATTGTATGTTCTTGCCTCCTTTCATAGATTAGGTGACCATAGGTGCATGGGTTTATCTCTGGGCTTTCTATCCTGTACTATTGATCTATATTTCTGTTTTTGTGCCAATACCATACTGTCTTGATTACTGTAGCTTTGTAGTATAGTCTGAAGTTGGGGAGCCTGATTCCTTCAGCTCTGTTTTTCTTTCTCAAGATTGCTTTGGCTATTCATGGTCTTTTGTGTTTCCAAACAAATTGTAAAATCTTTTGTTCTAATTCTGTGAAAAGTGCCATTGGTAATTTGATAGGGATTGCATTGAATCTATAGATTGCTTTGGGTAGTTTAGCCATTTTCACAATATTGATTCTTACCATCCAAGAACATGGTATATCTCTCCATCTGTTTGTGTCATCTTTGATTTCTTTCATCAGTGTTTTATAGTTTTCTGGGTACAGGTCTTTTGCCTCCTTAGGCAGGTTCATTCCTAGGTATTCTATTATTTTTGCTGAGATGGTAAATGGGATTGTTTCCTTAATTTCTCTTTGTGATCTTTTGTTGTTAGTGTATGGGAATGCAGGAGATTTCTGTGCATTAATTTTGTATCCTGAAACTTTACCAAATTTATTGATTAGCTCTAGTAGTTTTCTGGTGGCATCTTTAGGATTTTCTATGTATAATATCATGTTATCTGCAAACAGTGACAGTTTTACTTCTTCTTTTCCAATCTGTATTCCTTTTCTTTATCTTCTTCGATTGCTGTGGCTAGGACTTCCAAAACTATGTGGAATAATAGTGGTGAGAGTGGACATCCTTGTCTTGTTCCTGATCTTAGAGGAAATGCTTTCAGTTTTTCACCATTGGGAATGATATTTGCTGTGGGTTAGTCATAAATGGCCTTTATTATGTTGGGGTAGGTTCCATCTGTGCCCACTTTCTAGAGAGTTTTTTTTTAATCATAAATGGATGTTGAATTTTGTCAAAAGCATTTTCTGCATCTATTGAGATGGTCGCATGGTTTTTATTCTTTAATTTGCTATTGTTTTCTCCATTTCTATTTAATTTATTTCTGCTCTGATTTTTATGATTTCTTTCCTTCTACTAACTTTGGGGGTTTTTGTTCTTCTTTCTCTAGTTGCTTTAGGTGTAAGGTTAGATTGTTTATTTGAGATTTGTCTTGTTTCTTGAGGTAGGATTGTATTGCTATAAATTTCTCTCTTAGAACTGCTTTTGCTGTGTCCCATAGGTTTTGGTTCATCGTGTTTTCATTGTCATTTGTTTCTATGTATTTTTAAATTTCCTCTTTGATTTCTTCAGTGATCTCTTGCTTATTTAGCAGTGCACTGTTTAGCCTCCATGAGTTTGTTTTTTACAGTTTTTTTTCCTGTGATTGATTTCCAATCTCATAGCATTGTGGTCAGAAAAGATGCTAGATATGATTTCAATTTTCTGAGGCTTGATTTCTGAACCAAGATGGGATCTATCCTGGAGAATGTTCCATGTGCACTTAAGAAAGTGTATTCTGCCTCTTTCTGGTGGAATGACCTATAAATATCATTTAAATCTATCTGGTCTATTGTGTCATTTAAAGCTCGTGTTTCCTTATTTCTTTTCTGTCTGGATGACCTGTCCATTGGTGTAAGTGGGGTGTTAAAATCCCCCACTATTATTGTGTTACTGTCGATTTCACCTTTTATGGCTGTTAGCATTTGCCTTATGTATTGAGGTGCTCCTATGTTGGGTGCATAAATATTTATAATTGTTATATCTTCTTCTTGGATTCATCCCTTGATCATTATGTAGTGTCTTTCCTTATCTCTTATAACAGTCTTTATTTTAAAGTCTGTTTTATCTGATATGAGTTTTGCTACTCCAGCTTTTTTAAAAATTAATTTATTTTATATTATTTATTTATTTTTGGCTGTGTTGGGTCTTTGTTGATGCCCACGGGCTTTCTCTAGCTGCGGTGAGCAGGGGCTACTCTTTGTTGCAGTGCAATTACTTCTCATTGTGGTGGCTTCTCTTGTTGTGGAGCATGGGCTCTAGGCATGTGGACTTCAGTAGTTGTGGCACATGTACTCAGTAGTTGTGTCTCATGGACTCTAGAGTGCTGGCTCAGTAGGTGTGGTGCACGGGCCTAGTAGTTGTGACATGCGGGCTCAGTAGTTGTGGTTCATGGGCTCTAGAGCACAGGCTCAGTAGTTGTGGCACACAGGCTTAGTTGCTCTGTGGCATGTGGGATCTTCCCAGACCAGGGATTGAACCCGTGTCCCCTGCATTGGCAGGTGGATTCTTAACCACTGCGCCACCTGGGAAGTCCCCTTCATCTTTCTTTTGATTTCCATTTGCATGGAATATATTTTTCCATCCCCTCATTTTCAGTCTGTATGTGTCCTTAGGTCTGAAGTGGGTCTCTTGTAGACAGCATATATACGGGTCTTGTTTTTGTATCCATTCAGCCAGTCTGTGTCTTTTGGTTGGAGCATTTAATCCATTTACATTCAAGGTAATTATTGATATGTATATTCCTATTACCATTTTCTTAATTGTTTTGGGTTTGTTTACGTGGGTCTTTTTCTTCTCTTGTGTTTCCCACTGAGAGAAGTTCTTTTAGCATTTGTTGTAGAGCTGTTTTGGTGGTGCTGAATTCTCTTAGCTTTTGCTTGTCTGTAAAGCTTTTGATTTCTCCATCGAATCTGAATGAGACCCTTGCTGGGTAGAGTAATCTTGGTTGTGGGTTTTACCCTTTCATCACTTTAAATATGTCCTGCCACTCCCTTCTGGCCTGCAGAGTTTCTGGTGAAAAATCAGCTGATAACCTTATGAGGATTCCCTTGTATGTTTTTTGTTGCTTTTCCCTTGCTGTTTTTAATATCTTTTCTTTGTATTTAATTATTGTTATTTTGATTAGTATGTGTCTTGGTATGTTTCTCCTTGGGTTTATCCTGTATGGGACTCTGTGCTTCCTGGACTTGGGTGGCTATTTCCTTTCCCATGTTAGGGAAGTTTTCGACTATAATCTCTTCAAATATTTTCTCCGGCCCTTTCTCTTTCTCTTCTTCTTCTGGGACCCCTATAATTCGAATGTTAGTGTGTTTAATGTTGTCCCAGAGGTCTCTGAGACTGTCCTCAATTCTTTTCATTCTTTTTTCTTCATTCTGTTCCTAGGCAGTTATTTCCACCATTCTATCTTCCAGCTCACTTATTCGTTCTTCTGCCTCAGTTATTCTGCTATTGATTCCTTCTAGTGTAGTTTTCATTTCAGTTATTGTGTTGCTCATCACTGTTTGTTTATTCTTTAGTTCTTTAGGTCCTTGTTAAACATTTCTTGTATTTTCTCGATCCATACCTCCATTCTATTTCTGAGATTTTGGATCATCTTTACTATCATTACTCTGAATTCTTTTTCAGGTAGGTTCCCTATTTCCTCTTCATTTATTTGGTCTTGTAAGTTTTTACCTTGCTCCTTTGTCTGTAACATATTTTTTGTTGTCTCATTTTTTTTTTCTGATGGGTGGGGCTGTGTTCCTATCTTACTGGTTGTTTGGCCCGAGGTATCCAGCACTGGAGTTTCCAGGCAGTGGGTAGAGCCAGGTCTTGGTGCTGAGATGAGGACCTCTGGGAGACCTCACTCCAGTTAGTATTCCCTGGGGTCTGAGGTTCTCTGTTAGCCCAGCAGTTTGGACTCAGTGCTCCCACCACAGGAGCTCAGGCCTGATACCCGGCCTGGGAACCAAGATTCTACAAGCTGTGTGGCATGGCAAAAAAATAAATGAAGAAGAAGAGCAGGACAGTAACAAAGAATACAAAAATAAAACAATATTAGAAAAGTAAAAAATGTATTAGAAAAAATATAAATGAAACAACAACAACAAGGCAAAACAGAACCACAACAGCAAAAATAATAGGAAAGAAAAGGGCCAGAAAAGGCCTTGGCTGTAGGGGGCGGGGCTTAGGCAGGGGAAGGGCCTAGGCTCGGGACCAGCCCTCCGAAAATGTCCGGGGAGGGGGGGATGGGGCGGGGGCGGGTCTTAGGCTCAGCGCGTCTGGAGGGGGCCTTGGAAGGCAGAGGTTTAGGCCTGGTACCCCAGCAGGCTGTCCCCGGGGACGGAGCAGGCAGAGGAAACACTGGCTGCATTCCCCTCCGATCCTCCAATCTCCCGAAGGTCTATCCCCATCCCCACTGATCCCCTCATGGTGAGTGGGCCTCTCCCAGCATGGGAACCCTTCCCTTCCCCCAGCCACCCCTCAGGGGCACTGGTCCCATCTGGCCTCCACTTCTCCCCCCCCCCACATCCTACCTGGTCACAAGGGGGTTCCTCCCATCCCTTTATGTATCCAAGGTCCCCCACCAGTGCCTGGTAGGTGCCCTAGTTGTGAGAAGATGTGAACTCCGCAACCTCCTACTTCACCATGTTTGTGTGGTTTTTAAGTCACTAAATTTGTAGTAATTTGTTACAGCAGCAATGGGAAACTACTACAGACCCCTGACTCACCATATAGAGAGGTGAGTTCCCAATAGGCCCAGACCTAAATGTGGAAAATAAAATTACAAAACTAACAGAAGATTATGCAGGAGAGTATCTTCGAGATTTTTGTATAGGGGAAGACTTTTTGAACCAGAGCTCCAAACCACAAACCATATAAGGGAAAGAAAAAAATTTTTTTCTGTTCAACAAAGGACACTGCAGAGACAATTAAGATATGGGTGTCCAGCTGGACATATTTGCAATATCTGAAATTGACAAGGGATCCACATCCAATAAATTCCTGCAAATCAATTTTTAAAAGACAAGCCACCCAAAGAAAAATAGGCAAAGATTATGGAAGTTGAATGGCTAGCAAGCATTTTCGAAGATTTTCACTGGTAACTTTGCACCCATCCAAAGACAGGTCTATGGAGACATGGGAACTGGTGCGAGTAAACATGGGCACAGCCATTTGGGAGAGCCATCTGGCAAAGCAGCGACACTAAGTTATGTGTAAATCTGATGACCTAGAAATGCAACTCCCAGAGAAACTCTCGTGTGGACTGGTCTTAAAAGGCTAAAAGAATAGACACAGACAAAGACAAGATCCACAGAACACATTCACATATATAATTTTAAAACACTTGCATAGATGAAAGAGCACAATATAACTTTCAAGCCTACCTTAATATATTAATGTATAATTAATATCTACGTGGCACATTGGAGTGGGCACTGATGGAGGAGGGGAAGGAGGAGGCAGGGAACAGAGGGCCAAGTTGATAAGAAATGAGCCTTGCCTGGACTGTTGACTGTGGGGTGATGGGAGATGTGTACCCAGCTCAGCCCTCTGCACCTGAGGTCCAGTGAAAATTGCTCCAGGAAGGGAGTTGGCACCGTTGGTGTTATCAGAATCACCTGGTCCCCATCCTGTGTCAACAAACTTGAGCCTCTGTGTTCTTTGACAGTGATTCTGATTCCCCCCCCCCAAGTGTGAGAACAACTGTTGCAAGAGAAGAGCCATGCTGTGGGTTGAATTGTGTCCCCGCACCTCCCCATCTGTATTTTGGAGTCCTAACCTCCAGTACCCCAGCACGTGACCTTATTTGGAAATAGGGTCTTGCAAATGTAATGAGTTAAACTGAGATGAAGTCATACTGGAGTACGCTGGGCCTTAATCCAATAGGACCAGAGTCCTTATACAAAGGGCAAGTTTGGACGCAGAGACTCGCACGCAAGGAGAATGCCATCTAAAGATGAAGGCAGAATGGATGATGCTTCTACAGCCACAAAATGCCAAGATTGCCAGCCAACCATTAGAAGCCAGGAGAGAGGCATGGAACAGATTCTTCCTCATGGCCCTCAGAAGAAACCAGTTCTGCTGACACCTTAATCTTGGACTCCCAGCCTCCAGAATTGCTACAGAATACATTTTTGTTGTGTAAGCCACTCAGTTTGTGGCGCTTTGTTATGGCAGCCCTAGGAAACGAACACAGGGGGTTAGCCTCTCCTTGGCGTGTGTGTGTGGGGGGGGGGGTCTTGAGCTGGTGCCTGGTAAGTCTTGGGGGCCAGACCTGTGGGGCTGAGAAGAGCCTCAGGGTTCCTGGGCTCAGCCTGCCTTCTAAGTTCAAGAGTGGAGGAAAGCACAGCAAATGCTTGGTTCCTCTAGCATCAAATTAGGCGTCTCTGACTTATTGGACCAAATCCCAGGCCTGGATATTCTCAGCCTTGGTCTCTGCAGTGCAGACAGCCCCATTTCAGTAAGGGAGGAAGATGAAGGGAAAACAGCCGAGTACCTGTGTCCCACTCCCCTACCTCCCCACCCCGGAAGGCTTTAGCTCAAGCCTGGGCATGAGAGAGCCAGCAGCATCTCCCCTTTCATTTCCATCTGGTCTACCCTGCAATATAGAAACAGACATCTCCAATGCTGTTGAAAGAGGGCCCCCATCCTACCCAGGCAGAGAACCTTCATCCTGACGGAGGTGTTGGGAGAGAGCTGGCCTTGAAAGCGATCAGAACCTAGTGGCCCCGGTGTGGGAGAGAGGGCAGTCTGCTTTCCTAAAGGCTTGTTCACATAGCTGGCTTTCAGACTAAGCACGCCCAATGCAAACCTACCTCTTCCTATATGGGTAACCATGAGCAAGTGATTTAACCCTTCAACTCCTCAGTTTCCTCATCTGTAAAAAGGAGATAAAGGTCCTTGCCTCCTAGGGCTATTGTAAGGATCAAATGAAATAACTATGTGCTTTCAAACATTTTCCATGACTGGCACACGTGAAAACATGACTGCATTGGTAAGAGGTTACCTGAGGGTAGGGCACCGGTCTCTGGCAAGCCCCGTGGTGGGTGGTCCAAGGGCAGGGGACTCCCTCTCTCCACCCGCCTATAACTCTTTCAGGGCACGCTGGGTTGAGGCGCCTAGGTTGGGAAGCTATGAATTCATGCACATGCATGCTTGGCACCAGGCCTGGCAGAGGGCAAAGCCTCACACATGGTTGAGCTGTGACTGCACTCAGGAAGAGTTTGGAAATCTGGAGGTGCCACCTGGCAGGGGCTCATCAACGGCCTGTAATGGTTGTGGAGAACAAAGTCACTCAGTCCTGGCCAGACGTGAAGGGTCTTCTTTTCTTGAAGATTCAAAAATGTAATCCTGTAGAAACAGGGTGGGAGGGGGAGGGCAGAGCCAGCAGGCTGCCATTTTAATCTCGAAAACCAGAGCTGCTGGGATTCCTGAAGCCACGCCATGAGAACCTTGTGGCCTGCCACCAAAATCAACGCTGGTGAGCTCTGCTCTGGCCAGACACATCTGGCACAGGCTGAGTCTCCAGGGGTGGGACCTGAGAGCGGGTTGCTGATGGCAGATCTTCAGCCTTTCACTTGGCCAGAAGTTGCCCAGTGAGGGGGTTCACTTTGGGCACCACAGCTCTGCACGCTGTCCTCCTCTCGATCCTGGCTTCCCCGCCACCACAGCTGCATGTCCCCACTACTAGCCTTCAGCCTGGTTGCTGCTTCTGACGCACCTTCACTCCCACGACTGGGCGTTGGGCTTGTTTTCGCTGAGTTTGCTGCTCCATGCACTTCTCTGGGCCTGAGTTGCTCTTGACCTTAGCAAACCCCAGCCCCTGGGGCTCCACCTTGATGCCGGCTGACCTGTCCTCCCCACCCCCACCCCGCACTGCCTCCCTGCCCTTGGCTCTCTCCAGGCACTGAGCTAATCAGGCTGATTATTGCCCAGGTCCAATTCCACTTTCCTTGGCTACAACGCGCAGTAAATTTCCTCAGCCGCCAGGCTCCCCTGTGAGCCCTGCCTCTTGTCAGGCAGCCCGACTCAGGAAGCCGCCAGCTCCCTGCCGACTGTATCATCACAGATGAATCAGGCGTGACCAACCTGGGGGTGTAATCTAAACGCCATCGACAGAGTCACATCACCCTCAGCAGCAAAACACAATTATCACGTCTTCCCAGGTCTAGTAAAACCTCTGGGGTTCTAAATGCCAAGACCCTTACTGTCATCCGAAAGATTACACTATAATCTGCCTGCACAGAGATGAATTTTAGAGGAAGCTTTGGAAAAATCTCTCTCGTCTCTACACATTTTGAGGGTAGGCTAACGGCATCAGTCTTAGTTTATCATCAGGGAGTGGTCCTTGAACTTCCAGCTTTATTTCATATTGACCCATTCCCAGGGTCTCAGGGTGACTGGATCTGACCTGGAAAGATCCAGAGAAGGAGAAGAAAGGCAATCAGGATGTTTATTTGTTCCCAAAGCCCAGCCCCACTGTGATGGAAAAAGAGCCTTTGCTGACCATAACTTTTGTCTTGATCTCTCCAGAGAGGTCAAGGCTTGGCTGTGGGAGGAAAGGGTGTACAAGTGTCCGTGGCATGCATGGCCTGAATTGGATACTATGGCCCCAACATGGGGCTTTCTGTAGGATCAGAGATAAGTATGTATGAAACAATTAGAGAACAAATAAGAATTCAGTTATGTCATGTTGACCCAAGCCGAAAAGGAGACTAGAGAAGGATGGGATGAATGTGGCAGGAGGTGCTTTTAAAAACTTTGTGGAGATGAGTCTTGATTCAATTAAATTTAACAAGCATTAATAGCATCTTCTGTGCACCAGGCACTGTGTTAGACATTGTGGGAGCACAGAAGGGAACGAAGCCACAACCTCACCCTGAGGGGACAATGTAGGGAAAATTATGAATGTGATGTGAGAAGTATACACAGCAGTGTTAAGGGGTGCCATGGACTGAATGTGCCCCTTCCCCAAATCCTTACGCTGAAGCCCTAACCACCAATGTGATGGTTTTTGGAGATGGGGCCTTTAGGAGGTGGAGTGAGATGAGGTCATGAGAGTGGAGCCTTCGTCTGACGGGATTGGGGCTCTTATAAGAAGAGACACCAGACAGCTTGCTTTTTTAGACCCCTCCCCACCTCCAGTGTGTGCACAAAAAAAGTGGTCAGGTGAGCACACGCAAGCAAGAGACCAGTGTGCGAGCCAGGAAGAGAGTGCTCCCCAGAAAGCGATCTTGTCAGCACCCTGGTCTTGGAGTTCCAGCCTCCAGAATGGTGAGAAAATCAACGTCTGTTGTTTAAGCTACCCAGTGTATGGTATTTTGTTGTAGCAGCCAGAAAGACATAGATGAGAGAGATTACTTGTGAGGGGTTGTATCAGAGAGGGCTTCCTGGAGGAAGTGGAATTGGCTTTTCAGAATGAGTCAGGTTCTAGAGAGGAAGGTGTGGGAAGGGTATTGCAAAAAGACAGCTGACTATGAACAAGGAAATGGGCTCTCACCAGACACTGAATCTGTCAGCACCTGGATCTTGGAGTTCCTGGCCTTCAGAACTGTGAGAAATAAAGGTCTGTTGTTATTAAGCCATCCAGTATATGGCTATAGAAGCCCTAATATATAGAAGCCCTACTATATAAGCCCGAATGGACTAAGACATTCCAGTTTTAGGAGCTGGGTAGTTTGATGGCAAATATGAGAAGGAACCAAGTGAAGGCTAAAGATCTCTCATGGGGGAGAAGCCAAACGGTGCCTGCAGATGCTGTAAGTGTCCGTGAGGGGGGCAGCAGAGATTAGCCTCTTTCTTAGGTTAAGGTTTAAGTGGGGTGGCCTGTGGGAGACACAAAATGGTAGAACAAAATGAATCCTGAGCTGGATGACAGGGATAGTGATAAAGCATCCCCAAAATGTGAAAAACTGATAGCAATGAGGAGGACTTTAGAAACAACCAAGTCTTTATTTAGCAGAAGGCAAAATTGAGTCCAAATGGTCAAATACGAATTTTCCCGAACATAACCCAGAGATTTGATGAGAAAGCTGGAAAGAGAACCCAAGACTCCATCTCTTCAGATCTGTGGAAAGACACATGAGCTCATTTCCAGAAGGAGAACTTAGTTCTCTCACAGGAGGAAGTAAGTCCCTGTGTCGTGTGAGTGAGTTACGCGTGGGTTCTGCCTCACTCGGGGCATCCTCGGTGGTCAGCAAGTGATGATGGGGGAGGTCAGGGCCTGGCACTCTTCCTGGCTGCAGACTTCTCTCTAGTCATCTCGAGGCCACACTTATCAGACTCTACATCCCGGGGGAGAGGAGGAGAGAGAGACTAGCAAGTGATAAATGGGAGCTTGCATAGGGCATTGACTAGAGAAAGGTCTGAGAACCATGAAAAATTGAAAATGAAGTTGTTTTGTTGTTTTTAGTTATTAAACAGAGATGATTACATTGACTAAAAAAAAAAAAAAAAAATTAGAACCTGCAGATAAAAATAAGAACTTTAAAAATACTCCTAAGGCTATATACTCAAAGAAGACACTATATGCTTTCAAACATATGTTTTTCATAGAAATGGAATGCAATAAATCTTACGCGAGCATTTTGTCTAATGGAAAGTTCAGTCCAGCGTTAAGCGACCACGGCTGTAAGCGAGTTGGTTGGGGCGCTGTCCTTGGTGCTGAAACTGCGCGTGCAGGAGGAAGAAGCTTCCTGGAACGAGCGGGAGGGCTTCGCCTGATATCGTGACAAGCCTATCAGAGCTTCCACGGTGTTTCTATTTGCGAGTTTCCAAACACTGTGGAAACTCTCTCTCCTCTTCCTCCTTGGTAGGTTCAGGTGTACAGGAAGACAGAAGGGAGACCATCACCTTCAGAGAGGTGACCAACACCCGTAGTTGCCATGGACTATAAAACCTGGTTCCTTTGCTAGCCTCCTGGGGGTTGTTCCAATCCCTTTGCATGAAGGTGCCCCCTTCTCAGTACCTCCAGGGCTGCAGTACTTCACTTTACAGCTCTTCCATAGCTGCTGGCACTGGGGGTCCTCCTGGGATACATACCTTCCTCCATCCCAGACAGCCCTATCCTCACTGAGATCTGAAAGAGAAAGGGAAGTTATAGCTCCTGGAGCTATAACGCTCCTTCCCATTCTGGGGGTCCTTCGTTCTCTCACAAGTCCTATGAGTCCCCCACTCTCCCTCTGGAGGGGCTTTGGCACTGCAACCACCTTGCTTGTTTCAGAGCCGAGAAATCAGTCATCAGAACTTAATCCACATAGAAGCGAAGCAAGAAGATTGGGGTGGGGGATGAGGTCTTGCAGGTCTTCGGGGAGGTGGGGGCAACGTCCAGTTGCTCAGCTGTAAGAAAGGGAGCTCGTGCCCAATTCAGGAGCCAGATTTCAGAGAAGTTACTGAATACACATGACTAAGTCCCTTCCAATGGAATGTGCCCACAGTGACGGATGCCACTTCCAGACTTGGTCCATACAACTTCCCTGATGGTACTAATTGCTCTGTCAGTTAGAGACACGTGGTGAGGAGATCCAAGGGAATAGCGAAGCCTCTGGAAGAAGGAACCTAGATCCCTGAATCACCACATGGAGGAAAGCTAGCTGCCAACCAGGAACACTGTTACATAAGCAAGAAAAAGAACCTTCTTTTGTGGTGGAGCCATTATACATTTGGGGCATATCTGTTATAGCAGATACAAAAATCTCCTAACTGCTACAGTGAAGGGTGCCATTTAACCCCAGGAACAGATTTACTCTAGTGGTCCCAAATAAATTCAGACCTTTAGTATTAATATTTTTGTATCAAATAATCTCTTCACATTTGGGATTTAATATATTTGTAACATTCAAGAGAATTTGGCCTATTGGAATGTCAACCTTGTCTCAATATAAAGTGTATAATTGAGTGATTTCGACTTGTAATTTTACATTAAAACCTTGCTAAGGTTATAAACAGTATTAGAACACTTAGAAGAACTTAGGATTCATCATGTAGATGCATTTAATTTATTAGGTTAGTAGAATTACTTTAGTTTGGGGAAAGCTTTAAAAAAACATGTATTTAATTGTATTAGATTTGTGGAGTTTCTTGAGTCGTTGGAAAGGTTTTGTTTGTTAATCAAAAAATGGAAAACTTGGGCTTCCCTGGTGGCGCAGTGGTTGAGAGTCCGCCTGCCGATGCAGGGGACGCGGGTTCGTGTCCCGGTCCGGGAGGATCCCACATGCCGCGGAGCGGCTGGGCCCGTGAGCCGTGGCCGCTGCGCCTGCGCGTCCGGAGCCTGTGCTCCGCAACGGGAGAGGCCGCGACAGTGAGAGGCCCGCGTACCGCAAAAAAAAAAAAAAAAAAAAAAAAAAAGAGGAAAACTTTAAATAGGAAATGTAATGTATTAATTTTATAAATGCAACGGTTCACGGAATTTAATTAGACAAGTATGTAAAATAGATTAAACACTAATCAAAGGCCTTAATCAAAGTAATTATTCTTCTGCTTCCGGCCAAAATAGAGTAACAGGATCCCTGTTACTAGTCAGCTGACTAATCAGGTAAAATAGGGAGATTTTTGTGGATTATCAGGGCAGCTCCAATGTTATCACATGAGCCCTTAAAAGCCGAGGAGAGGAGCAAAATGGAAATCAGAGAAATTCCAAGCTTGGGGACCCGCCAGTGCCGGCTCTGAAGGTGGAGGGGCCTCCCTGCAAACTCTTTTCTGCCAACAATCTGAATGAGTCTGGAAGTGGATTCCTCCACGGAGCCCCCAGCAAGGGACACAGGCCTGCTGACACCTTGAGTTCAGCCTAGTGAGAGCCTAAGCCGGGAACCCAGCGGAACCACGCCTGTGCCCAGACTTCTGTCCCACGAAACTGTGGAATAATCAGAGGGTGTTGTTTTAACTGACTACGTTTGTGGTACTTTGTCAGGGCAGTGATAGAAAACCAATAGGCTCAAGTCTTCTCCTTTGCTGCAAGGAATCTGAATATCCTTGTACACGTGACCTTGGATGGGTCTGTGAGTGCACCTATAGTGTAAACCCCTAAACATCAGAATTGCCTTGTGAAAGGGCATAAGTATTTAATACTGTGCCACTTCTTTCTATAGAATTATACCAATTGCATTCCCTCTGTCGCTCTGCAGCCGTGTCTGTTTCCCACACCCAATGTGCTGTCTCGCTTTGTGATTCTTGGCAGTTGTTATACACTGAATTATGCTCCATCCCCCACCCCCACCCCCACCCCCCGCCAAAGATGTATTGAAATCCTGACCTTATTTGGAGATAGGTCTTTACAGAGGTAATTAAGTTAAAATGAGGTTGTTAGGATAAACCTTAATCCAAAATGACTGGTGTCCTTGTCAAAAGGGGAAGTTTGGACACAGACACGCACACAGAGAAGGACATGTGAAGATGAGGGCAAAGATCGGGGTGACGAAGTTACGAGCCAAGGAATGCCAGGATCGCCAGCAAATCACCTGAAGCCAGGGGAGAGGGCTGGAACACGTCCTCTCTGCCGTCTTCAGAGGGAGCACAGCCCTGCTGATACGTTGGTTTTGGAGTTCTGGCCTCTGTAACTGTGAGGCAGTAAATTTCTGTTGTTTGAAGTCACCGTGTTTGTGCTACTTTGTTACTGCAGCCCTAGGAACTAATGGACTGGAGCCAGTGTAATGGATTAAAGATAGGACCTCTTGGTAGTTGGATTTTTTTTTCTTTTTTTAGCTGCACTGCAGGGCTCGCAGAATCTTAGTTCCCCCACCAGGGATTGAACCCAGGGCCATGCAGTGAATGTATCAAGTCCTAACCCCTGGACCACCAGGGAACTCCTTGTAATTTGAATTTTTATCTCTGCCTCTACCCCCTCCCTCTTGTTTTTTTTTGTTTGTTTGTTTTTGTTATTTTTTGTCTTTTTCTTTTGTTTTGTTTTGTTTTGTTTACCCCGTCTCTTGAAAAACAGTCTTCCCTTGGCTTCTGGGTTGCTGGACTCCCTCCGTTTCTGCCCCCCCCCAACACCCCGGGCCATTCTGACCACTCCCTCGTGTATCTCTTGCTCTGGTCTCCCCTCTCAATGGCAGACGTCACGTGATGATCTAGGCATCCCAGCCTTGTTCAAAACAGAACTCTTGACTTCTATCTTCTATGCTAGACAACCTCTCAGAAAGCAGCCTTCTACCAGTTGCTGAAGCCCAGCACCTTGGAAGGCATCCTAGGTCTCTTTTCCCCTCACCTTCATCTGCTCCATCAGTCAGCTCCCAGCAGAGTAGATCCTGAACAGGCCCACTTTTTTCCATTTCTCCTGTAAGTCCCAGGTCAGCGCTGCTCTCAGTTCCCACCCGGATTACTGCCACAGCCTCCTTGAAACTGAGCAGGTCCCTGTGGAGCCCCTGGACGTGGAAGCCTTTCTATCCCCCATTTCTTGTTTGTAAGGAATAGACTCCAGCCTCCACGACCTTCCCTGAGTCCCAAAGGACAGATTCGAACGGTTGCTAATCAGGGAAGAGAGGGGATGCAGCGACAAGGGAAAAGCAGCCAAGAAACAATAGTGCAATCTTGGGGCAGCGTGCTGGTTCCACCTCAAGGGATACACATAGCAATATCCTTGAGCTCTTTACAGAACTCAAACCCCCAACAAATGGAAGACGTTAGCATTCTTCATTCCAGAGAAGACCACCTGAAGCCAGACTAAAGGAACCAGAGAAGCTCATCGGGAGACTACCTGAGATCAGATTAAATGAGTGCAGGCCCTTCACATACCCTAATCCTTACCGCCAACCCTGCCCTTGAACCATTGCTATAAAACTCCTCACCAAATCCCTCCAGGTTGGAACACACCGTTTTGAGGGGCACCAGCCCGCTGTGTCCCCCTTTGCACGGCGGAGCAATAAAGCTATTCTTTTCTACTTCACCCAAAACTCTATCTCTGAGACTCAATCGGGCACCAGCGCACAGAGGCTGGAGTTTTCAGCATCTTCCCCGCCCACCTGGCTTCCCACTTGGGCTCCCACACCAAACAGTCCTTCACACCACAGCTAGAGGGATCTCTTCCATGCTTGAAACTCCTCGTGGCCTCTGTTATGGATTGAACTGAGTCCCTCTCCCCAAATTCATATGATGAAGTCCTATCCCCTAGTACTACAGAATGTGACATTTGGAAATAGGGTCACTGCAGATATAATTAGTTAAGATGAGGTCACACTGGAGTAGGGTGGGGCTCTAACCGAAAACGACTGGCTTCCTTGCAAAAAGGGGAAGTTTGGACACAGATATGCACACAGGCAGCGGGACACTTGAAGGTAAAGGGCGAGATAGGGGTGCTGGGGCCACAAGCCAGTGAACACCAAGATCGCCAGTCAGCCACCAGAAGCCAGGGCAGAGGCCTGGAGCAGACCCTTCCCTGCCACTCTCAGAGGGAGAGCAGTCTTGCTGACACCTTGGTTTTGGACTTCTGGCCTCTGACTGTGAGGCGATAAACTCCTGTCCTTCTAAGCCACTCAGGTTGTGGGAATTTGTTACAGAAGCCACAGGAGGAGCATACGATCTCTTTCTGGTCACCTGTGGTCGCAGGGGTGGGTTCTAGGGGAGACAAGTTAGTGGAGACCCCCAGGAAGCTCCCTCAGAGGAGGTGGGCCTTATTCGGGGTGAGATAGGGGGTGTGGGAGGGATAGACACTCGAGTCTATCTTCCCCAGACTCTCAGGAAGAGGACAAGGGTAGGATGGTGGTGGAAACGGACCAGGGGCAAATGAAAGGGCCCAAGTCAGATGATGTCAGGCAGGGGAGGATAAGGGGGAGGGCAGAAAGGACAGAGGGCCCTGTTATAGACAGAGGACTGAGCAACTAGGCCTGGGTCCCATTCGTGTGGAAGGCGAGAAGGCACTTGCTAAGGCTGGACAGGGCTGCACTGGGCTGAAATGGTTCGTGTTTCTTTCACGTACAATATAACTGGGGTGTGCCGAAAGCGGGGGCAGCGGGAGAGGGTGTGTCTTCTGGGAAAGGGAGAGGCTGAGTACAGGCCACCAGGATGTTTCTCAAGGCCCACGTCCCATCCTGCCGTCTTTAGCCCCATAGCCTGAGGAGGCATATGGTTCCGGGTCCCCAGAGAAGCAACATGGGAGAGTCAGATGTCACTCAAAGCTGGCCAGGGGTCTCCAGACCAGTGAATGCCAGGCCCAGAGGAAGGGCCACAGAATCCTGGGGAACAGGAGCAGAGAGTCTGAAAGGCTCCATTTCACAGAGGGGGAGACTGAGGCCAGAGATGCAGTGAGTCCCAGTTTGCAGAATGTGGTTAGAGGCTAAGGGGTGATGGGGGAAAGGTGGGGAGAATAGAAGGGGAAGAAAGGGAGGGGGAAGGGAAGAGAGGGCCAGAAAGAGGGAAGGGAGAAGCAGGAAGAAAGAGGCCGGGGCAGGGGAAGGTGGAGGCATGAGAGGGAGCCAGAAAGATCTTCCCTAAGGCGCACCACCGTGCCGGAAATGCCACCATTAGAGATAAGCGACTAAGAGTCTGGAAGGCACTGAAAGCTCTTGGAAAGAGGGTGTCAGTTTCACTACAGATAAGATAGCAGCTCCTGGTGCTGTCAGCCTGGCAATCTATGCCAAGGGGTGGCAGTGTTCAAATCAGTGAACCACCCCCCACTTTAGAGCAAGCCAAGCCGCTGCTCCACCCTACCCCAGCCTCCCTCCCCCTCTTCTCACCTCCGTCCTCTTCATTTGCCCACTCAGCCCTCAGGTTGACCCCCAGAGAAGGCCCTGCCTCCTGTCGGCAGGTTTGGACCAAGGAGACCACGGGCTCCATGATTATGCTTAGGTGTGCTTTCTCCCCCCGCCCTCACCCCATCTCCTCCTTGAAGGAGAGCTGTCCAGGGTCAGGGACAGGGTGTCAGGGGCCCCCACTGCTCCTGAGGTCGTGAGCTTAGGGCAGGACAAAGGCCAGGATGTGGCTGTTTGAATGACATCTGCAGGGCCCAGCATGAGCTCCCCACCTCTGACCCCAAACACCCTTCCCCCGCACCCAGGCGATCCCAGGATGACATCCCTAGAGGGCGAGAATCCTGCGGCCCAGTTTGATTTCAGCCTTTGTTCCCGCGCCTCTTTCTCTGGGGGCAGGTGAGGGGCTGGGTGGATCATGGAGGGTCCAACGAGGACCCATTATCATCTTCTGCCAACCTGAACCCAGTCCTACGGCCATGGAGCCCGGGGCAGCTGAGTGGGAAGGAACCCTAGAGGCCCCATCCTTTGTCCTTTAGGGGGAGAAACTGAGGCCAGAGACAAACTGAGTTGCCCCATGGCGCACGGCTGCTTCATGGCAGGATTAGAATCTGGGTTAGGGTTAGGGTTTGTCCCCAAACCCTATCTTGTGCCCATTTGGCTACAGCAGTGGCCTTGCCCCTGATACTGGGACACCTGACAGCCCTGGGACATCCTCAGGGCACAAGGCAGGGATGGGGTGATGCAGAAATGGCCAGGACAAGAGTTGGAGAGAGCTGAGATGTAAGACTTTTGTCTTGTGTCATGTAAGGGAGAACCCGGGCATCTGGGGCAGAGGTGGGAGGTGAGAGGGGGTTGAAGGGGCATATTCGCGGCGTAAGGACAGACCCCACCGTTGGCTTAGCAACTGTCATGTGCCAGGGATCATGCCTGGGGGTTTCTGTCTGATTCTCCATCCCTGACAAGTCAGTTTTCTTTTTCTTTTTTTTTAATGTTTATTTTAAAAAATAAATAAGGGGCTGTGCCTGCTGAAGCCCTGAAGGGGCTTCAGTAGTTGTGGCGTACAGGCTCAGTAGTTGTGGCACACGGGTTTAGTTGCTCCGTGGCATGTGGGATCTTCCCGGACCAGGGCTCGAACCCGTGTCCCCTGCATCGGCAGGCAGAGTCTTAACCACTGCACCACCAGGGAAGCCTAACAGGCGGATTCTTAACCACTGCGCCACCAGGGAAGCCCTGAACCAGGTCTTAGTTGAGGCAGGCGGTCTCCTTAGTTGTGGCCCCAGGGCTCCTTAGTTGTGGCATTTGAACCCTTAGTTGTGACATGCATGTGAGATCTTGTTCCCTGACCAGAGATTGAACCTGGGCCCCCTGCATCGAGAGTGTGGAGTCTTATCCACTGCACCACCAGGGAAGTCCGCAAGTCAGTTTTCTTATTCTCACTTTCTGGAGCAGAAACTGAGGCTCAGAGAGGCTAAGGCTAACTCAGATGAGCCCCAAAGCCCTGGCTCTTCCCCCAAATCTCACGGGGGAGGGGAGAAGAGTAGGCAAGGGGCAGGAGGCTGAGGGTACCCCCAGCTGTGGCCCCAAGACACAGCCCTCCCTTGACATGGGCAGGTCCAGGAGATGGCAGGGCTGGGGCTGTGAGGGCAGTGGGTGGGAGGGCGTCATTCACCACGTGGAGGTGGGAGCTGAAGGACCAGAGGCAGCAGGCAGAGCGTCATTGTCACCAGTCTCAACTTTGGAGACGGGTGACTGAGTCTGGAAGGCAGCGCACCTGCCTCTCACCCTTTAGGGAATTGGCGAAATGAATGTCGGTCAAGAAATCCCAGAAATAAATGGGCGCCAAGCCCTTTGATCCTGAGACTCCGGAGAGTGGGGGTCATCTGAGGCAGTCTGGAAGCTTCACTAATAACTGGAGGTTCAGCCCTGTTCCAGGCCAAAGTGCAGAGGGAAGGGGGCCCCTCCCTGGCCGGGCAGCACATGGGCACACAGGCCATCAGATCTGTCACTGCTCTGAAGGGGCAGGCACGGGGCCTGAAGCAGCCTGGAAGTACTAATGGGACCCCTGGAGGGAGGTGAAAGGTGGAGGAGAGGGTGGGCCTGAGCCTCCGAGGAGAAGGGTGCCCTGCTTTCGACTCCAGCCCCAGGGAATGAGACCCCTCTCCCCTCTTCTCAAGCCAGCTTTACTGCCGCTATGGGTACCCCACCAGGTCACAGGGTGCAGGTCATGGACGCAGCTGGGCCAGTGCCCAGCCCCAGGATGGCTGAGAGTTCTTGGGTCTGTGGGTTCACAGGTAAGCACAGCCCCTCTGGTCATCTGGAGTGACCTAGGCCCCTCTCAAGGTCAGCAGGGCAAAGCACTCACTCTTCGGTCTTTCTGGGGGCTCCCGCTCCTCCCTCCCTGGGCCCTAGGTCCGCTCCCGGGATGTGATCCTAAGCTTGTTTGCTGCAGAGACCTCAGGCAGAGGTGGGCCCGCCCCTGTCCCTGCTTGGAGCAGACAAGGGGCTCCCTGCTCCACAAGTGGGGCACAGGAAGAGGCCGAGATTTGACCTCCAACCTTGGAAGGAATGCTCTCCCGAGAAGGACCCTCCCAGACATGCAGGCCTGCAGCCAGGCCCCTGCAGGGGAGGGGAGGAGACCGCTCAGGCCACACTCTGTACTTTAAGACTTGCTCTTTTATGGTAGGAAATTCCAGAGTGGGTGTCACCGTAGAGCAAACAAGATGCCTTGGGGCTCCTGGATGGAGGACAAGGGAGCAGAGGGCAGTCACGACAGGGAGGATGGGGCAAACCCGGCAGCCCTGAGAGGCCCGTCCTTGGGCCCTGACGTCGGATTCCTCTTGGCGGCCCCGGGGCCTGTAGAGGGCTCTGTCGGCCGCTCTCTCGTCGTCCAGATCTGGTGAGGGGCGAGAGCCCCTGTCCCCGTCACTGAGCAGTCGTCACCACCGTGGGCCTCTGAATGTGGATCTGGGGGTGGGAGAGAGGCAGCTGAGGGGCCAGCGGTGGTGGCTGCGTCCCCGGGGGGCGACCTGCCTCTGGGCCCAGGGTGCCCCGGCCTCCTCCCCAAGCCCAGGGGCTGGGGGGCAGGGGAGCAGCCCCTAGCTGGAGGGGGTGGCTCCTGAGTCACCTCTGTGGTGGGGTCCACGTTCTCCAGGGAAGGCTGGAAGTGGCTGTAGATATTTTCAAGGCCAAACATGTCCCCCTGCAGACTCTGACCTGTAAGGAGAGGTGCTGGGGTGAGAGTGAGCCTGGGGGAAGCCGAAGAGGCCCAAAGGAGGGACTTTTTCCAGTAAAAGGAACAGGTTTGAAGAGTCAGGCCCAGAGCGCCCTAAACGCCTTTGCCGCTGCCCGTCGGTCCTCTCAACGGCGCAGCTTGTCTGAGACTCGGGAGGGGACCCGGGCAGCAGCCCTCCGACATGCTCTGGGGTCAGAAGTCGTGGCCGGTGAGCAGGGGCCCCAGGCCCAGGGGGTCACTTGGTCTGGGGGGGGGAGGAGGACGGGAGAGCTTGGGGTCACCGTGACCACCTCCTCATGGCAACGGTAGCCACAGCAGAGAGAAAGCGGCCGCGCCTGGAATCTCTTGTTTGAGTTGGCACGTGTCCAGCACCCACTGTGCCCATCTTGCAAACAAACCCCCTCCTCGGCCTCCGGGGCCCAGGCTCCGGGTCCTCCTGGCATCTTCCAGAACATTCCTTTGCTGCTTCCTTCAAGATCCTCCCCGCGGCCCTGCCATCTGCCCTCCTCGCCCACGGTCTCCCCAGCGTGGGCTGGGCTGAGTTGACTCCCAGCGCTGCCCACAGGCCTCAGGCCTGTCCCCAGGCTTCGGACTGGCCAGATCTGGGGTGCCTCCCCCTCCCTGTACCCTGTCCTCCCACCGCCGCCCAGCACGACCTACCTGCCGCCTCTCCCCACTGCGCCCCGTCATCCCCGCCCGGAGTCTGCAAACAACACGCCCTGCCTGGCTTACTGGCATCGGAGCTATGTCATCTGCTGTCCACGCCTCCGGGTCCCTACCACCCCCACTCGGCCTCACCGTCCCTCACCTGTGTTACTGTGCTTCTCCCTCCCTGGTCTCCCCACTTTCGTGCTGTCCCCCTTAAATCCTCCCGAGTGAGCTGCTCAAAACGAAGTCTGGTCCCCCTCCCTTAAAGCCCCTCCCGTGGGTCCCACCATCACGGCCCACTGACCAGCCTTGACCTGGCTCTGTCATCCTCCCGGCCCACTGACCCGCCCTTGGGAGATCAGACTCCCCACAGGGCATGCTCTTTCCCACCTCCATGTCCTTTCTTAAGTAGGGCCCCCTGCCTGGAAAGCCCTTTCCCTTCCCATCCTGGGACAAGGCCTCGCTGCCCACTGGGCTGTATGTTCATGGGAGCAGGAAACACGTGGCTTGCTCCCCACCACTGCCCTGGCTCTCAGCTCAGGGGACGTCCCTCCGCAGTCTCGTGGGACCCCCGCCCCACTCTGGGCTGGGGCAGGTATATCTATGCCCCATCAAGCGCTGGCCACGGCCCTATCATCCTATTAACTGTGCACGTCTGGTGTGCTGGGGCCGGTCTCCAGGGGCAGGATCAGGCTCTCAGCCATCCCTGGAATCCCTCCATCGTGTCTGTCAGGAAGTACTGGGAGGCGCTGTCCACCGCAGCGGGGTGCAGGGCCCGGAGCAGCTCTGGGGGTCAGAGCAGGCTGAACCCACGCGGAGCTCCATGGAGGGGCAGCTTATGAACCGGGTTTGGGGAACACAGTGGGCTGCGGGTGCGCAGAGACTCAGGCCACCTGAAGCAGCCCAGGCTATGCAAAGGCGTGGGCCACAGACTGGGGTGCACGGAACCTGACAGGGAGGAGCGAGAAAAGGCCGGAGGGTCAGCAGGGGCTGCCCGTGGAGGCTCGGGGTCAGGAGGCTGCAGAGGAGCCTGGCTACTGCAGCAGACGTGGGGCGACCTGGCGGGATGTGCGTGCGTGTCACCCACAACCCCACCGAGTCCGACTTTGGCACTTCTACACCTTCCAGCCCGCCCCATCCGGGCCCCTGATGAGCTCTACCTTCCCAGACGCCTGTGTTCTGGAAATTGCCAAGGACATCTTCTTCTTGCCAGTCTCGAAACAGGTCGTGCTCTTGCCTGCCAACAGAAATGCCGTGAGCAGCCCATGGCAGAGAGGCAGGGGAGGGGGAGCTCAGAGGCCTCTGAACCTCGGGCTTCTGGAAGGGGCTGTCCTGGCCAAGCCCTGAGTCAGGGAGGAGGCTGCCCCCCAGCGACAGCGGCAGAAAACCAAAAACATTCCTGGGGATGTCACCATGGCCTGGCCCCCCCAACTCCTCAGTGGGCCTCAGTGTCCTTATCTGTGAGATGGGGGCATTGGACTAGAGTCGGGGCAGTTCCCTTCGATTGCCGGCCGGGTGCTGTGCTGGGCATTACTCAACCTTCTCGGGTGGATCTTATGCATTTTACAACGGGGGGAACGTGACACTGGTCTTTCCCAGTGTCCTAGTGTAACAGTGTTGCTCTAGGGAAGCCAAGGTGATAACAAGCACCAGGTAATTGCATTACATGATCCAATTTCAGTACATGTGCTTTTGTTTCCATGTCTCTGTCAAACAGATATGTCCTATCAGATCAGCAGGCTGCCCTTTGCTGGACCCAGAGCTGGGACGGACTGGAAGGGGCAGGGCCCCACCCACCCCTGTTGGGCCTCAGCTGGAAGGAGCAGAGCCTCAGGATATTCTGACTGTGGTCCCCTCTCCCCAGGCCCAGCCCCAGCCTCAGAAGCTCACCTGTGCAGTTTTCTCTGGGATTGGCTGAGTAAGACGGCCAGGACCACCACCGAGACCACCAGTAGCACCACCACGGTCCCAACGATCCCATACACCATGCTTTTCCTGGTGTTAAATTCACAGCTTTCTCCCCAGTACCAGTGCGTGTCCGAGTTCAGGCACCTGGGGACACACACAAGCTCAGGCCAGCCCACCAGCATCCCTCACCCGCCCAGTCTCCCAAAAGAAAAAAATCAATGTCAGAGCACAGGAAACCAGCTCTCTCTCCGAGGCCAGTTGCTGGGTGCCCTCCCTGACTCCCAAGGCTAAGGGGCGGGGAGGGGGTGCAGGGACCACAGATCTGCAGAGCAGGAATTCAGAATCCGAGAGTGCCGGTACCTCGTCCCAAACACGTGATGTTCACCCATCGAAACACTAAGTAGTTGGCACTTTGACAGCCTGTTACCGTGTTTTATATTTTGCACTATAATTTATGATCTCCCAAATGTAGTGTCCCAGCTACGGCGGGAGGTGATAATGGCACGGTGGCTGCAATGATGTCAGGGAAACGAATGACAGATGGAGATAGAGATCCACAGATACAAATTTGGAAATTGATAACTGGAACTTTCTCAGGAAGGAGTTTGCTCAGTCCTACGATGCCTGTGTCTATAATCTGCACCTCCCTCTCCCTCTGGTGGGGTGGAAGATGGGAGACCTGGGTAGAAGAAAGAGGGATGCAGAAGAGGGGGGAGGAGGTGCCTTGCGAGCTCTGCCCACTCCCACCCTGCCCCCTTGGGTGACTGTCGGGGTGAGTGGGACCCTGCCACCAGAGAGGGTAGGTGCTGGGCTTAGAGGGAACAAGAACTCACAGGCAATGGGGGCCACTTTTCTGAAGCTGGCACCTGCCGTGGTGGCAGTTCATTTGCCACTTCGTCCCCGGGGTGCAGTTGCTCACACAGGCCGGCTTCCCATACAGATCAGCCACATAGTAGAACTGGGCTAAATCCTTCTCAGCCTTCTGAGTGCATTGCTCTGGGGGTGTGGGGCGGGCAGGAAGCGTCAGCCTGGTGAACACGCCCTCTAGCCCCCAGGTTTACCATCCACACTCTGTGGAGCTGCTTACCTTGCGGGTCAAAGCCGAGCTTCACGGCGTCATTCACTAAGGTGTCCTTCTCATTGTAGCACAGGACTGAGGTGTCTGCCCAGGGTGGTGGGAAAGAACAAAATAGATATGGCACTTCTGCCCGCTGGGGGCAGCCAGCCTTCCCTTCCTCCTTGCTGGGGACAAGACTATAGGATCTTGGCCCGTCCCCAGATGCAGCTGGGCCTGTGAGCTTGCTCACATGGGGACATTAAGGCTGGCGACCACCTCAGCCCGGGACTGGGAGGGTCTGCTGGCAGCAGCACAGAGTCTGCGGAAGGTATCCGGGCTTGACTTCTGGATTCCTAGAGGGAGGTCTCTGGAGCTCCGGAAGAGAGGAGAGATGTGAGGTGTGGCGATGGGGCTGAGACCTCCCTAAGCAACCCCTCCCATCCTTTCCCCCCCAACATCAAGGGGTTTTAGGTGGACTTACTTTGGCACGCTGTAGAATTACTGGATAGCTCTCTGGTCTCATTCATAATCTTGACCTTTATGAGCTCAGTGAGGTTTGCAAACAGCTCCTCAAACTCTAAAGTGAAGTCTGCCTCCATGACGACTTCATGTTCCACCACGACGCTGCCGTTGCTGGAATTAGGAATCATCACCTACCCTGTGTTGCCCGCCCTCCCAGCAAGCAGGGCCCAGGAAGCAAGAGAGGTGATGAGAAACAATTAGCCATATGTCCCAGAGGCAGGACAGAATAGAGTTAACAACCTGGAGGGAGGCTACAGAGTAAACCTGTGATAACAATATATGCCAGTGGGCAGAATTCATTCCTCAAAATGGCAGCTGTGGGGCAAAGATGCGGAGAAATCGAACCCTTGTGCATCGTTGGTGGGAATGTAAAATGGTGCGGCCACTGTGGAAAACAGTATGATGCTTCCTCAAAGACTTAAAAACAGAATGACCGTATGGTCCAGCCATTCCACCTCTGGGCATCTAGCCCAAAGAATTGAAAGCAGAGGCAGGAAGAAATATTTGTACACCCATGTTCATCGCAGTGTTATTCATAAAAACTAAACGGTGGAAGAAATGTAAGTGCCCATCAACAGATGAATGAATAGACAAAATGTAGTCTGTACATACAATGGAATATTATCCAGCCTCCAAAAGGAAGGAAATGTTGAGACATGCTACAACATGCATGAACCTTGAGAACGTTATGCTGAGTGAAATAAGCCAGTCACTAAAAGACAACTACTGTATTAGTATTTATGAGTAGTAATATGAGGTCCCTGGGGTAATCAGATTTGTAGAGACAGAAGGTAACAGGGTGGTCGCCAGGGGTGGGATGAGGAGGAATTGGGAGTTATTGTTGAATGGCGACAGAGCTTCAGTTTGGGAAGATGAAAAAGTTCTGGAGAAGGACGGTGGTAGTTGCACAACAATGTGGGTGTACTTAATGCTGCTGAAGCGTACACTTAAGGCGGCGAATTCAGTCGTTAATGGCAGATTTTATGTTATGGGTATTTTACTACAATGAAAAAATTTTTAATTAAAAAAATTTAAGTAGAAGCTATTGGATTATATTTTCAAAACCAAAAAAGTAAGCCTTCAGAAATGAAGAAACATGAAACTGCTCTAGAAATGTTGGATTTCAACCCAGAAGCTTCTTGTTAGACAGTCAGCAACGCTCTCAGCAGAGAGAACTTGACACAAGGTCCATCACTAGTCACAGCCATTGTGACAGAGAAGTCAGGAGCAGGACCCAGGAGGACTTGAAACAACAAAATCCGGAGCCAGAAGGGAGACGGAGACAATGGCTCTGATGCTGGGTGGGGGTGGAGGACACTAGGCTATGAAACCCAAAGGGCCCTTGACATGTTGGGACCCGACACCCCCAGGCTCCCTTCCCACCTCTCTGTCTGCTTCTTTGCACTCTCCTCTCAGAGTTCTGCCTCTCCTGCCTATCCTTTAAATGTTGGGGCTTCCCGTGCTCCCTCCCTGGTACATCTTCACTTCCGTGCTGTGACGACGGCCCCAGCCATCTGGTGTACTGCCAGGGCTTCCAGCGATGTCTACTTAGGGATGCCAACACCAGGGCCTTCACTGTAGACCCTTCCTATCACATGTTTGACCATCAGCTGCTCCATCACTCAGCCACTCCAGGTGGCTGAGCCCCCATGCCAAACTCATCATCTTCATCTCCCATTCTGCTCCTCCTACGTTCCTCAATTCAGCAAAGGGCATCCCGCACTCCCAGAAGTCCAGAAATCTGGTGTCATTCCTCCATTTCTCCAAACACCCATCAAACTCCCATGATCTGCTGGTCCTGCCCCCTAAAGACCTTTCACACTGGATACATTTCTTCTTCATTATCACCTCTCAGGTCCAGGCTACTATCATCTCCTGCCTCTGTCCACCCATTCTCAGCCCTGCAGCCAAATTGTGTTGTCTGCAATGCAAATCGGATACTATCCCAATGGGCCACAATTGCTGATGCTTCACATCTAAATAGCTTGGCACAGGTTACCTTTCTAACCTCCTCTCCCACCATGACCCTTTTGTCCTCAAGCAGCCAAGTGTGCTTTATGTTCCTGGAATCTACCCTCCTTTCTCTCACCTCTAGGCTCATCGTCATTGATTTCCTCTTGTAACACTCTTCTCCTCCCTTCCTTCTACTTGGCTCATTTCTCCTCATCCTTCAAGCCTCAGCATAGCTGTCACTTCCTCCAGGAGGATTTCCCTCCATCTCACTGAGCTTGTATTCAGGACCTCTCCCACTGCACCTTGTGTGTCCCTTACCATAATTCTAGACAGACTGCACAGCCATTCTGCTACCTGTGTCCTGCCACTCTAAGCTCCATGAAGACCAGAACCACTGTGCTCCCAGCACCTAGCAGAGGGTCGGCTTTCAATACTAGTTTGTTACATGGATGAGTGCTGAATGAATGAATGCATGGTCTCAGAGCCCTCGGGTGTTGCTTTCGAGCTGGGGGCCTTTTTGACCCAACCAGGTACTGATACTCTAATCATTCATGATAGGAGGAGACAGGAGAGCAGGCAAGAGAGAAGGAGCTTCCCATAGTCTATAAATCTCTCCACCCCCATACTCACAGTAGTTCCCTAATGATCACACCTCTGTATTCTGGAAAGTCTTTGCTGCTGTAAGCTTTATCCATCTGAAAGAAACAAGACAGCTGAGATCATAGAAGCCTGGACTGTGCAGCAGCCCCTGTTCTCTTTCCCCAAGGAGCTCCTGTATTAGCCTATAGGAAAGAAGGAAGGGAAGAGAGAGGGATGTTCCCTCTTCCAGGATGTGTTGGAGGCGTATGGCTCAGGGAAGGAGGCTCTCAGAGGACCCCCCTTCTCAGGACTCAGGCTGAAGGGACCCAAGAGCTGAGAAACCCTGAACAGTAAGTCAAGATGAAACCTGGCATCTCCTCTCACATTGGTGAATCTAGGCTTCCTCTGCTCTTACCTGACTCTTGAATAGTTGAACAAAACTCAGGTATGTAGGGGAGGATACGTTTTTCAGGTCTTCTGTGAAATTTCTGTTCGTTACTTTTACCCTCACTTCTACAGTGGCATTGATTTTTTCCGGGGTTTCTGTGGGAAGAGGACACATTATGCATGAGACAGCAACCTCCCAGTAATGCCTTCCAAGATTAGTTAATTCTTCATCTGTTGGCTTTGTGGAAGTAGAGTGTAGGAGGGAGGATGGAAACTCAAAAGGCAGGTAGGAGTAGCTGAAACTTCTGCTCCTTGCCTCTGTATACCAGGAGGAGCTAGTGGCTGGGATCACAACCCAGTGAGACCTAAGTGGAGGCCTCCAGATGATCATCCTGATGAGAGAGGCAGGTTAGCTAGTGAAAAGGGCCCAGAAGGGGGAGGCAGAAGGTCCATATTCTACCTGCGTTTTGGCCTGGGTGAAAGTCACATTTTCTGCTCTACCTGCACAATTAAGCAGAGGTAGCAAAGGATCCTTCCAGGGCTGCCCTCCTATCTCAGGTGGTTCAGGGATGTGGGGATGATCTACAAGTCTCAGAAAAGTTGTTTACCTATGGGAATGAATTCCAAGGGGAAGTGACAGTTGTTATCAGGGTAGCCTGGGGGACAGGCACATTCTTCTCCATTCCAAGTGGCCCCATTGTAGCACTGCCCTGCGAAGGGGTAGAGCGTTCACAGAGGTTACCATGGAAGCCCAAAACACAAAAACATCGACTCCTGTTCCAAGACCCATCATTCAGACACTGCATTGAAAGATGGGGATGAGACCAGATGATCATGCAGCAACTGAGATCCATTTGTCACCACCTCAACCCCCAGGAGACAGTGGGGAAAGGAGGAAGCACAACAGAGAGGAAGGAAGCAAGAGATAAAAGAGGACACACAAAGAAAACAAAGGCCCTACAAATCAAAAGGGAGCAACAGCATCTGCATGGATGATATTCATTGGTAACAAAAAGGCACTGAAAGTGTGGAACAAGACCACAAGGGGTACAAAACTGATTGGCTGATAAGGGAAGATGAGCAGGAGGAACCCATAGAGTGACAAACAAGGAGACTTACTTGTTGTCGTAGCTGGAGTGTGGGTTGTCTTCACAGCTGTGTGTGTACTAGTGAGTGGGGAACGCAGAGTTGAAGTGGTACTGAAACCAGAGACTGGAGCACGAGTGGAGCGAGGTGAAGTGGAGGACAGAGGAGGAGAAAAGCCAGAAGTTGACTCCTCTTTGGCAGTCATGGTGATACGTTCTGAGACCACAATGTGGGTGGAGATCTCACTGGGGCTTGATGCGGAAGGACTTGCATTGTATGTACTATGCAAAGAAGGGGTAGAGAATGATGGTGTGGACCCCTCTGTGGAGGTTGTGTAGAAAGTGGATCCCGGAAGAGAAGATGTGGTCATGTGTCCGTCACCACCAGAAGTGATTAAGGATTCTCTAGGCCTTGATGTGGAATCAGAAATTTCATTCCCTTCAGTAACAGTGCTGTTCAAGGTACCTGTAGGTTTTGATGAATCAGGAGTAGAGATAGAAAATGTGGTTTCCTCGGTGAGGCCTCTGGTTGTCTGTGCAGAGACAGAGGGGGTGGTAAACAGCTGGCTGGAGCTTGAAGAGGAAGCAACGCTACCATAATGCCCAGGATAGGAAGTTCCAGATGAAATGGTTGACTTAGAGGATTCAGAAATGGTTGTGAGGACCGAGGGCATTTCAGTAATTGCTGCTGTGCTCTGTCCAGTGCTGGAGGTGGTGGTAGAAAGATGCTCAGAACTTAAAGGTATAGAAGAAGATGAGGAGTAAAAGGAGAGTGTGTGTGTTGATGGCGCTGAGAGAGTCGTGGACACAGTGGCTTCCACAATATAAAATGTCGTTGTTTGTTCATCACCACTGGATGTCATAATGGATTGAACTGGACGTGAGGTAGACACAAGACTTCCATCACCTTTAGAAACTGTTGTTGTAGGTGAGTCCATGAGCTGAGTAGAATCAGAGATGGTGTTGTGATCTGTGGTTTTCTGGGTGACAAGAGTGGCAGTCTGTCTTGATATAGCTGAGCCAGTGAATGTCTCTCCATTGCTTGATGGGGCTGTAGAAATCCCAGCAACTGTGGTGTGGAAGCCCTCAGAAGAGACTGTGGATTCAGACCACTTAGAAGTGGTGGTGGAAATCCCAGTGTCTGTGGTGTGGGAAATCTCAGAAGACAGTGAGATTTCAGTCCCATCAAAAATGGTGGTGGAACTCCCAGGGCCTGTGGTGTGGGGACCCTCAGAAGAGACTGTGGATTCAGCCCAACCAGAAGTGGAGATGGAACTCTCAGGGCCTGTGGTGTGGGAACCCTCAGAAAGTACTGTGGATTCAACCCAACCAGAAGTGGTGGTGGAAGTCCCAGGGCCTGTGGTGTGGGAACCGTTAGAAGGGACAGTGGATTCAGACCAACCAGAATTTGTGGGGGAATTCCCAGGGCCTGTGGTGTGGGATTCCTCTAAAGAGAGTGTGGATTGAGACCAACCAGAAGTGGAGATGGAACTACCAGGGCCTGTGGTGTGGGGACCCTCAGAAGAGACTGTGGATTCTGACCAACCAGATTTTGTGAGGGAACTCCCAGCGCCTGTGGTGTGGGATTCCTCAGAAGAGACAGTGGATTCAGCCCAACCAGAAGTGGTGGTGGAACTCCCAGGGCCTGTGGTGTGGGATTCCTCTAAAGAGAGTGTGGATTGAGACCAACTAGAAGTGGAGATGGAACTCCCAGGGCCTGTAGTGTGGGAATCTTCAGAAGAGACAGTGGATTCAGACCAACCAGAAGTCGTGGTTAAACTCGTAGCGCCTGTGGTGTGGGGACCCTCAGAAGAGACTGTGGATTCTGACCAATCGGAATTTGTGGGGGAACTCCCCGGCCCTGTGGTGTGGGATTCCTCTGAAGTAACTGTGGATTCAGACCAACCAGAAGGGGAGATGGAATTCCCAGGGCCTGTGGTGTGGGAACCCTCAGAAGAGACTGTGGATTCAGACCAACCAGAATTTGTGAGGGAACTCCCAGGGCCTGTGGTGTGGGATTCCGCTGATGAGACTGTGGATTGAGACCAACCAGAAGTGGAGATGGAATTCCCAGGGCCTGTGGTGTGGGAACCCTCAGAAGAGACTGTGGATTCAGACCAACCAGAATTTGTGAGGGAACTCCCAGGGCCTGTGGTGTGGGATTCCTCTGAAGAGAATGTGGATTGTGACCAACCAGAAGTGGAGATGGAACTCCCAGGTCCTGTGGTGTGGGGACCCTCTGAAGAGACTGTGGATTCAGACCAACCAGAATTTGTGGGGGAACTCACAGGGCCTGTGGTGTGAGAACCCTCAGAAGAGACTGTGGATTCAGCCCAACCAGAAGTAGAGATGGAACTCCCAGGCCCTGTGGTGTGGGATTCCTCTGAAGAGGCTGTGGATAGAGACCAAGCAGAAGTAGAGATGGAACTCCCAGGGCCTGTGGTGTGGGAATCCTCAGAAGACAAAGTGGATTCAGACCAACCAGAAGTCGTGGTTAAACTCGTAGAGTCTGTGGTGTGGGGACCCTCAGAAGAGACTGTGGATTCTGACCAATCAGAATTTGTGGGGGAACTACCAGGCCCTGTGGTGTGAGATTCCTCAGAAGAGACTGTGGATTCAGCCCAACCAGACGTGGAGATGGAACTCCCAGGGCCTGTGGTGTGGGAACCCTCAGAAGAGACTGTGGATTCAGACCCACCAGAAGTCGTGGTTAAACTCGTAGCACCTGTGGTGTGGGGACCCTCAGAAGAGACTGTGGATTCAACCCAACCAGAAGTGGTGGTGGAACTCCCAGGGCCTGTGGTGTGGGATTCCTCTGAGAAGACTGTGGATTCAGCCCAACCAGAAGTGGTGGTGGAACTCCCAGGGCCTGTGGTGTGGGAACCGTCAGAAGGGACAGTGGATTCAGACCAACCAGAATTTGTGGGGGAATTCCCAGGGCCTGTGGTGTGGGATTCCCCTGAAGAGACTGTGGATTGAGACCAACCAGAAGTGGAGATGGATCTCCCAGGGCCTGTGGTGTGGGGACCCTCAGAGGAGACTGTGGATTCAGCCCAACCAGAATTTGTGGGGGAACTCCCAGCGCCTGTGCTGTGGGATTCCTCTGAAGTAACTGTGGATTCAGACCAACCAGAAGAGGAGATGGAACTCCCAGGGCCTGTGGTGTGGGATTCTGCTGAAGAGACAGTGGATTCAGACCAACCAGAAGTCGTGGTTAAACTCGTAGCGCCTGTGGTGTGGGGACCCTCAGAAGAGACTGTGGATTCTGACCAATCGGAATTTGTGGGGGAACTCCCAGGCCCTGTGGTGTGGGATTCCTCTGAAGTAACTGTGGATTCAGACCAACCAGAAGGGGAGATGGAACTCCCAGGGCCTGTGGTGTGGGAACCCTCAGAAGAGACTGTGGATTCAGACCAACCAGAATTTGTGAGGGAACTCCCAGGCCCTGTGGTGTGGGATTCCTCTGAAGTAACTGTGGATTCAGACCAACCAGAAGTGGTGGTGGAACGTCCAGTGCCCGTGGTGTGGGAATCTTCAAAAGAGACAGTGGATTCAGACCAACCAGAAGTCGTGGTTAAACTCGTAGCGCCTGTGGTGTGGGGACCCTCAGAAGAGACTGTGGATTCTGACCAATCGGAATTTGTGGGGGAACTCCCAGGCCCTGTGGTGTGGGATTCCTCTGAAGTAACTGTGGATTCAGACCAACCAGAAGAGGAGATGGAACTCCCAGGGCCTGTGGTGTGGGATTCCGCTGATGATACTGTGGATTGAGACCAACCAGAAGTGGAGATGGAACTCCCAGGGCCTGTGGTGTGGGATTCCTCTGAGAAGACTGTGGATTCAGACCAACCAGAAGTAGAGATGGAACTCCCAGGGGCTGTGGTGTGGGAATCCTCAGAAGACAAAGTGGATTCAGACCAACCAGAAGTCGTGGTTAAACTCGTAGCGCCTGTGGTGTGGGGACCCTCTGACGAGATTGTGGATTCTGACCAACCAGAATTTGTGGGGGAACTACCAGGCCCTGTGGTGTGGGATTCCTCTGACATAACTGTGGATTCAGACCAACCAGAAGAGGAAATGGAACTCCCAGGGCCTGTGGTGTGGGAACCCTCAGAAGAGACTGTGGATTCAGACCAACCAGAATTTGTGAGGGAAATTCCAGGGCCTGTGGTGTGGGATTGCTCTGAAGAGACTGTGGATTGAGACCAACCAGAAGTGGAGATGGAACTCCCAGGGCCTGTGGTGTGGGAATCCTCAGAAGACAAAGTGGATTCAGACCAACCAGAAGTGGTGGTGGAACTCCCAGGGCCTGTGGTGTGGGGACCCTCTGAAGAGACTGTGGATTCAGACCACCCAGAATTTGTGGGGGAACTCCCAGGGCCTGTGGTGTGGGATTCCTCTGAAGAGGCTGTGGATTGAGACCAATCAGAAGTAGAGATGGAACTCCCACGGCCTGTGGTGTGGGAACCCTCAGAAGAGACTGTGGATTCAGCCCAACCAGAAGTCGTGGTTAAACTCGTAGCACCTGTGGTGTGGGGACCCTCAGAAGAGACTATGGATTCTGACCAATCAGAATTTGTTGGGGAACTCCCAGGGCCTATGGTGTGAGATTCCTCTGAAGTAACTGTGGATTCAGCCCAACCAGAAGTGGTGTTGGAACCCCCAGGGCCTGTGGTGTGGGAATCTTCAGAAGAGACTGTGGATTCAGACAAACCAGAAGTGGTGGTGGAACTCCCAGGGCCTGTGGTGTGGGAATCTTCAGAAGAGACTGTGGATTCAGACAAACCAGAAGTGGTGGTGGAACTCCCAGGGCCTGTGGTGTGGGAATCTTCAGAAGAGACAGTGGATTCAGACCAACCAGAAGTCGTGGTTAAACTCGTAGCACCTGTGGTGTGGGAACCCTCAGAAGAGACTGTGGATTCAGACCAACCAGATGTGGTGGTGAAATTCCCAGGGCCTGTGGTGTGGGATTCCTCTGAAGAGACTGTGGATTGAGACCAACCAGAAGTGGAGATGGAACTCCCAGTGCCTGTGGTGTGGGAAGCGTCAGAAGAGACAGTGGATTCAGACCAACTAGAAGTCGTGGTTAAACTCATAGAACCTGTGGTGTGGGGACCCTCAGAAGAGACTGTGGATTCAGCCCAACCAGAAGTGGAGATGGAACTCCCAGGGCCTGTGGTGTGGGGACCCTCAGAAGAGACTGTGGATTCAGCCCAACCAGAAGTGGAGATGGAACTCCCAGGCCCTGTGGTGTGGGATTCCTCTGAAGAGACTGTGGATGGAGACGAACCAGAAGTAAAGATTGAACTCCCAGGGCCTGTGGTGTGGGATTCCTCTGAAGTAAATGTGGATTGAGACCAACCAGAAGTGGAGATGGAACTCCCAGGCCCTGTGGTGTGGGAATCTTCAGAAGAGACAGTGGATTCAGTCCAACCAGAAGTCGTGGTTAAACTCGTAGCACCTGTGGTGTGGGAACCCTCAGAAGAGACTGTGGATTCAGACCAACCAGATGTGGTGGTGAAATTCCCAGGGCCTGTGGTGTGGGATTCCTCTGAAAAGACTGTGGATTGAGACCAACCAGAAGTGGAGATGGAACTCCCAGTGCCTGTGGTGTGGGAAGCGTCAGAAGAGACAGTGGATTCAGACCAACTAGAAGTCGTGGTTAAACTCATAGAGCCTGTGGTGTGGGGACCCTCAGAAGAGACTGTGGATTCAGCCCAACCAGAAGTGGAGATGGAACTCCCAGGGCCTGTGGTGTGGGAATCTTCAGAAGACAAAGTGGATTCAGACCAACCAGAAGTCGTGGTGAAACTCGTAGCGCCTGTGGTGCGGGGACCCTCAGAAGAGACTGTGGATTCTGACCAATCGGAATTTGTGGGGGAACTCCCAGGCCCTGTGGTGTGGGATTCCTCTGAAGTAACTGTGGATTCAGCCCAACCAGAAGTGGAGATGGAACTCCCAGGGCCTGTGGTGTGGGATTCTGCTGATGATACTGTGGATTGAGACCAACCAGAAGTGGAGATGGAACTCCCAGGGCCTGTGGTGTGGGGACCCTCAGAAGAGACTGTGGTTTCAGACCAACCAGATTTTGTGAGGGAACTCCCAGGGCCTGTGGTGTGGGATTCCTCTGAAGAGACTGTGGATTGTGACCAACCAGAAGTGGAGATGGAACTCCCAGGGCCTGTGGTGTGGGGACCCTCTGAAGAGACTGTGGATTCAGACCAACCAGAATTTGTGGGGGAACTCCCAGGGCCTGTGGTGTGGGAATCCTCAGAAGACAAAGTGGATTCATACCAACCAGAAGTCGTGGTTAAACTCGTAGCGCCTGTGGTGTGGGGACCCTCTGACGAGATTGTGGATTCTGACCAATCAGAATTTGTGGGGGAACTGCCAGGGCCTGTGGTGTGGGATTCCTCAGAAGAGACTGTGGATTCAGCCCAACCAGAAGTGGAGATGGAACTCCCAGGGCCTGTGCTGTGGGAACCCTCAGAAGAGACAGTGGATTCAGACCAACCAGAAGTCGTGGTTAAACTCGTAGCGCCTGTGGTGTGGGAACCCTCAGAAGAGACTGTGGATTCAGCCCAACCAGAAGTGGAGATGGAACTCCCAGGGCCTGTGGTGTGGGATTCCTCAGAAGAGACTGTGGATTGAGACCAACCAGAGGTGGAGATGGAACTCCCAAGGCCCGTGGTGTGGGAATCTTCAGAAAAGACAGTGGATTCAGACCAACCAGAAGTCGTGGTTAAACTCGTAGCGCCTGTGGTTTGGGGACCCTCAGAGGAGACTGTGGATTCTGACCAATCGGAATTTGTGGGGGAACTCCCAGGCCCTGTGATGTGGGATTCCTCAGACGTAACTGTGGATTCAGACCAACCAGAAGACGAAATGGAACTCCCAGGGCCTGTGGTGTGGGAACCCTCAGAAGAGACTGTGGATTCAGACCAACCAGAATTTGTGAGGGAACTTCCAGGGCCTGTGGTGTGGGATTGCTCTGAAGAGAATGTGGATTGAGACCAACCAGAAGTGGAGATGGAACTCCCAGGGCCTGTGGTGTGGGAATCCTCAGAAGACAAAGTGGATTCAGACCAACCAGAAGTGGTGGCGGAACTCCCAGAGCCTGTGGTGTGGGGACCCTCTGAAGAGACTGTGGATTCAGACCACCCAGAATTTGTGGGGGAACTCCCAGGGCCTGTGGTGTGGGATTCCTCTGAAGAGGCTGTGGATTGAGACCAATCAGAAGTAGAGATGGAACTCCCACGGCCTGTGGTGTGGGAACCCTCAGAAGAGACTGTGGATTCAGCCCAACCAGAAGTCGTGGTTAAACTCGTAGCACCTGTGGTGTGGGGACCCTCAGAAGAGACTGTGGATTCTGACCAATCAGAATTTGTTGGGGAATTCCCAGGGCCTATGGTGTGAGATTCCTCTGAAGTAACTGTGGATGCAGCCCAACCAGAAGTGGTGTTGGAACCCCCAGGGCCTGTGGTGTGGGAATCTTCAGAAGAGACAGTGGATTCAGACCAACCAGAAGTGGTGGTGGAACTCCCAGGGCCCGTGGTGTGGGAATCTTCAGAAGAGACAGTGGATTCAGACCAACCAGAAGTCGTGGTTAAACTCGTAGCACCTGTGGTGTGGGAACCCTCAGAAGAGACTGTGGATTCAGACCAACCAGATATGGTGGTGAAATTCCCAGGGCCTGTGGTGGGGGATTCCTCTGAAGAGACTGTGGATTGAGACCAACCAGAAGTGGAAATGGAACTCCCAGTGCCTGTTGTGTGGGAAGCGTCAGAAGAGACAGTGGATTCAGACCAACTAGAAGTCGTGGTTAAACTCATAGAGCCTGTGGTGTGGGGACCCTCAGAAGAGACTGTGGATTCAGCCCAACCAGAAGTGGAGATGGAACTCCCAGGCCCTGTGGTGTGGGATTCCTCTGAAGAGACTGTGGATGGAGACGAACCTGAAGTAAAGATTGAACTCCCAGGGCCTGTGGTGTGGGATTCCTCTGAAGTAAATGTGGATTGAGACCAACCAGAAGTGGAGATGGAACTCCCAGGCCCTGTGGTGTGGGAGTCTTCAGAAGAGATAGTGGATTCAGTCCAACCAGAAGTCGTGGTTAAACTCGTAGCACCTGTGGTGTGGGAACCCTCAGAAGAGACTGTGGATTCAGACCAACCAGATGTGGTGGTGAAATTCCCAGGGCCTGTGGTGTGGGATTCCTCTGAAGAGACTGTGGATTGAGACCAACCAGAAGTGGAGATGGAACTCCCAGTGCCTGTGGTGTGGGAAGCGTCAGAAGAGACAGTGGATTCAGACCAACTAGAAGTCGTGGTTAAATTCATAGAGCCTGTGGTGTGGGGACCCTCAGAAGAGACTGTGGATTCAGCCCAACCAGAAGTGGAGATGGAACTCCCAGGGCCTGTGCTGTGGGAACCCTCAGAAGAGACAGTGGATTCAGACCAACCAGAAGTCGTGGTTAAACTCGTAGCGCCTGTGGTGTGGGAACCCTCAGAAGAGACTGTGGATTCAGCCCAACCAGAAGTGGAGATGGAACTCCCAGGTCCTGTGGTGTGGGATTCCTCAGAAGAGACTGTGGATTGAGACCAACCAGAGGTGGAGATGGAACTCCCAAGGCCCGTGGTGTGGGAATCTTCAGAAAAGACAGTGGATTCAGACCAACCAGAAGTCGTGGTTAAACTCGTAGCGCCTGTGGTGTGGGGACCCTCAGAAGAGACTGTGGATTCAGACCAACCAGAAGTGGTGGTGGAACTCCCAGGGCCTGTGGTGTGGGAATCTTCAGAAGAGACAGTGGATTCAGACCAACCAGAAGTCGTGGTTAAACTCGTAGCACCTGTGGTGTGGGAACCCTCAGAAGAGACTGTGGATTCAGACCAACCAGATGTGGTGGTGAAATTCCCAGGGCCTGTGGTGTGAGATTCCTCTGAAGAGACTGTGGATTGAGACCAACCAGAAGTGGAGATGGAACTCCCAGTGCCTGTGGTGTGGGAAGCGTCAGAAGAAACAGTGGATTCAGACCAACTAGAAGTCGTGGTTAAACTCATAGAGCCTGTGGTGTGGGGACCCTCAGAAGAGACTGTGGATTCAGCCCAACCAGAAGTGGAGATGGAACTCCCAGGGCCTGTGGTGTGGGAACCCTCAGAAGAGACGGTGGATTCTGACGAATCGGAATTTGTGGGGGAACTCCCAGGTCCTGTGGTGTGGGATTCCTCTGAAGAGACTGTGGATGGAGACGAACCAGAAGTAAAGATTGAACTCCCAGGGCCTGTGGTGTGGGATTCCTCTGAAGTAAATGTGGATTGAGACCAACCAGAAGTGGAGATGGAACTCCCAGGCCCTGTGGTGTGGGAATCTTCAGAAGAGACAGTGGATTCAGTCCAACCAGAAGTCGTGGTTAAACTCGTAGCACCTGTGGTGTGGGAACCCTCAGAAGAGACTGTGGATTCAGACCAACCAGATGTGGTGGTGAAATTCCCAGGGCCTGTGGTGTGGGATTCCTCTGAAGAGACTGTGGATTGAGACCAACCAGAAGTGGAGATGGAACTCCCAGTGCCTGTGGTGTGGGAAGCGTCAGAAGAGACAGTGGATTCAGACCAACTAGAAGTCGTGGTTAAACTCATAGAGCCTGTGGTGTGGGGACCCTCAGAAGAGACTGTGGATTCAGCCCAACCAGAAGTGGAGATGGAACTCCCAGGGCCTGTGGTGTGGGGACCCTCAGAAGAGACTGTGGATTCAGCCCAACCAGAAGTGGAGATGGAACTCCCAGGCCCTGTGGTGTGGGATTCCTCTGAAGAGACTGTGGATGGAGATGAACCAGAAGTAAAGATTGAACTCCCAGGGCCTGTGGTGTGGGATTCCTCTGAAGTAAATGTGGATTGAGACCAACCAGAAGTGGAGATGGAACTCCCAGGCCCTGTGGTGTGGGAGTCTTCAGAAGAGATAGTGGATTCAGTCCAACCAGAAGTCGTGGTTAAACTCGTAGCACCTGTGGTGTGGGAACCCTCAGAAGAGACTGTGGATTCAGACCAACCAGATGTGGTGGTGAAATTCCCAGGGCCTGTGGTGTGGGATTCCTCTGAAGAGACTGTGGATTGAGACCAACCAGAAGTGGAGATGGAACTCCCAGTGCCTGTGGTGTGGGAAGCGTCAGAAGAGACAGTGGATTCAGACCAACTAGAAGTCGTGGTTAAACTCATAGAGCCTGTGGTGTGGGGACCCTCAGAAGAGACTGTGGATTCAGCCCAACCAGAAGTGGAGATGGAACTCCCAGGGCCTGTGGTGTGGGAACCCTCAGAAGAGACAGTGGATTCAGACCAACCAGAAGTCGTGGTTAAACTCGTAGCGCCTGTGGTGTGGGAACCCTCAGAAGAGACTGTGGATTCAGCCCAACCAGAAGTGGAGATGGAACTCCCAGGGCCTGTGGTGTGGGATTCCTCAGAAGAGACTGTGGATTGAGACCAACCAGAGGTGGAGATGGAACTCCCAAGGCCCGTGGTGTGGGAATCTTCAGAAAAGACAGTGGATTCAGACCAACCAGAAGTCGTGGTTAAACTCGTAGCGCCTGTGGTGTGGGGACCCTCAGAAGAGACTGTGGATTCAGACCAAGCAGAAGTGGTGGTGGAACTCCCAGGGCCTGTGGTGTGGGAATCTTCAGAAGAGACAGTGGATTCAGACCAACCAGAAGTCGTGGTTAAACTCGTAGCACCTGTGGTGTGGGAACCCTCAGAAGAGACTGTGGATTCAGACCAACCAGATGTGGTGGTGAAATTCCCAGGGCCTGTGGTGTGGGATTCCTCTGAAGAGACTGTGGATTGAGACCAACCAGAAGTGGAGATGGAACTCCCAGTGCCTGTGGTGTGGGAAGCGTCAGAAGAAACAGTGGATTCAGACCAACTAGAAGTCGTGGTTAAACTCATAGAGCCTGTGGTGTGGGGACCCTCAGAAGAGACTGTGGATTCAGCCCAACCAGAAGTGGAGATGGAACTCCCAGGGCCCGTGGTGTGGGATTCCTCAGAAGAGACTGTGGATTGAGACCAACCAGAAGTGGAGATGGAACTCCCAGGGCCCGTGGTGTGGGAATCTTCAGAAGAGACAGTGGATTCAGACCAACCAGAGGTTGTGGTTAATCTCGTAGCGCCTGTGGTGTGGGGACCCTCAGAAGAGACTGTGGATTCAGCCCAACCAGAAGTGGAGATGGAACTCCCAGGGCCTGTGGTGTGGGAACCCTCAGAAGAGACTGTGGATTCTGACGAATCGGAACTTGTGGGGGAACTCCCAGGCCCTGTGGTGTGGGATTCCTCTGAAGAGACTGTGGATGGAGACGAACCAGAAGTAAAGATTGAACTCCCAGGGCCTGTGGTGTGGGATTCCTCTGAAGTAAATGTGGATTGAGACCAACCAGAAGTGGAGATGGAACTCCCAGGCCCTGTGGTGTGGGAATCTTCAGAAGAGACAGTGGATTCAGTCCAACCAGAAGTCGTGGTTAAACTCGTAGCACCTGTGGTGTGGGAACCCTCAGAAGAGACTGTGGATTCAGCCCAACCAGAAGTGGAGATGGAACTCCCAGGGCCTGTGGTGTGGGAACCCTCAGAAGAGACTGTGGATTCTGACGAATCGGAACTTGTGGGGGAACTCCCAGGCCCTGCGGTGTGGGATTCCTCTGAAGAGACTGTGGATGGAGACGAACCAGAAGTAAAGATTGAACTCCCAGGGCCTGTGGTGTGGGAATCTTCAGAAGAGACAGTGGATTCAGTCCAACCAGAAGTCGTGGTTAAACTCGTAGCACCTGTGGTGTGGGAACCCTCAGAAGAGACTGTGGATTCAGACCAACCAGATGTGGTGGTGAAATTCCCAGGGCCTGTGGTGTGGGATTCCTCTGAAGAGACTGTGGATTGAGACCAACCAGAAGTGGAGATGGAACTCCCAGTGCCTGTGGTGTGGGAAGCGTCAGAAGAGACAGTGGATTCAGACCAACTAGAAGTCGTGGTTAAACTCATAGAGCCTGTGGTGTGGGGACCCTCAGAAGAGACTGTGGATTCAGCCCAACCAGAAGTGGAGATGGAACTCCCAGGGCCTGTGGTGTGGGGACCCTCAGAAGAGACTGTGGATTCAGCCCAACCAGAAGTGGAGATGGAACTCCCAGGCCCTGTGGTGTGGGATTCCTCTGAAGAGACTGTGGATGGAGATGAACCAGAAGTAAAGATTGAACTCCCAGGGCCTGTGGTGTGGGATTCCTCTGAAGTAAATGTGGATTGAGACCAACCAGAAGTGGAGATGGAACTCCCAGGCCCTGTGGTGTGGGAGTCTTCAGAAGAGATAGTGGATTCAGTCCAACCAGAAGTCGTGGTTAAACTCGTAGCACCTGTGGTGTGGGAACCCTCAGAAGAGACTGTGGATTCAGACCAACCAGATGTGGTGGTGAAATTCCCAGGGCCTGTGGTGTGGGATTCCTCTGAAGAGACTGTGGATTGAGACCAACCAGAAGTGGAGATGGAACTCCCAGTGCCTGTGGTGTGGGAAGCGTCAGAAGAGACAGTGGATTCAGACCAACTAGAAGTCGTGGTTAAACTCATAGAGCCTGTGGTGTGGGGACCCTCAGAAGAGACTGTGGATTCAGCCCAACCAGAAGTGGAGATGGAACTCCCAGGGCCTGTGGTGTGGGAACCCTCAGAAGAGACAGTGGATTCAGACCAACCAGAAGTCGTGGTTAAACTCGTAGCGCCTGTGGTGTGGGAACCCTCAGAAGAGACTGTGGATTCAGCCCAACCAGAAGTGGAGATGGAACTCCCAGGGCCTGTGGTGTGGGATTCCTCAGAAGAGACTGTGGATTGAGACCAACCAGAGGTGGAGATGGAACTCCCAAGGCCCGTGGTGTGGGAATCTTCAGAAAAGACAGTGGATTCAGACCAACCAGAAGTCGTGGTTAAACTCGTAGCGCCTGTGGTGTGGGGACCCTCAGAAGAGACTGTGGATTCAGACCAACCAGAAGTGGTGGTGGAACTCCCAGGGCCTGTGGTGTGGGAATCTTCAGAAGAGACAGTGGATTCAGACCAACCAGAAGTCGTGGTTAAACTCGTAGCACCTGTGGTGTGGGAACCCTCAGAAGAGACTGTGGATTCAGACCAACCAGATGTGGTGGTGAAATTCCCAGGGCCTGTGGTGTGGGATTCCTCTGAAGAGACTGTGGATTGAGACCAACCAGAAGTGGAGATGGAACTCCCAGTGCCTGTGGTGTGGGAAGCGTCAGAAGAAACAGTGGATTCAGACCAACTAGAAGTCGTGGTTAAACTCATAGAGCCTGTGGTGTGGGGACCCTCAGAAGAGACTGTGGATTCAGCCCAACCAGAAGTGGAGATGGAACTCCCAGGGCCCGTGGTGTGGGATTCCTCAGAAGAGACTGTGGATTGAGACCAACCAGAAGTGGAGATGGAACTCCCAGGGCCCGTGGTGTGGGAATCTTCAGAAGAGACAGTGGATTCAGACCAACCAGAGGTTGTGGTTAATCTCGTAGCGCCTGTGGTGTGGGGACCCTCAGAAGAGACTGTGGATTCAGCCCAACCAGAAGTGGAGATGGAACTCCCAGGGCCTGTGGTGTGGGAACCCTCAGAAGAGACTGTGGATTCTGACGAATCGGAACTTGTGGGGGAACTCCCAGGCCCTGTGGTGTGGGATTCCTCTGAAGAGACTGTGGATGGAGACGAACCAGAAGTAAAGATTGAACTCCCAGGGCCTGTGGTGTGGGATTCCTCTGAAGTAAATGTGGATTGAGACCAACCAGAAGTGGAGATGGAACTCCCAGGCCCTGTGGTGTGGGAATCTTCAGAAGAGACAGTGGATTCAGTCCAACCAGAAGTCGTGGTTAAACTCGTAGCACCTGTGGTGTGGGAACCCTCAGAAGAGACTGTGGATTCAGCCCAACCAGAAGTGGAGATGGAACTCCCAGGGCCTGTGGTGTGGGAACCCTCAGAAGAGACTGTGGATTCTGACGAATCGGAACTTGTGGGGGAACTCCCAGGCCCTGCGGTGTGGGATTCCTCTGAAGAGACTGTGGATTGAGACCAACCAGAAGTGGAGATGGAACTCCCAGGCCCTGTGGTGTGGGAATCTTCAGAAGAGATAGTGGATTCAGTCCAACCAGAAGTCGTGGTTAAACTCGTAGCACCTGTGGTGTGGGAACCCTCAGAAGAGACTGTGGATTCAGACCAACCAGATGTGGTGGTGAAATTCCCAGGGCCTGTGGTGTGGGATTCCTCTGAAGAGACTGTGGATTGAGACCAACCAGAAGTGGAGATGGAACTCCCAGTGCCTGTGGTGTGGGAAGCGTCAGAAGAGACAGTGGATTCAGACCAACTAGAAGTCGTGGTTAAACTCATAGAGCCTGTGGTGTGGGGACCCTCAGAAGAGACTGTGGATTCAGCCCAACCAGAAGTGGAGATGGAACTCCCAGGGCCTGTGGTGTGGGAACCCTCAGAAGAGACTGTGGATTCTGACGAATCGGAATTTGTGGGGGAACTCCCAGGTCCTGTGGTGTGGGATTCCTCTGAAGAGACTGTGGATGGAGACGAACCAGAAGTAAAGATTGAACTCCCAGGGCCTGTGGTGTGGGATTCCTCTGAAGTAAATGTGGATTGAGACCAACCAGAAGTGGAGATGGAACTCCCAGGCCCTGTGGTGTGGGAATCTTCAGAAGAGACAGTGGATTCAGTCCAACCAGAAGTCGTGGTTAAACTCGTAGCACCTGTGGTGTGGGAACCCTCAGAAGAGACTGTGGATTCAGACCAACCAGATGTGGTGGTGAAATTCCCAGGGCCTGTGGTGTGGGATTCCTCTGAAGAGACTGTGGATTGAGACCAACCAGAAGTGGAGATGGAACTCCCAGTGCCTGTGGTGTGGGAAGCGTCAGAAGAGACAGTGGATTCAGACCAACTAGAAGTCGTGGTTAAACTCATAGAGCCTGTGGTGTGGGGACCCTCAGAAGAGACTGTGGATTCAGCCCAACCAGAAGTGGAGATGGAACTCCCAGGGCCTGTGGTGTGGGAACCCTCAGAAGAGACAGTGGATTCAGACCAACCAGAAGTCGTGGTTAAACTCGTAGCGCCTGTGGTGTGGGAACCCTCAGAAGAGACTGTGGATTCAGCCCAACCAGAAGTGGAGATGGAACTCCCAGGGCCAGTGGTGTGGGAATCTTCAGAAGAGACAGTGGATTCAGACCAACCAGAAGTCGTGGTTAAACTCGTAGCACCTGTGGTGTGGGAACCCTCAGAAGAGACTGTGGATTCAGACCAACCAGATGTGGTGGTGAAATTCCCAGGGCCTGTGGTGTGGGATTCCTCTGAAGAGACTGTGGATTGAGACCAACCAGAAGTGGAGATGGAACTCCCAGTGCCTGTGGTGTGGGAAGCGTCAGAAGAGACAGTGGATTCAGACCAACTAGAAGTCGTGGTTAAACTCATAGAGCCTGTGGTGTGGGGACCCTCAGAAGAGACTGTGGATTCAGCCCAACCAGAAGTGGAGATGGAACTCCCAGGGCCCGGGGTGTGGGATTCCTCAGAAGAGACTGTGGATTGAGACCAACCAGAAGTGGAGATGGAACTCCCAGTGCCTGTGGTGTGGGAAGCGTCAGAAGAGACAGTGGATTCAGACCAACTAGAAGTCGTGGTTAAACTCATAGAGCCTGTGGTGTGGGGACCCTCAGAAGAGACTGTGGATTCAGCCCAACCAGAAGTGGAGATGGAACTCCCAGGGCCTGTGGTGTGGGAACCCTCAGAAGAGACTGTGGATTCTGACGAATCGGAATTTGTGGGGGAACTCCCAGGTCCTGTGGTGTGGGATTCCTCTGAAGAGACTGTGGATGGAGACGAACCAGAAGTAAAGATTGAACTCCCAGGGCCTGTGGTGTGGGATTCCTCTGAAGTAAATGTGGATTGAGACCAACCAGAAGTGGAGATGGAACTCCCAGGCCCTGTGGTGTGGGAGTCTTCAGAAGAGACAGTGGATTCAGTCCAACCAGAAGTCGTGGTTAAACTCGTAGCACCTGTGGTGTGGGAACCCTCAGAAGAGACTGTGGATTCAGACCAACCAGATGTGGTGGTGAAATTCCCAGGGCCTGTGGTGTGGGATTCCTCTGAAGAGACTGTGGATTGAGACCAACCAGAAGTGGAGATGGAACTCCCAGTGCCTGTGGTGTGGGAAGCGTCAGAAGAGACAGTGGATTCAGACCAACTAGAAGTCGTGGTTAAACTCATAGAGCCTGTGGTGTGGGAATCTTCAGAAGAGACTGTGGATGGAGACGAACCAGAAGTAGAGATGGAACTTCCAGGGCCTTTGGTGTGGGAACCCTCAGAAGAGACTGTGGATTCAGTCCAACCAGAAGTAGAGATGGAACTCCCAGGGCCTGTGTTGTGGGATTCCTCTGAAGAGACTGTGGATTCTGACCAAGTGGAAGTCGTGGCGGAACTCACTGTGTCTTTACTGGAAGTAGAACTTGGACTGCAGGTTGTGTTTGTGTCTCCTGGAATAAAATATGTGGCAGACAGTTGATGAGTCCTGGAAGCGGATGCCGTTCTTCCATCACCTTCGGTATTGGTGGTCAGAGGATCGCTGTTAACAAATCTGAAACGTGTCTAGAGAATTGTTTCTTTAGTGAATGTCATGACTGTTTGTCCAAAAACTTGAGTGGTGGTTGATTCACCAGAACCAGAAGGTGATGAATCTCTTATATTATCAGTAGTATGGAAGGTGGTAGATGGAACTGATCATTCTTAGAGTATTGTAGGAAAAGTGGATTGCCCGGTGGTAATTATGGCTGACGGTCCATCACCACTGGAAGTGTATAGGAGTCACCGAGACTTGTTTTGTGGGCATTCTTGGTTAAGGTGTTTACAGATGACACAGCGGGTCGGGAAAACTCAGAGATGATACTTTGGTCTGTGATTTTGTTACTGAGTTTAGTGGCAGTCTGTCCTAGGATGCCTGGGTCATAGCTAGTCAGCCTATGACACTGAAGCATCGCTTTCCTTTTCAGGGATATAGGAAGTGTCAGGGGCTTCTGTAGATTTGGCTAATTTACCAGTGGTGATCTAGACCTATGTCTCTTCTGTTGAGTATAGTAGTTTATTTATAGGGCAAAGTATCACTACCTAATATTCTGGGGGCTAATGTGATTTATGACTTGAATTGTTAGTTGTATGGCTGTGGATTTTGACAAATCTGTATGTTCATATATATGCATATATATACGTATATACACACATATATACATATATATGATTTTTCTCAACCCACAGTGTCATCTGCAAACACCTTAAATAAGAACGCCTCCACATCAAATATATATGTATACTGTTACCCAGTATTGCCTGTACATCCCTCCCGGGCACGCTGAGACAAGTCCGTTTCCTTTGGCGCTCCTGCATAAATTCAAGCTGATATTTGTACTCACATACCTGACATTCTGTGACTTGCAGGCCACACACTCACCTTCCATCATGTGGCTGATACTTAGTCTGACAAATCTCTCTCCCCCATCCTTTACATCTGAGATCCCTCCTCTACCCCAGCACTTCCCACTGCCGCAGGAGGAATAGGAGAGCTAAGCCAGTCACCCATTACTGTGGATAATTCATCCCCTGTCCTTTCTCTCCAGATACACTTACACAGAGGCTAGTCGCTCTACCTGGAATACTACCACCTCTACCTGGCTGTCCTGTGGCCCTGGCGACTGCCAGATGGGTTCCTCCTCCACCCTGGTCCCACAGCCCACACAATGGGCTGCAGCTCTCTCATAATGGGAGCTGGGCTTGCACCCTGGGACTGGAGGGCTTCTTCTGTGTCCTCTGTGCCACTAAGAACATGCGACTGCACATGTGGGACTCTGTTTTCCTGTGGAAGGTTGAGACTATCATCTCTGGCTCCTCTTCACCCTGCCTATAAGACGAATAAGACCGAATGTGGATAGAATCTTTGTGACAATTGTGCCATAAATCTAGGGATTATTAGGAATTCCACGGGATGGTGTCTAGAAACCTCCTTGAGAGGGCAGGGCATGTGACCTCTTGTCCCTCCTGTCGGTCCTCCACTCCTCTGCAAAGATGCCCCGGGGCTGCATCTTTCTCACCTCTCAGGAAGGTGGACTTTGGCCCCTGGCAGAGGGAACTGTGGAGGCCCTCAAGGCAGTGGTACCCTCTGCCATCCCAGATGCTCCTATTTTCACAGGGTCCTAAAAGAGTCAAGACAGTCACAGGGAGAGGCCAGGAGCTGGGCCAGGACTGGAGGCCAGGGTAAAGAGGGAAGTGGACAATTAGCGAAGATATGTCATTCACACCTACAGTTCTGGATCGTTGGCTTTGCAGAGCTACCATCAGAACATTAGGGGAGAGACTTCCCTGGTGGTCCAGTGACTAAGACTCCACGGTCCCAATGTAGGGGACCCGGGTTCGATCCCTGGTCAGGGAACTAGATCCCGCGTGCCGCAACTACAACCAGGAGCAGGAAAATTTAAACAAACAAAAAAAAAAAAATTAAAAAAAGAAAAAGAACATTAGGGGAAGAGTGATATCAAATCGTTGATTAAGGCAGTTCGGGTCAAAGGTGGCATAATGCCTATGGTTTGTGGAATTCTAAAGTAATGTAAAAAATTGCCAAGATTGCTTGGTTGTTTTGAAGTCAGTAGATATGTTTGTTTTGCACAATCCTCTTGCCTACGGAGTTAGGTTTTGTCTAATTCAGCGTGGGGAAGAGAAGGGCTGAGCTGAGAGGCTGCCAAGGGTGGAGGTGGGGCCTCCCTGAGTCTTGGGTATGAGGACGATAAGAGAGAGAGAGAGAGCGAGAGAGAGAGAGAGAGAGCGCACATCCAGCCTCTGGTCAACCCAAAGCAGAGGGTAGCAGGGCTCAGAGTAAACCCAGGCTGGCAGACAAATGAGTCCCTCCCCCTCACGGGGCATCCTGGCCCCCCAGTGCAATTCGAGGGCAGTCAAGGCCCATTCGAAGGGACAGTGGGAGTCAACAGGGTGGGAGAGGGAGGGAACCACCCCTCTGCCTTTCTCAGAAGGCTTTGAAAAGAAAGTAATATCGAAGCTGTCTTTTTCCCTTCTTCTTTAAAAAGAAGGGGTTTTGTGGACTTAGGCATTACAGATTTTACTGGACTTTTTAAGTTATAAAAGTAGACTCTTGTTGTTGTGACACGTCAAACAATGAGAAAGCATATAAAGGCAATTTATGATCGTGTCCCTAACTGAATCACAAAGAATGAATAGGGGTGGGGAGAGGTGACATCTATTGGCCGCTTATCAAATTCCTGTGTAGCCGTATCACAACTGTAACTCAATGACTGTGTACGTAATCCCCTCTGCCCCCTCTCTGAGAACCTAGAGAACATTTCCGCCCCGTTCATCCTGAACCAGAGTGGGTGCTCCATGAGCACGTCTTGAGTAAAGGAGTGAATGAATACTGGAAAGTCTACCTGACACTTCTTCTTAGTTATTTAATGTAATCCTGGGAGGAAGACATGAATATTCCTGTTTCACACCTGAATTGAGGTTCTAAGGGTTAAATACTTTCCAAGGTCACCCAGCTGGAAGGTAGAATTCAAGCACAATCTGAGGGTAGCTTTTACTTTTAGCACAAGGAAAGGGTTTCTCGAGTGGCGAAGAGCAAGGAAAACGTTTCAAGCTGGGGGAACAGCACATGCAGAGGCTCAGAGTACATGTGTGGGGTGGAGCTAAATACTGAGAGACCAGAGGGGGCAGAAGGAAGGCTGGCGAGGTGGGTGTGAAGCCAGCTCTGGACTTGACTCAGCAACAGTGGAGCACATCCAGCAAAAGGCCATGGTCACAACTGTGCCTTAGGAGCAGAGCCCTGGAGGGAAGGGCACTGAGGGCAGAGGCATGGAGACTGATTGATGAGCCCACGGCGGTTACATGGTGGGGATGCCGGGGGCCCCAGTGAAGGCCAGGACGCTCATTGGCACGGCCTCTGGACAGGCTCTCTTGGGTCTTTATTCCTGAATTCACACCATTTGCTCCCTTTTACTGCCACCCACGTCTTCGCTATAGTTGCCGACCAGCTTGAGTGCACAAATCCCCGTCCTTTTCACCAGGCTGCCCTTTCCTCCTGGAATTTCTCATCTCCTTCAGGTCCTAAGACACCACTGCCTCCTAATCACCCTTCCTCTCCTCCCCGGTGCCGTTCTTTCCTGCTCACTATCTAACTGAGACCCTCAAGATAGAGGCTCCGCCGTATCCCCCACCTTCCTGGAAGCAACACCCTGCGTGCCCAAGGCTTTCACTCATTTCTGGGAGGGACAAGAAAAAGGCACCCTAGACAGTGCCCTACGAAGAGCTTCAGAACCTTCCCAGCCCGAGATTCTGGTGGTGACATCATCCCCAAAGGATGTGTCAGAGAAGTTGAGCAAACTCCTTCCCAAAGTCAACCTCCAGGGTCAGAAGATGTTCCCCCAGGAAGCTGAGCAAAGGAAGAACACAGACATTCTCCACAGAAACAATTTACGTGGCCAATAAGCCTATGAGAAGAAAATGGTTGACTTCACTGGGAAGCTTATCACATTGCACCCCCCTCTGTGATGTTAAGTAACGTAGCTGGTATTGGTTGGGGGATAAGATGCTGATGGACGTTAGCTTAGTATCATATTTCTAAAGGATACTTTGAAAATGTGCCTCAGGGATCGTGGTAGAGTCACACCATTTTAAGGATTCCACTTCTAGTTACTGAGCCTAAAGTAAAGTAATCTGATGCAGATTTTTTAAAAAGCTTTTTTACGAGAAGGTTTATTGCATCATTATCTGTGAAAAACTGGGGAAAACCTGTCCAAGAATAAAAGAATAGGAGACCGGTTACATGACTAGGGTATTCCATAAAATAGTATATTAATCAGCCATTGAAACAGAAACTGCCCATAGGATAAATGCCTTTTCAGAAAAAGACCAAAATGTTAGCAATGTTCATCTGGGTGGTAAGCTTAAGAGAGATTTTCCTCCTTTTGTGTGTCTATATTTTCTAAATGTTCTACCGTAAATAGGTATTCATGATATAATGTCTAAACATAATAAATGCATATGCTGTAAAAATTAAAACTTAGGTGTGCCCAGTACCTTGGAGAACCCATGCAAAGTCCCTAATAATTCCCAAGCTGGGATTCCCCACACATTTGTGACCAAAATGCTTTAACAAAAATGATCTAACGTCTGTGTTGCACTAGCCATCCAAGACACCAGCTCTCCTACCAAACAAGGAAACGTTTACTTTCTTGTCCTGTGTACAGTTCTTATTGCTTCTTTCTTTAAAAGATAATCATTTGAGTTAGGCAGCTCGTTTGCCAGGCAAGTTTTTCACTTGGTGGCATTCTTGGGAAAAAGCCCTCGAAAACACCTTGGGACAAGTCTGAAGATCGCCACCTCGATACAAGACGGTCCCCTCCTACCACCTCCAAAACACATTTCTGCTTGTGGTGATTCAGCAGGGTCCATGGGAGCGGCCCTGAAGGGTGGGGTGTGGAGAGGGGGCCACGCCTGTGAGGGCAGGTGTTACCCAGCTATGGGATCTTGTGCAGTTAACCTCTCTGAACTTGCATTTCCCCCGGAAAATGGGGATGAATGACGCCTGCCTGCAGCACCCTTCTCATTCTAGAACAGGGGTCCCCAATCCCCGGGCCGTGGGCCGGTACCAGTCCGCAGCCTGTTAGGAACCGGGCTTCACGGCAGGAGGCGGGTGGTGGACGAGCGAGTGAAGCTTCCTCTGCTGCTCCCCGTCGCTCCCCGTCGCTGGCATTACCGCCTGAACCATCCCCCTGCTCCCCACCCCCTGTCCGTGGAAAAATTGTCTTCCACAAAACCGGCCCCTGGTGCCAGAAAGGTTGGGGACCACTGTTCTAGAATATTCTACAAGAGAAGCCATGTGGGGGCCACTATGCTGTGTCACTCAGTCCTGGGTGTACTTTCAGCCCTGCCATGCACGACCTCAGTGACTTGGGCCTGTCTCCTTTTCTGTAAGGTCATTCCCACCTGGCAGAGTCGCCTTAGGGGTGAGACAAGGCCGGGCCACCTTGCCTCCACCCCCCACCCCCTGCCCTGCACACACCTGTCGCGAACGAATGGGCTTCCCAGCTTTCTAGCACCAGCAGCCAGTGCCACCTGCCCCTGCCCACTGCCTCCCTGAAGGGCTGTTGCTTTGATTGCTGTAGAAGCATGGTATAGTGGGTTGAATTATGTCCCCAAAAAAGATATGTCCAAGTCCTAACCCCCATACCCTTGAGTGTGGCCTTATTTGGAAATAACGTCTTTGCAGATGTAATTAAGTTAAGGATCTCAAGATCAGATCATCCTGGATTTAGGGTGGGCCCTAAATCCAATGACTGGTGTCCTTATGAGAGAAAGGCGAGGGGGACTTGACACAAACAGGGAAGCGGGCCGTGAGAAGACAGAGGCAGAGGTTGGAGTGAAGCCACAACAGCCGAGGAACGCCAAGAACCACCGGAAGCTGGAAGGGGCAAGGAGAGCCTTTGGAGGGACCCGACCCTGATGATACCTTATTTCGGATTTCTGGCCTCCATAGCTGTGAGAGAATAAACTTCTGTTGTTTGAAGCACCAAGTTTATGGTAATTGGTTGTAGCCGCCTCAGGAAACTAACACATATAGACACCCCCAGTTAGAGCAAGCGGTAAAGAATGTGGGCTCTGGAGCCTGACAGCGTGGGTTCCCATCTGGCTCCTCCACCCGACAGATGGGAAGCCTTGAACTAGTTAGTTAACATCTCCATGCCTCAGTTTCCCCATGTATAAAACAGAAATCAGTCACAGTACTTCCTCCCAGGGTTGCTGGGAAATTTAACCGAGATAGCATTTAGAACACTGCCTAGCACATAGTAGGCCCTCAGTGAACGCCAGCAGTTTCGATTATTAGTGTCATACCCAGGCAACGGGAGGCGTGGCTTCCTCATGCGTTGTACACAGGGAATCTGTTCGTCACTATTCCAGTTCTGTCCATAGCTACGTATGGCTTTGTCAGTTCTGAAACTGCCTAAAGCCTTTGAGCATCTATCACTACTTTCTCCCCGTACTCCCCGTCGGCCAGCAAACTCCAGTGTCACCTCTCCCTACAGGCTCCGGGGTCAGCCAAGGCGGACAGCCTCTGAGTGGCACCCCCTTCACCCTCCTCCACTGGGGCCCCTCTCGGAGCCCCAGCGCCAGCCCTGGGTTGCGGTTCTTTCTGTCCCATTCCCGTGCTTCCTTCTAATAAACAAGATTATAAACTGGCTTATTCATCCTGCCTGGTTCAGAGTACCTGTCTGGGCAGAGCCAGTTCTCCTGTGTTTGCTGAGTGAGTAAGTTTATTACTCTGCGTAAAACACTACTTCCTTTTAACTGCTCTAAATTTACATCACCTACGTTTCAAAGGTTGCCCCTTTGTCTGCTGTAAGCAGATCTGTCGTGGCCTTCACCACGCTTTTGTACATTGAACGTTTCCACTTGCACTTTCACCTTTCTAGACTCCAGAACTCTGACCCCTTGAGGCCCTTGCACTTGGTCCCTGTTCCCTGTTGCCATCCTGAGCAGCTCCTCTCCCCCACCCTTCCTAGGAACGCTTTGGAGCTTCATGTACACAAAACAGGACACAGACTCCAACGCTCAAGTTGATCCCTGGTGTTGTGTGGTCTCTGCGGCCCTTGCAGCACACGGAGAATGGAGAATTCTAGACCATGTCCCTATCTTTGTCCTCCTTCCTGAGTCCCAGGCCCCTAGGAAAGCTCCATCCAGAAATTCCATGCTCACCGCAAGCTCAATAGGCCTGCCTGGAGCCCTCTGTCAACCACCAAAAAGAATCTCCTGCTCCCCGGTCACGCAGGTTCTAGAACCATCTATCTGGTGCTCATCATCAAGAGGGACCTTCCTCTCTATTTCCAAGGAAGTTGAGTTCCCAGCTGGACCCCCATGGCCTCATGCCAGGATGGCTCCCAACGTCCCTCTTTGCATCTGTCCTGGCAGGGGTGACCCACCCCTGCTCTGTCCCTGGAGGTCCTCTGGTGTCTAAAAGCCTCCACCTGGTTTCGATGCTCCTGTTACCCAAAGGTACTCCCTCACCAGCCTGCCTTCCCCGCCGCACACATGCCCCTCACCTTTGGGACATCGTTAACACCTCGACTCCCCTGCACAGCCCTGAAGCGCTTTTCTACTTTCTCCGGCTGCCATTCCTTCTCCCCACTGTTCACTTGTCCAAGACTTCATCAGTCCTCTTGGTGAACTGGGGTACCAAGAGGAGGGAGCAGATGAGAAACAAAGAAAACCACACATGCCACCAGCGGTCTCTGATCTGACTTCTGAACCCCTCCCTGAGGACCCAGAATGCAAGCAGCGGGATGGAGGTATTGCAGAGAGCTGAGGGCCTCCAGTGTGGGGTCAGGGCAGCACAAACCTAGTATCATATGGGTGAGGTCATGCTAATTACCATATAATCATGGGTCATGCTGGTCCCAGGTAAGTCACTCACCCTCTCTGAGTCTCTCTTTCCTGTCTGCCTTGCTTTCCTTTCATAATTTTCCTGATGAGAGTCATAAGGGCTACATGCTCTGAAATGGCTTTGTAAATAGCAGAGCCTTCTGCGAGTGGGAGGGGCTGGGGGCCTTGGGGTATCATCAGACCTGGAGACCCCCGGAATGGCCCTACTTGCCTGACCTCCCCACTCCTGATGGCTCTGTGCATTTATCGAAGATACATGCTTTTGACTCCTTGGCGTGCTAATGGATTCAACATGATCTTTGCCATGCAATTATGAGTACCTTGCCAACAGGGGTCTTTGCTTGTGTGGGTGGCTGTCTCTAAGGCATGGCGGGAGAAACGGAGGCGATGCCCTTGCTGATTTCCAGGTCCTTCATCGCCGTCATCATCTTCCCCAGCCTCCCTCTCCCTGGCATCTGCCTGGGGAGCAGGGATGGGCGGACCCCCTCCTAAGGTTGACCCCCTTCCATAGCTTCCTTTTCTCTGTATATTAGCTTAAGGCTAAAATGTCTGTAATTAACATATTTTCATAATGTCCCTAAAGCCGCAAAGTTCACACTCCCAGTCCTGGCTCCTCTCCCCTTGGCTTCTCCCAGCCAGCGCCGCTGCCCCCAACACGTCTTGGGAGGGGAGGAAGAACTACACCAAGGCGTGGCCGGCTGAGCTGGTCCCTAGGGGCCTAAGTTCCTGCGTGGCTTCGCTCGCAGCCTCCCCGAAGGCCTCCAAGACCCCCGGCCGCAGCTCCCACCCACCGCTCAGCACACACCCTGCAGGTCCTTCAACTCAAGAGAGGCCTCTTTCACCTGGCACCTTGCGCTCACTCCCCCAATGCCCCTCACCCCAGCATCTGCCCTGCCCACCCCTTCCCAGGGGCTCTTCCCTGTCTCGGGGGAATCAAACAGTCTGTTCCGCGTGAGGGAACCCACGGGAATCAGCTTGGAACCAGTCTCTTCCCAGACAAACGGCCATGAAAAGGTTTAACACAGAGTCTGTCTCTCCCTCAGCCCTTTAGCCACTTCTAACTAGAGGGGCTGCCCCTGGCGCCCCTGAGGCTCTCCCCAGGCAAGGAGGGAAGCTGCCGGACACCCCGTGGACTCCTGCCCTCCCTGGCCAGGGCTGGCTGCTTGTGCAGCGTCTCTGTGAGGTTACGAAAGAGCCACGCCTTGGGCTGGGGCAGACCCCAGGATGAGGGCAGGCAGAGCCCCCTGTTTTCCCAGGGAGAAGCCTGGAGACCACAAGGGGTGGATCCCGGCTCCCACTCAGCCACGGAGTGGGGCTTGGTGCAAACTTTCAACAGCATAGCACAGTCCAGGACCCTTCCTCCTCACCCACGGGTCTCCAGGGTGACCCCTTTAGCTGCCAAAGGCAGGATGAGGTCACGGCCTGGGTGTCCATCCCCTGGGCAGCCCCCTCCCCTGAAAAGCGAGGGAGGGAAGGAAGAAGGGAGGCTAGCCACCTGCAGCCCTGCCTGAGGCCGGCACACACCGGGGACCACCGGGCAGCTCGGGCCGTATCTCACTCACCTGATGTTACGATTGTGGCAGTGCTGAGAATCCAGAGCCAGAGAGCCATTGGCAGGATCCGGGTCACCAGCATCTCCCTGAGAGTGAGGCCCTGGGAGTAGGATCTTCCCACATCAGGAGAAACGAAGAAACGAGTGCCTCTCAGGGAGGGATCAGCTGTGTAAAGGAGCCCGGAGCCCTTTGCCTCGGGAAGGACACTGCCCGGCCCCGGGTGGAGGTGAGACGATGGGCTTGGTGGGTGACACGGGGGGTTTGCCAAAGGGCAGCCAGCCAACCCTCCTCCTCTCTAAGAGACCTGAACCTCCCTCCGCGGGATCTCTATAGTGCAGAAGCCAGAGTCATGGGAGGGGCAGGGCAGGAGGGAGGGGCAGGGCGCAGAGGCGTGACAGCGTGTGACGGTTGCCAAGATGCAAGGGCCGAGAAGGCCCAGGGAGGCTATGCCTGTGGAGGGAGGGTTGCCAGAAGCCTAGCAGGAGCTGCCGGAGGGACCAGGCCAAGTGAAGGGCCCTCCGCCCTCACTCCCAGCAGGCCCCCCTTCGGGCCTTCCTTCCTCATCACCCACTTGGAGCTGGCCCCTTCCGAAGAAGGGCAGTGCCGTCCCCCGGGCCACCTCTGACCACCGGTGCTGCTCCAGGGTGGGACCCCCACTCCCGCCTGAGGCTTTACGGCCCTGGGCTCTGCCCGCACGCCGGCCACTGCCAGCCTCTCTCCTGTCCTGGACAACGGTCCCGGGGGGTTGTTCCGACAGCCTCGCCCAAAGAACTTTGTCCTGCCGGCCCTGACCACCCTCAGCTCAGACTGACAGCCTGCTGCTGCCCACAAAAGTGGGCACACGAGGGCCCCAGACCCGGGCACGGCAGGCCCTGGCAGGAGTGTGGCTGCCACCCAAGCTTGCGGTCTCAAGGTTTTTCGGGATGCCTGGCTTACCCATCAGGGCCAATGACAGCTGACTCAGCTGGGGTCACCCACCTCCCTGACTCAGCCATAAGCTCTTAACGTCAAGGGGCACAGATGACAAAACCAGCAGGCTCCCACCACCTGCTCCTATCCACTCCCTGAGAAAACGGGTCCTCCACTCGCGACGTTCCCTTTGAGGACGGCCATGGTCCGCCGCCCACGGAACCACCTTCATTCCTCACTGCGAGAAACCTGCGCTCCCAGGCCCTCCTACGTCTCCTGACGTCTTTGTTCCTCAACCGAGTGGCAGCACCAGAGCATGAGAAAGAGAAAGACACAGAGCAGCTTCCTTTACAATAAATGCTGTCTTATGTTCAGCTGGGAGAACTGGAGACTTGCAGCCTTTCCGTCTCCAGGTGAGTGAGGTCTTCCTGCAAAGGAGGCTGGGGGCTTCTGTCTTCAGAGGTTATTGCGGGGATGGGGGTGAGACCGGGGAGAGGAAGGGAGGAAGGGGTGGGGAAGGGGGTAGGAATGGGGGGAAGCACTGAGGGAGGGGAGGGAGAGTTAGGGGAACGAGGAGGAGGCGCCGGAGGAGCTTTCCCGCCTCGGGACCCCACTTCCTCTCATCCTCAGGGACCTGGGGAAAGCCACCTCGCACTCTCACCCACCAGGATCCAGGGCCTTGGGGGTGACAGGAAGAATGGAGCCTCAGAATGGGGGACCTGGCCTAGGGAGCACCACCTGGGGGTCCTAAGATGCAGAGGGCATCTGTACCGAGCTAGGGATGGAGGGAGAAGACGAGGGAGGATTTAGGCCTGGGGAACTGAGATGTGGGGGGCAGGGGGGTATTTGGGGCTGAGGGTACAAGGATGGGGAAGGGGAAAGGACGGAAACCGGGGGACATGCAGGGCTGGGCGCTGGGGTGTGGGGGAGGAGTGACTTAAGAAGCGGGTTCAGAGGGGAGAAAGTTTAAGGGATGGGGGCAAGGGGTGCAGTGAGGAGTTACATGAGGAGAGGGTAGGAGGATGGGGCAGGCTGCAGGCTGGTTACATGTACAGGATGAGGACCCGGCAGAAGGGATGCACCCAGGAAAAGGAGACATGAAGGCCTGAGCCCTGGGGAAGGACATGGGGATTGGGGACCTCAGAGAAGCCATATAAGCATGAGGGCCGACGCAGGAAGGTCCACTGGGACAGAGGTCTGACCAAGTACCTCTGGTTTTCACAATAATCCCACAAGGCATCAGGACGAGTGGGCCACACTCATTTTACAGGTGACAAAACCGAGGTTCAAAGAAGTGACTGACTTGCCCAAGGTCCCACAGTGGAAGAGCCTGGATTTGAACTGGGTCTCCAGGTGGGTTTCACACAAGCTGGGAGAAGGTCAGGGGTCAGGGGGAAGTCTGATGCTGCCCAAGGACACCAGGAGACTGAGCCGCAGGAGTCCACAGCCATCTCTTCAAAGGCAGTGCAGATGGTTCCCTCCACCGTCCGCGGCAGCGTGGAGAAGGCAGTGCGGGGCTCACAGTGAGGTCAAGGTCACCTCAGGTTTGTGGAAGTGCAACTGCCCCAGAATTTGTGAGACAGGCAATGAGAAGAGGAAGCCACCCAGCAGGGGCCGGCTAGGAAGTCACCGCCTCCTTGTCCCTGCCCAGCCCCTGGCCTGAGAGGGGGGCATCAGGAGCTGGACCTGGGAGCGCTCCTCACCACCCCCTTGCCCCCTCACCATCATATCAGTGTCCACGTTCTCCAAGGCCACGTGGGAGTTTTCATCTTTAAATAGAGAGAGAGAAAAGAGAACGGGGTGGGGGGGAGAGGGAAGAGGTGGGGAGCAAAGGGGAGGGAAGGAAACGTCAGGAAGGCAGGGTCAAGGGGGCTCCTGTGCCCCTGCGCCTGCCCTGCGGGGACGGCCTGTGCACCACCTGACCACCTGGGCCTTAGAAGGCGGCGCGGAAGCCACGAGGCAAACTCTGGGGCAAGAGGTATATGACTGTCTTGGGCAAGAGAGGTCCTCCCGTCCTACGCAGGCCAAAACGGTACCCAGGGAAGCCCCTGTCTCCCTTCCCCAGGAGACAGGACTCACTTGTCCTGTCATCCTCGAAGCCCGAGTTAGAAAAAGTCCCCACGGGGTTCCCATCCCAGGTTTCGAACCACTGCCTGTCGTCCCAGGACCTGCCAGGCGGGCGCCGCATCGTCAGGGCAGGGCCGCCCGGTCTGGGACCCCTTTGCGGCCCTCAGCTCTCCACCTCCAGCGCACTCACAGGCCTCCGCCTGGGCCGCCCCTGCTCCACGAGCGCGCGACGAAGACGCTCAGCGCCACCAGCAGCAGCAGCAGCGCCGCCGTTCCCGCCGGGCCTCCGACAAGCGCCTTCCAGGAGATGGCCACCTCGCATCGCGGGCCCGAGACCCAGTGCGCGTCCGTGCAGAAGCAGCTGCGGGGAGCGTGTCACAGGCCACACGTCCTCGCCACCTCCTGGGCCTGGTCCGCTAGGGCCCCTGGACCACGCAGGAACTAGCAGGTGGGTGACCCGGATGCCAGGGGGCGGGGCCTCGGGCGGGGCCGGCTGAGCGGGGTCTGTGATTGGCTCAGCTGGCTGTGGGCGGGGCCTCGCCGGCAAGAAGTGCCTCTCCTCCGCGGAACGCACTGGACCTGACGACGGTCGATGGCGCCGTCCGCGCCCGCCGAGCATTTGGTGACACAGCGGAGCTTGTTCTCCTTCAGCAAGGTGAAGTCGAAATCCTCGTAGCCCACGGCAGCAGCGTGGCGACAGATGGCTGGGGTATAGGAAGGGGGTTGCAGAGGCAAAGACTTAATCCACTACTCTGGGGCCAGGCTATGAAATGACTCTGAAAATGGATGAGGAGGACTACATTTCCGAGGGTGGAGTGTCGAGGGGTAGACCATGGGATTAGATGAGGGAAGGGCAGGCCCCTCACCCTCTCCTCACCTTCTCTGCTGGTCCTCAGGTGGAAGCTACTAACAAGGGCCAGGCAGGCAGCACTGCCGGGTCCATATCACTTGCCTCCCCAAAAGGTCTCTCCGTCCTCCCTAGGGAATTTCAGTGGACAGATGTCCCTTGTGGGAGGGGTCATGGCCTCTGGGAGCCACTTAGCCCTTTGCCCTACCTCTCACCTTCCGGGGACAGCTCCGTCCTGGTGTTGTTCACCTTGATGGAATCAGGCTTAAAATACAAGACGGGGGGGCCAGGGGACACACACAGGCACAGGTGGAATTGCGGGGAGGCGCAGGGAGGGGCAGAGAGGGCTCTGTCAGTATGGAGGAGGTGCGAATGGGCAACCAGGCAAGACCCCTTTGGACTCCCTCATGTCCCCCGAATAGTCAGGGGTCCTTAGCCACCCTGGAAACCTGGAGCAGAACTGTCTCTTCCACAGCACCCAGGTTCTGGTAAGCCCCTCCTTAGCCCCATCCTTGACCCAGTTGTCTGGGGACCTGTGTCTCTTCTCCCAACCTGCCAGAGGTACCACAGGGCTGGCACCTGACCCCAGAAGAACCCTGTCTGAGCTGGAGCAGGCTGGGATGGTGGCTGTGACCCTGACCCCTCCCTCCAGCCCAAGGCCCCCAGCTTCTGTTCACCGTGGTCCTTCTCGCAGCTGTTGTCATTCTGGCTGACATTCTGGAGCTCCTCCTTCAGGGCCACTTTCACCTTCTCATACTCGCTCTCCTGCTGGAGGCTGAAGGGTAACTCCAGCCCGACCAGATAGTTCACAACAATGATGCCATTCCTGAGGCGGGCAAGGGGGCAGGGAGCCTTAAAAGGTGCCCAGGCCCAAGCCATCATAGGTCTGTAGAAAGACACTTCCAGACCAACCACAACTATACAGGTGTTGGCAGGAAGGGGGCATTGAGCTGGGATTCCAGACACATTATGTCCAGCATCTCTGCCTTTGTCAGCCTGAGTAGGCGGGACAAGGAATGATTGACATTCTCTTGGCATTGCCTCAAGCCATAATCAAACCAGGCCCTCCTGGGCTCTCTGCCTCCCTCTTGCTGACCCATCCAGCAGACCAGGTGCCAACTAGAGAGAGACCAGCTATAGACCAGATACCAGGCACCATCCCTCATGCACCACCTCCCTGTTTGTCCCACTGAATCATTCACCTGACAACATGCTTTGAGAGTAGGGGTGACGTCCCTCCTACAGAGAAATGATTCCAGAAAATTATTGCAAAATATCCTCTACAGAGTGCTTCATTTGCATCCTCACTCCATCCCTCTCTTTATGATATCTGATGATTCCAAAAGCAAGGGATGTCTTCTCCAGCACTTCTTAGTTCATCCCCCCCACCACTTGACACTGTCTCCACAGTGCCAGAAGGGTCTCCTACCTCAGAGAAAGGGTCACCACCTCCTTGAACCCCTGCACATTTTGGTAAACCTTCTTCATCTGAAATGCCAAGGATCCTGGGCTCACATCTGAACATCCAGACCAGAGGGTACCCAGGGACCCAAGCTCAACTCCAGAGGCAGACCTTTGAGTTCCCTCCCCTTCCCCCTCACCTGATCCTGGAAGGTGTCCGTGAAATCCCTATAGGCCTTAGAAGTGTTGTCATTGAGGTCCGGGGAGAACTCCTTGTTGACAGAAACCTCCATGCCCACTTCAGTGTCCACTGTGTCTGCACGCAACATTCCCTGCTCTGGTCACTTCACCATCCACTCCTGTCTGACATCACCACTGCCACCCTGACCCAGAGGCTGCTCCGTGGCCCCTCTCCTTGTTCCCTGAGAACTGACTGAACAGCAGGAGGGAGAGAGGTGGGAATTCTGGAGTGAGTTGTCCAGAGATGTGAGAAACACTGCAAGTCAGGGTGTCCAGCAGTCAGACCTGTGGTCTCTCCCACGTCTGCCCCAGTGGAAAGCAGAATAATGGCCCCCCAATATGCCTATGTCTAATCCCCAGAACCTGGGAATAGCTTATGCTATATGGCATGGAGGAATCAAAGTGCTAGATGGATTTAAGGGTACTAACCAGCTCACTTTATTATGGGGAAATTACTGTGGACTATCTGGGTGGTCCGAGTATTATCACAAGGGTCCTTAGCAGTGGAAGACGGAGGCAGAAGTCAGAATCAGTCAGAGGAAGATGTGAGTATGGAAAAAAGGCACAGAGATGCAAAGTTGCTGTCATTGAAGATGGAGCGAGGGAGCCTCGAGACAAGGAATGTGGGCCGCTCGCAAACCTGGAAAGGGCAAAGAGATGGATTCTCTCCTAGGGCCTCCAGAAAAAACCCAGCCCCGCCAACACCTTTATTTTAGGGCTGCGAGACTCATGTCAGACTTCTATTGTACAGAATTGTACAATAATAAATTTGCAATGTCCATCTGCTAAGTTTGTGGTAATTTGTTACAGCAGAAATTAGAACCTAATACAACTCGAAGCAGCCCAGACTGGGAGGAGGCCCCAGGAAAGAAAGTGGCCCCAGAGACCTCCTGGAGGTGAGGGTGGAGATTAGGCACGGTATGGGGTAGGGGAGAGCATGAGCCAGAAAGCGAGGATGAAATGATTCAGCTAAATTGGGCCCATGAGAGTCAGTGGCACCTCCCAAGAGAAAGTGCAGAGAGCAACTCACCCAGATCTATCGGTTCCACAGCAAACTCACAGCGGGAGCCATAGAAAGTGCTGGGGCAGGAGCAGTGGCTCTGCATTCAGGTGCCACCATTGTCACAAGTGCCTGGGTAGCACAGGAAAACAGGAAGTTCAGGACAGGATTGACCTTGGTCATGGGAATATAGCAGGAGAGGGAGGAGAGGTCACGTGGAGGCAGGAGATCCAACCTGGGGTGGTGGTCAACCTAGACTGTGTGGTCTTCTGAGTCGTGGTCGAAGTTGTCCTGGGTGACGTAAGGGTGGAGAGAGTCTTGGCGGTAGCCGCCGGTATCCCTGGAGTGCTGGTGATGGGTGAGGTGGGGCCTGTCAGCTTGCTTGAAGTCATCATGGCAGTTGAAAAGCTGCTACTTGGTTTCATGGTCACTGGGAGGCTAGTGAAGCCGGGCACACGTGGGGTAGTTACAAAGTTGGTGCTGATCCAGGTGCCACTAGTGGGTCTTTGTGTGCTCGTGAAATCGGTGTTGATGGGGATGGTTCCAGTGCTGATAGAACTAGGTGCATCAGTCATGTTGGTGGGGTCCATTTCGAAAACGGAAGTAGAAGTGGAAGGGAACACAGTTGTCATGGTGGTGGAACCGGGAGAGGTGGCCCTCTCAGTAGTAGAGGTAAAAACTGATAATGGGATGGTGGGCGTAGAAGTAACTTCAGGATTTGGACCCACTTCTATACATGGTGTAGTGGGAGAGGCAGACACTATTGTAACCAATATTGATTCTGGACATTGGGTAGTGGAAGAAAGAGTCAACATGGTGGTGGTTTGGGTAGGACCTCTCCTACCCTTTGGAGAAGAAATGGTGAGAGAAGTTCTTGCAGTTTCAGATGACGAAAAAGTAGGAAAAGCAGTGACAGAAGAAGACCCTGTGTTGTCTGTACTGTAGACATGAGAGGAGGTAGGAAAAGACTTACTTGTCGTAGAGACCAGTGAACTTGTGCTAATGGAAGATAGAGATGATATTGTTATTTCGGGTATTGAAGACGAGATGATGGTACTAAAAGGGGTACTTATTGCACTAGTAGAAGTAATCAATCTAGGGAAAGGTGGTGAGGGAGAAACACTTGAAGTACTGAGTGCTGTTATCGAGGTGGGTGCTGTTACCACGCTTGTGGTCCCAGACTTGGCTACTTCTGTGGTTGAAGGAGTGGTAAAAGTTGCTGTGATCAAGGTGGCAGAGGTTGAAGTATAGGTGGGAGTGGTGATTTCAGATGTGGTCATGGTGAAAGTACTAGTCAGAGATGGAGGGGTGGATGTGGACTGGGTAGTAGGCATTGCAGTAATGACAGTGAAGCGGGGGGTAGTGTCTGAGGTCCAAGTGGGGATTGGTTCTGTGGCTGGAGAAGACAGAAAAGGTAGAGACAGACTGGATGCTGTCAAGGTATTACTGGTCACTGGAGTAGAGGTGGGAGATGTCTGAAAATTGACTGTCTTGCTTTGAGGGACTGATTAGTTGAATGGAGTACTAGAAATAAGATCTGTCCAGGGAGACTCTGTAGAAACGTTACTCATAGGAGTAACTGTGGCTTTCAAAGTGGATGTAGCAAGAGAGATTGTATCCCTCATCTTAGCAGTGTGTGTATTGGCTGCAGTGGAAGAGGACAGTGTCGGGGTACTGGATGTCATGTATTTTTCAGTGGTAGGGGATGCCACGGTGGCTTCAGCAGTAATGCGCAGTGAATTCCTCTTCCTTGCAGATGACGTGGCACTTTCTCTCTCAGAGGTCCTGGTACTGATGTTAGGAAAGGTGGAGGATGATGCAGATGAAACAGCAATGCTTCCGGTGAGGGAGGGAGTTGAAGGACTCTGGGTACCAGTGAAAATGGATGTCACAACAGGAATGGAGGAAGAGGTTGTGATAACACTGAATATAGAGGTTGTGTCTGTATTGTGGGTGGTGGGGGAAGATGGGGTGATATTTGTGGGGGCAGGTGAGGTGCTGGAAAGAGCGAATGTGGAGCTGAGGTCGGTGGGAGGGTGGTCAATGGACCAGTGGTACCTAAGGATGTGGACTCGGTGGTGGCTGGAGTCTCAGTAGGGGCTGGAGCACTTGCGGAGGATGGAGGTATAGTTGTGGCTGTCTGCACCGTAGCAGAGGCAGGGAGGGATGACGGGAATGCAGATGTGATTGTGCTCCCTGTCGTGGAGGTGGATGAAGAGCTGATGACTGGAGCGCTTTGGGGTGTTGTTGGCGTGGCCATGGTTTCCAGGTGTGTGGTAGCACCCTGGGTGGTTTCTGTGGCTGGAATGGGCGAAGTGGCTGTGATCGAGGTGGCAGGAGCTTCAGTGTGCGTGGGAGTGGTGATTTCTGTTGTGGACCTGGTGGGAGGACCTAGTGGGATTTGAAGGGCCGGAAGTTGGGTGTGTAGCGGGGATGGCGGTAGTCAGGGTGGACATAGGGCTAGTGTGTGCGGTCGAAGTGGAGACTGGCTCTGTGGTTGGGGCAGGTGGAGGGGAAGATGGGATGATATTTGTGGGCATGGGTGAGGTGCTGGAAAGAGCGAATGTGGAGCTGAGGTCACCCGTGGGGGGTCCATGGACCAGTGGTATTCGAGGAGGTGGACTCAGTGTTGGCTGGTGTCATTGTTCTTCCTGTAGAGAAACTGGTTGAAGACGTGATGTCTGGTGTTCTTGGTGGTGTTATTGATGTGGGTGTTGTTACTATATTTGTGGTACCAGTCTTGGTTATTTTTGTTGTTGGGGTGATGGGCAATACTGCTATTTTTGAGGTGGCAGGTGTTGAAGTGTCAGTTAGACTTGTTCTTTCTGTCTTGGTCATGGTCACAGTACTAGTTGGAAATGGAGGGGTGGATGTAGCCTTGGTAGTAGGGCTTGTGGTAATCAAAGGTGAGAGTCAGGTAGCGTTTGTGCTTGTGGTCAGGACTTCTTCTGTGCTCTGGGCAGGTGGAGAAGACTGAGACTTACTGGTGGGTGATGTCAAGGTCTTGGTGGTCACTGAAGTAGAAGTAGTGGATGTCGAATAATTGAGTGTATCTGTGGGAGTGTCTGATTTTGTGATTGGGGGAGCAGAAATGATCTCTGTTGTTCGAGACTCTGTACCAGCATCACTGGTTGTAATAAATGTGGTTTTCCTGGTTGATGAAGCATGAGGGGTTGTGTCCCCCGTCTTTCCTATTTCTGTAGTGGCTCCGGTGGTGGACACTGGTCCCTTGGTAGTGGATATCATGTATGTGTCAGTGCTGGTGGGCACAGGGCTGGATGTAGATGTGGCTAATGTGGCGGGAGTGATTGCATTTGTAGGAGTGATTGAAGACATGGTTGGAGAAATTTAAGTAATTGAGGTGGTGAGAGTCTCTTTGGGAATGTCAGTCACTGGAATAGGTGTCACTTTCGTGGAGCTCATGGTGTTCAGAGGAGTTGGTTTCCGTGTACCTGGTTCAGTGTATGCTTCTGTAGCAACAGATACAACTTGTGTTGTGGGTGTTGTTAATATATCATTGGAAGTAGGTGCGGACGTCTGAAAGGTACTGACCATGTCTGGAAATGAAGTCATGGCTGTAGTCCAGGTGCTACGGGTGCTGGGGGAGGCGGTGCTGGGTGTGGTTTACAAGGTGTCCCTAGTAGTTAGAGAAGGGGTAGTAGCAGAGGTAGACGCGATTGTTGGGGTCGGAGACTGGGTTGCATGGGTACTTGCAGCGGTTGAGATAGCCCTTTGTGTGGTACCGGTCACAGAGGAGATCGGAGTGTCTAGGGTGGTGTGGGCTGTTGGGACAAAGGAAGAGAGCAGGGTCGTGGTTGTGGGAGATTTCCCCGGAGTGGTGGTACTGGGAGAATTGGTCACGGCTGAGGTGACTCTCTTGGTAGCTGTCACGGGATAAGTACTGGTAATGATTGTCCGTGGCTTCTCTGTCACAGGCGTGGTGGTGTAAGAGCTGGCGAGGGACACTGGGGTCTGTGTCATGCAGGTGGTGGTGGAGTAAGTGGTGGTGATTACAAGGTTCGTCGGATTGATGCACTCCGTCGTGCCCATATAGACAGTCACGGTAGGCGGAGTGGTCTCAACCTTGAAGACAAACTTGGACGTGGGGATTGTTGAGGTGTTGGAACTGATTGGCGATTTGAGCAACGTTTCAGAAATGGGTTTCAAGTGGGGGGAGGTGGTGATAGTCATAGGTATGTGTTCCCTACTATCAGGAATGGGAGAAGTTTTGGAGGTACTCAGTGGCCGCCTTGCTGTGCCTTGAGCGCGTGGGGAGTTGCTGAGAACTGCGTGCAAAAGCGCATTCGAGGTGGGCGTGGCCATGGCTGAAGCTCCTGTATTGGCGGTAGAACAGAGGACTTCATTGGTAGGTCGTTCACCACATAGGTTACTCACTACCCCATCTTCCAGACACATGCCACAGAGGTGGGAAGGGCCACCAGCTCCTCCCAAATCAGAGGCAGTTTGGGGCTGGGGTCTTTCAAGGTTCTAAAGGCCAACATCTGTCTGCCCCGCTGGGCAGCCTCCCCGAGGGGCGTTGGGTTGGGGGCGCGCTTAATCCCTGGCCCACCTGTCTTGAGTACTGACCTTGCAGCCCTGGGACGGCCGAGCTGAGCGCGCGGGTTCAGCAGAAGGTCCTGCCTCCTCCCATCGCTACTCCCATCCCTTCTTCCTCACACACCCCAAAGTCCTTGTCCCTTGCGGTCCTCTGTGCCCCACCCCCCGCCCCCTTTGGCCCACCTCTGCCCGTCTCCCGGTGACCCACTGCTGTCTGCGCTGACTCTCCTCTTTGGAGAGAGAGAGCGAACCCAGTCAATCCTGGGCTGAGGGTGGGGTCACATCATGGACTTTGGGAGACGAGGGGTCAGAGAGCAGAAAATTGCAAAGAGAATAACAAGGGGAAAAGCAGAGATTGAAGCCCAGACTTCATTGAGTTTGAGGACAAGGAGAGAGGCTCACACACAGGCTGAGGAACAGGACAGAAAAGGAAATTTCCAGAAAGAGATACCTCGGCAGGCAGGCATGGGTCCTAAAGACCTTAAGGTGTAGCAGAGAGTGTTAATAATAAAAATAGCTATATTTTCCATCACCTATTCTATCTCGGCCAAGGAGTTAATTAGTTTACAAATATGAGCCCCTCCCTCTACAGATGTCATCACCCCCATCTTACAGGTGATAAAAGTGAGGGTCAAAGATCTCATAATGCCGAGGGTGACCAGCAGCCACAGCAGTTGCTAGCAGGGAACACCCAGACCTCCTGTCCACGCGGGGGTAGCTTTCTCAACTCAGACTCAGCACATCTTTGCTCGGAGAGCTGGGGTTTCACTACTCAGCTTAGCTGGGGTGTCAGGGAGATAGGGGAGGGGATTATGAAGGTTCCTGGCCCAGAGCCCTTATAGCCAGGAGGTGGCCCTGGAGATAAGTGAGAGGGTGGACCAGAGGACCTCTATGTTAGGGAGGTCTAAGGTTGGGGGTCAGGAGCAGACACTGGGGGGCAGATGGAAGGGAAGTGCAGAGTAATTCCGAGGTTCCAAAGGGGTGGGAGAGAGAAAGAGCAGGACCCCACACCGCGCGGTCTCAGAACCACCCTTTGGGAGCCATCAGGCTCTCCGCCCACAGCCCTGCCAATGACTGCTGTGCCCAGAAACATAGGCTAGGTCGGGGTGGGAGGGTGAGGGGCCGAGCTGGCAGAGGGGGCACCGGCACCAAAGGTGTAGACTCCCCAGAGAGAGGAGGGGGCCCCAGGGGCAGAGCCAGGGACCCTCAGGAGGGCTGAACCGACAGAAGTAAAGGGAGGGCTAGAACCCAGGGTGGAGGAAGCATCAGTGCTGGAGAGCGCGAGCAACGAGAGGAAGGGGGCTCAGAAAACTGAATCGAAGTGGGAAGAGCACTCCTTCAGAAACAGGTTACCCACCCCCCCTTCTGATGCACGCGCGTACTCCTACACACCCGCTTGGTCCCAGGTGGAGAGCAGCCCCGCTGCACCCAGCTTCCCTCTCCTCCCCCTGCCTACAGTTCTCCCTGCACCAAGAGCTCTGCGGGGTCCCTCCTCAGCCTCCTCTTAGATCTCAGAGCCACCGCCCCCCGCACACACCCCTGTCCTGGAACATCAGGAGGGTGTCCCCAGCCCTCCCCCACCTCGCTCCCGGGGGCCACCTGTGGCCCCCAGGGAGACCCTGAGCATCCAGAGGAGGCAGAGGCCCCTGGGCAGCTGCATGGGTCCAGTGCAGAGGAGGCTGGAAGCAGGGCCAGTGCCAGCACACGGGGTGTAGCAGTGAGGAACTAGCACGACGAGCACAGCAGCACCCAGCTGGAAATTATCTGCCCTGCTGGGCGTGGGGGCTGAGCATAGATAGCTTCACCTTCACACTTCCCTTTGCCCCGCTCGTCTCCCCTTCTCCCTGTATCTGGCACTGCTGCAGGAAGAAAGGACTTTCTAGAAGATAAGTCAAGCCCAGGAAGTGTCAGCCGGGAAGAGCTCCAACCCCAGCCCGCCTGGCCCACTCACAGCAGCTCCTAGGACATTGACCTGCTCTTCCCTTCCCTTGCCCCCAACCAAGAACTAGAAAAACCGGACAGAGAATACACTTGGCCAAGACCTTGGACCCTGGAGTCTGGGGCCTCTCCTTAGTTTCATTCCCAGCCGCAGGGGGAGGGGAGAGATGAAAACTTGTTCTTCACTTCCTTTGCCACTGACTCTTCCCCCTCCGTCCTGCCCTTAGCATGACTCTTGGGCTACGACCCCACCACCAGTACCAGGGAACAATGCAGAATTCCATCGGAAGTCATTTTAATATCTGAGGACTTGGGCCAGGTCCCAGAAAAGGAAACACAGATGGCTAGTGGGAAAAATCAAACAAAATGACTGGTTTGCACCCAGCAGATTAGCAAGTATTAGGAACTTTGATCCTAACCAGCTTTGGGAAAACTGGGAAAGTAAACACTCTTAGGGCTTCCCTGGTGGCGCAGTCGTTGGGGGCCCGCCTGCCCATGCAGGGGACGCGGGTTCGTGCCCCGGCCCGGGAGGATCCCACATGCCGCGGGGCGGCTGGGCCCGTGAGCCGTGGCCGCTGAGCCTGCGCGTCCGGAGCCTGTGCTCCGCAACGGGAGAGGCCACAGCAGGGAGAGGCCCGCGCACCGCAAAAAAACAAACAAACAAATGGGAACATATGTATATGTACGGCTGATTCACTTTCTTGTAAAGGAGAAACTAACACACTATTGTAAAACAGTTATACTCAAATAAAGATGTTAAAAATTTAAAAAAAATTAAAAAAATAAAGCTAGTAAAGATTGGGTAGGGGTGGGGGTGAGAAAAAAAACTAGAAAATACTGTTCTCATGAGCCTTTTTTGAAAATAAAAAGTACTAAAAGAAAAAAGTCAGCCAACCAAGAGATAAGTAGACAAACTACTAACTCTGATCACGAATCTCTCTGATGAAGTAAAACTAAAAACAATATGAGGATTATAGTTAAAAGATAATGAATACATTATAAAATCTAACGACGTAAAAATATGTATTGTTAATTGGGAGGGGAAAAGGAAGTTTAAGTATAATTTCCTTACCTTTTACAGCCGGAGATTTATATACATCATTTAAAACTGATTAACAAGTAACGAACTTATAAAACTATTGAACAGTACAAAGCTAAATATTAAGAAAGATAATAAGATAAATAATAAGGTACTACTGTACAGCACAGGGAACTATATTCAATATCTTATAACAGCCTATAATGAAAAAGAATGTGGAAAAAGATTATATATATGTATGACTGAATCACTTTTCTATACACCAGAATCTAACGCAACATTGTAAATCAACTACACTATAAAAACTAAAAAATTTAAAAATAAAAAGATAATAAGTACAAACAAAGGAAGTGAAGGATGGGAAGGCAGAAGAAGAAAAGTATATTGATCTAATTATTGCTCATAGCAGGGAATTCATCCCTAAAGAAACAGAATTACAGCTACGGTGTAAGTTACATATTCTATAACAGTAACCATAGTAAAATAATTTAATATTCCAAATTATCAGAAGAAAAGAACACAAAAGAAAACAGAGCCCAAACAATAAAAGTGTTTTTAAGTTATAAAGCATGGGGGGGAAATGTGAGAAAAAAAAAAAAAGCTGTCATATAAATAAAAGAAAATGAATTAAGTTCATCAACTTTTTTTTTTTTTTTTGCGGTATGCGGGCCTCTCACTGCTGTGGCCTCTCCCGTCGCGGAGCACAGGCTCCGGACGCGCAGGCTCAGCGGCCACGGCTCACGGGCCCAGCCGCTCCGCGGCATGTGGGATCTTCCCGGACCGGGGCACGAACCCGCGTCCCCCGCATCGGCAGGCGGACTCTCAACCACTGCGCCACCAGGGAAGGCCCTAGATTCTTTTCTTGATTCAGAAACTTTTGATGGCCAAAAGTTTCCTAGGCAAATGCAAACAAGAAAGTGAAGGTCATAATATTGAGTTATTCTTTTTGTATTATAATATTATTCTTTTATTCCTTACTTCCTTTCTATAAATTTTTATTATTTTTCTTTGGAATATCTGCCAAGGCATCCAAGGCTCACAGTTTTGGCAATCTGTGTGCCAGCAATTAGAGCACAATGTTTTGAAAATAGCAAAGATCCGGTATGTTGATTCACAGACATAGTTGCAATACAAAGGGAAAGAGGAGAAATCCAAGGACTGAACTATATACTGGTTTCAATTCTTACATTAAAATTACATTGACATATAATATTGTACAACTTAATTTTTAACCTTATTTGCCATGCCTTAGAATCTTTTCTAACTAAAAATCAAACAGAAACCCCACAGAAGAATATTGTTTGGTATTGCTCTGGTAACCCATGCAATTCGCGTGCAGGCCTATAAATTGTTCATCTGAATCTATAATTTTATATTGCAAGATGCCTCCACCTATCACTCATCTCAGATTAAATGAAACCGAAAATAAACATGGGTTAAAACAAAAGCTTCCACATCCAAAGTGAGATCATAGAGTAACTCATAAAGTATATAAAGTATCAAATCCAAACATTTTAATGTTGTACTGTGTTCCCCAATTGTACTGTATAATTCCTACTATACTTCTCATTTTTGTTGAAAAAGGCAGTAAGTATCCATTTTAAAATACACCAAAAATATTTTTATTCAAAATTTTTTATACTCAGCAGCTCAAAATTCTTTATATTCAACAGAAATAGAGACGGCAGATTCTGTGAGGCTTCATATTCAACGAAATTCCAGCTCATTAAAATTGGTTTTCTTTTACTTAAAAAAAATTATACAGTAAAATTGACTTTTTGGTGTACAATGTAATGAATTTTAACACAGGTCTAGATTCACACAGCCACCACTACAATCAGAACACAAAAACAATACTCCCAGTCCAGAAACCTCCCTCCGTGCTCTCTCTGCTGTCACAACCTGTTCCCACCCCTAACTTCTGAAAACTCCTGATCTGTCCACTATCCCCGAGCTTTGTGAGAACGTCACATAAATGGATCTTTTGAGATTGGCTTCTTTCTCTCAGCGTGATGCCTTTGAGATTCATCCAAGTTATTGGTGTATCAATAGCAGTTCTTTTATTTTTATCGCTGACTTATTCCATGGTATGGATATACCACAGTTTATTTACTCATTCACCGCTAGAGGGCCATTTGGATTGTTCCCAGTGTGTGACATTTCTGTGTGAACTGAAAACTTCACTTTGCTGGTGCAAACACCCCAAAGAGGGCTTGATGGGTCATATGGTGAGTGTATATTTACTTGGTAAGAAACTGCCAAACTGTTCTCCAGAGCGGCTGCACCATCTAGCACTCCCGGCAGCAATGTATGTTTGCTCTCCAGCCCCATCAGCACTTTACCAAGTGTCAGTGCTTTTGTAATTTTAGCCATTCTCATAGGCGTGTAATGCTGTTTCATTGTGGTTTCAATTTGCATTTCCTTAATGACTAGCAGTGATGAACATCTTTTGATATTCTTATTTACCATTTATATATCCTCTTTGGTGAAGTATCTGTTCAAGTCTTATTCACTTTTCAATTGAGTTGTCTTCTTACAGTTGAATTTTGAGAGTTCTCTATAAATTCTGAGTACAAGTCCCTTTTCAGACGTGTGATTTGTAAATATTTTCTCCCAGTCTGTAGTTTATTTCATTCTCTTAGCGGTGTCTCTCACAGAGCAAAATTTATCCATTTGTTTCCTTCTATAGACCGTGCTTCGGGTACCACAAGAGACACTTTCTAATGGCAGGGTGTACAATTCACAATGAAGATATGAAAGTTATGAACATCTATGCACCAATTTGCAAAGCATCAACATTTTTTGAGCTACACTTATACAAAATGTAAGAAGAAACAGACAGAAGCATGTGAGTAATAGAAAACTAATTCATTTCTCTCAGCCCAGGATAAATCAAATGGACCAAAAAAGAAATGAATGTAGAAAGGGTTTAATAGAATATAAAAAGCCTAGATAACATACTAAGGCAAATCCGATGGATCTATATAATGAATAGTGTATGCTGAAAACAGAGAATAGATCTCTTTTGCAGGTGCCAATGGAACATTCTAATGCAGACTTTACCATGCATTAGCCCAAGGAAAGAAAACACATCCCCAAAAGAATTATACAGTATTTCATCAGTGGTCAGGGAAGAGTCAGAGAGATGGGGCCTGGGGCTGCACTGGGCTGTGGGTCCCAAGAGTGACTCAGAAAGCGCTAACCTCCTCTGACCATGGGCAACCCATGCCCTCAGGCCTTGGCCAGGCTGAGGAGGGTGGTATCCTGCTGTAGGGAGAGGTCTCTGGGTGTGGGAGTGGAGTGGAGTGGAGGTGTGAGGTCCCAAATTGTGAGGAGGAAGCATCCCTGGAAACTGCAGAGACCATCACGTGTCCTGCTCCCCCAGAGTTTATTCTGCTTCTGCTCTGGCCCCTCAGAACGCTGGGGCGGGGCTTCCCTGGCGGCGCAGTGGTTGAGAGTCCGCCTGCCGATGCAGAGGACGCGGGTTCGTGCCCCGGTCCGGGAAGATCCCACATGCCGCGGAGCGGCTGGGCCCGTGAGCCATGGCCGCTGAGCCTGCGCGTCCCGAGCCTGTGCTCCGCAACGGGAGAGGCCACAACGGTGAGAGGCCCCCCTACCGCAATAAAAAAAAAAAAAAAAAAAAAAAAAAAAAAAAAAAAAAAAAAACACTGGGGCAATACCCTAGCACCTCTCGCCCGGACCCCGTAGTCTTCATGGTCCAAGATAGCTGGAAGGTCTGACAAGCAGAATCCCGGGAGGGAGAGAGCAAGGGAGGGAGCGAGGAACAAAAGGCAGGAAGGGAGGAGGGGAGAGTGGGAGGCAAGCAGGAAGCTGGACCTGGAGGCGCAGGTCCCCACCCCCATCCCTCTTCATTTCTCAGACTCTAGGAGTTACCTTTCTGGAAGTCACAGAAGAGGTGACTGGCTCTGAGGCACAACCCCATCTCAGGCCAGAGTTCTCATCCAAAATCCAGGGCCTCCACTTACCAGCTGATGAAAGTAAGCAAAAGCTTAACCTCTCTGTGTGTCAGTTTCAGTTTCCTGACTGTTAACGCGTAAGGATTACAGGATGTATCCCTTTGGAATGTTGTGAGCGAGAATGAAATAGGATGATGCTTTGCCACGCGATCAGTCCAGCAGCTGGCAAACAAGCCCCCAGTAAATGCTAATGTGGAAGTAACGCTGAGTCTGGGCTACTCACCAACCCCACTCTGGTGTCCCCATGTCGTAGACGTTCACCTTGGGTCTACAGCTGTCCACAGGACCACTGGCCATGCGGCTAACTTTGCAGTCAGCCCCAGACAGGCTCTGCTGGCCTCTGCACCACTCCTGGATCCGATGCTTGGTGTCCCTGGACCACAGCCAGGTTCATTCAAGGAACCTCTGCTTTGGGATGGCTCTCATTGACAGGCTGATACTTGCAGGGCAGCCAGGAGCAGCTGGGAACATTTACAGGAGCTTCCTGGCTGTCATAGATAGCACCTAGTCCAACCTTGCCAGCTGTTCCCAAGAAGTCATCCAAGGTGCATTGCTAACGTTTAAACCGAAAGCATCATCAGGGTTGGCTGCAGCCTGTGTGAAACCAGGATCTGAGCAGGCAACAGGTCAGCGCCCCAGGATCCATCAGGTGGGTGCTGAGTCACACTCCTGGATCCTGAGTTCCTTCAGGGTTCTGACACAGAGCAGATAAGTGATAACACGGGGCTAAACGCACTCGCTGTGAATTAAATTACACTTTTCATTTCCTTCGGAACCATTACAGCTTATGGATGGAAATCAACCCCGGAAGGGTCCTGATGTCTATAATTAATCAGTCCGGGTCACAGGGATATGAAACCGCCACTCCACTCTGTCCTCAGCTAGAAAAGGGGAGAAAATAAAGGATGTCTGATGAACTGCGTGGGAAAAACTGTGAACTGGTTAAATATTTAACAGAACTGTGAAAATAAAATTAGACTACCCAGAGACTGGCTTAAAAATGTGTGAAATACTCAAAACTAGCAAAAGAGGGGAAAGGTAAAAACAGGATGGACGGATGAGTCCAAGTAGGAATCAGATGAAATGATGAAACTTGGATCAAGTATGAATGTCAGGCCAACCTTCAGAATGGGTCACAGGGAGGGGTGGGGAGAGGGGAGGAAAGTCTCCCGCATGGCTCAGCCTCCCAACTCTGCAGGTCAACAACCTGGCTTAACGTGGATTGTGGCAGGCGCCCTCCAGCCCTAGGCGGGGGCAGTCCTGGAGAACATCCTTGGCCTGAACCAGCGCCCCTGACTCGCTATGAGCACGGGGGTGATGGGAGGACCCCGGTGGGAGCGCCGCGTCTGGAACCCCTTTGCAGCCCTCACCCTTCCACGCCCAGCGCGCTCACTGGCCTCCGCCTAGTCGGTCCCTCCTCCGGGAGCGCGCAACGGAGACGCTCAGCGCTCCCTGCAGCGGCAGAGCCGGGGCCCCGGCCAGGCCCACGCCCAGCGCCCTCCAGCGAATGCCCACCTCGCAGCGCCCGAGAACCAGTGCCTGTCCGTGGAGAAGCAGCTGGGGACAGCAGAGGTCCCAAGTCACGGAAATCGCAGAGTGGGGACGTTCACGAAAGAAAGGGGTGGGCGGGATTCCCTGGCGGCCCAGTGCTTAGGACACCGCGCTTTCACTGCCGTGAGCCCGGGGTTCAACCCCTGGTTGGGGAATTAAGATCCCGCAAGCCGCAGGGAGCGGCCGGAAAAAAAAAAAAGCAGCGGGGAAGGGGGGTACCGAGGTGGGGGACATCATCCCTGAATTGAAACATTTTAGAAGTGTGTTTCAGTCTTGCACTGACGAGGCAAAGGAAGCCTTCATGCGGTTTGGCAAACGTCTGCTACCCCCAGTATGTGCCCCCCTTCTTCCTTAGTATTAGGACAGCCAAGTTTTAGATGAGTAACCTGTCATCCAGAACAAAAACTACATCTCCGAACTTCCTGTATAGCCAGTTATGACCTTAGGATTAAGTTCTGACCAGTGGGATAGAAACTGAAGTGCTGTGTCTGTGATTCCCAAGAAATGTCCTTAAAGGGAGGAGCGATGCCCTTCTTCAGTCCTTCCTCCTTCCTGCTGGCTGGGAATGTAGATGTGATGGCCGAGGCTCCAGCAACCATATTACACCATGCAGTGGAAGCTACATACTGAAGACAGTTAAGTAACAAAATTCTCTGTAAAGGAACCAGGTCCCCAATATCAAGGGCACCCTGCCAACCCTGCATGGCTACTTCTGGGTCCCTTTTATCTAAAAAAGAAATACATTTCCATTACATGTCATTCAAGCCATTATTGTGTGGTTTTCTGTCTCACATAGCTGAACTGAACCCTAACCAATAAACAGAGGAGATACAATCCTTTTTGTTGGCAGAGGTGGGCAAGAACTGTAACGGAAGTAGGGGTTCCCTGTGTTAGCAAAGGTGGGAGACAGAGATGCAAGGAAAGTATCAATAGAATTGGCAGCACTGCTGACAGAAGTCAGATTGATTCGTGGATACACAGACATGGTGAAGGAAGAAGTGGATCAAGGACATCTCTGTAGTGGCAGCTGTGTAGGGTGGGGTCACAGAGGACATTGGGGACGTTAGCATGTTGGACTATGTAGGGACAGGTGTCATGGCTAGACAGGCGAGGTCCCTGTGTTGACAAAGGTTGGAGAGAGGCTCAAGGTAAAAAGAGGAATTGTTCCTGGAAGTTCTATCCATTTTAAAGGACCAGCTCAAGTCCTTGTCCATCTCCCTTGGTGGCCAGAGGTGTCCCTGTTAGTTCTTGTATCCGCTGACTTCCCCCAGCACCTCCTGCTGACCCACACAGCCTGTTGATCCTGAGGAGGTCCGTTGGGCCTGACTGTGAGGGCAGCTCGTCCAGCATTTCTCCTCATGTAGTCCTCACACCACCCTCATGGGGCTGCCCTGATGACCTGTGAAGAACACAGACTTAAGAACTGCACTCAATACCACGTGGATCAGCCCCTCTAAGTAGCCCCATGATTCTCACATATACTCAAGTCCAATCCACCTTTTTTATTTATTTATTTTTTTTTTGCAATCCACCTTTTTATAGGTCAGGAAACGGAGGCCCAGACAAGGAGTGTGGCTCCTCCAGAGGTCTCCCTGCCAGTCAGCAGAACACTTGAGTGAGAACCCAGTCCAGGGCTTGCTCCAATGCCCCGTGGATCTCCCAACACCTGCACCCTTTATCTTGGCTCTCTCCGGTGGTCAGCTGCTAATTTTAAAACTCTCTGAGATGGGGACACAATCTGCATGATCTCCTCCATGCTCGCAATCCTGGGACGGACTGCCAGCTGAGGACACCCCGTGTCTCCTCGGCACATCTCCCAGAGCTGTGTGCAGCTGCAGAGCCCTGGCCCCCTTTTGCAGCACCTCCCGAGCAGGCACAGGGCCTGCATGCCCTAGGACTCCACGCAGACTTGCAGGTTCTTCTGGCTGGACATTCAACGGACCCCTCCCTGACCCAGGGCCTGGGGAAGCACAGTAGGGGCTCCAAGATCAGAACACCCTCCTCAGATCCCAACCTAACCCCCTACCGGGCCTGCCTGCCCTTCCTCCCATCTCCCTAGTGCAGCCCTGCCCCCGCCCTCCCCACGCCCGGGGAAGGGGGAGAAGGGTATTGACATAACTGGCTGCAGCCCCTTTCTGCCCCAGAATCTGAAGCATCTTCAGGTGCAACTTCCCCTTCCCTCTCCTACTGGCTGACCTTCCATATTCCACCCCCCAGCCCCACCACCCCCCGCCAAAATAAAGTTCTGACTGGCTTCAGAATACTCCACAAATCTAGAAAAAAGGTACAGATGAACCAGTTTGCAAGGCATAAATAGAGACACAGATGTAGAGAACAAACGTACAGACACCAAGGGAGGAAAGCGGGGGTGGGGGTGGGGGATGAATTGAGAGATTGGGATTGACATGTATATACCAACATGTATAAAACAGATAACTAATTAGAATCTGCTGCATAAAAAAACTAAAATTAAATTTAAAAAAAAAGAAAGCTCCACAACCTGCCTTGGCCTTACCTGCTGCCATGGATTCCCCCACAGGTACTGCCCCACTGATGCCATTTCCAAGCGGGCAGGAGCCAGCACTCACCTCTCCGAGGAGGTCTCTGCGGGGCCAACTCCTAGAACATGCCCTGTCTTTTCACCTTCTAAGCTGTCACTAGTTCATGACAACCCCAGGCTATAAGCTGTCCCTGACCTCGCTATCTCCGTGGTCCGGGCCTAGGACTTCATGACTACAGAAGTCAGGTGAGGCGACCGCGTGGCACAGCCCGTTCAGGAGAGTGACAAGGAGGCAAGCCCCCATCACCCCCAAGGCCTTTATGGGCCATCCCAGTTTCCAAGGCTGGAGCGGCTGCCTTCGGCGCCACCTGGCGGCCGCCTCCCGAAAGCGGAGAGTGGACCCAGCGCGGGCCGCTTCCCGCGGGACGGGCGGGTAGGCTCGGGGGTGGGGGGTCGCCCATCTTAGAGAGCCGAGACCAAGCGGCCCAGGGCCTGGCACGTCTCTGGATTCCCGCGGATCCCGCGGTCCTCGCGAGACCCCGAGACGCGGTGCCACCCGGCCCCTAGCGGCGGCGGACGGCCCCGTCGGACGCTGCTGGGCGCTCGGCGGCCGAGTGAGCGTGCGCGCACGCGCCCGCCCCACGCATCGCCCCGCACCGCCGCGCGCTCGCACGCACGCACACCCCGACGCTCGCCCGCGCCGGGCGGTCTCCCACGCAGTGAGCGGGCAGAGAGCTCCGGAGGCAGCTACTCCGGGAGAGTAAGGGGCTTACGCGCGGGGAGCTAGCGCGGGCACTCCAAGACCCATTTTTTTTCCATCTCGCTTCGCGCGCGGAGACGCCGCCGTGGCCGCACCGTCCTCATGGGTGACCCCCCTCAGGGCGGGACCTGGGGGGTCCGTGCGGCCCAGGCCCCTCAGACCAGCCTGTGCGAGCCCAGACCAGGCCGCTCCCACCTGCCGGCCGCGGCGGCCAATGAGAGCCTGGCCTGGTGATGTCATGGCCCGACCGGATCCTGGTGACGAGAAGTCCGAGGTCACCCGTCAGGGAACCAGCGCAAACCCACCCGCGGGGGTTCCGGAAGTTTCCACTGCGGCGGCGGCCTCACCCCGCAGCCTCGCGCGTGCCACCACGTTGGCCTTCCTTGTCGGGTGTCCCGGAGCCACCTCTCCCTCCCCCCGGGGGTCTGCTCCCTCTTCGGGGGTCCCCTTCGTGTCCCCTCGTGATCTCATGTTCACATCCTCATTCTCACAGGTGTCACCTTTTCTCCACCGGTGCCACGCGGGCCCCTGAGGGGGTCCTCAGCCGCATTTTCACGTGCCCGTCCTCCCATGCCACCCCTGCTCTGTCGTGGCCAGGGATGCTCATTTATTCGGCCCCCAGCCCCGACTTGTCAATGTGTCCAAGTGTGTCCGTCCGTCTGTGAATGTCGGTCACTGCGTTTGTCTCTGGCTGTCACTGCATGAGACTGTCCGTCTGCATGTGTCTGTCTCCGCGGGCTTCTGTCCGTCTGTCTGTCCCTGTGGGTGTCTGCTCCGCCGCTGAGGGTCTTTCTGTCGTGTCTGTCACAGCGTGTCTGTCCGTCTGTCGGCGTCTGTCACTGGAGTGCGTCTGGGCCCCGGGGTCTCTGTGTCTGGGCTCCGAGAGAGGGAGAGGGAGAGGAGGTGGCAGCCCGGGGAGGCGGGGAGGGGCGGGGGCGGAGACAGTGGGCGGGGGCGGGCGGGGGCGCCGAGCGGCCCGGAGGGGGTGTGTGCGGGGGGCCGGAGGCGGCGGCTGTCAGAGTCGGCTCAGCCTGCGCTGGGGAACATCGGCCGCCTCCAGATCCCGGCGCGGCCCGGCCCGGCCGCCTCAGGTGAGTCTCCCGCCCCGCCCGGGACCCTCCTCCGGCCCGCGGCCCATTCCGCGTCCCGGAAACGGTGCGCTCCCCGAGGGACCCAGGCTCCCAAACAGGACGCCCACCGCGCCCTGGGGCCTGCCCAGCGACGCCCCCCGACGCCCCACACTCACCCTTAACTCTTCCCTCACCGCCGCATACTTAACGACTGCCGCGCGGGAGACAGCATCCCGCAGGGCCAGCTGCCGCCTCTGCTCTCGAATTCCTGTGGGGGTCCCCCGAGCGCCGCTGCCCCTGCTCGCCCCGAAGTCTGGGACCACTGGAAGATGCCCCCTGCTTGGGGGCGGAATCCGAGCTGCGCAGGTTCCTGGAGCCCGGCTGGGCCCTCCGGGAACCCGCGACCCCAGCGCCCCTGCGCAGCTCCCAGCCGAAGCCCCCTCCCAGGCCCAGGCGTCCCCCTCCCGCGGGGACTCCGTCTCTATTTTAGGGGAAGGGGAGGCTTAGCGGAAGCCCTGAGTTATAATTAGCCCCACTCGGGTTTCCTAGTTAATCTCCATCACCACCACCCCAGCTCAGGGCGGGGAGGGCTGGGTGAGGGGTGACCGGCGGAAGAGGGGGGAGTTCCGACCCGGGGAATTTTGATCCCTTGGCTGGAGATTCCGGAACCGCAGCAGCTGCTGCCCCAAAATAGCGCCCCTGCCCCTGCAGCCGGGGATCTCCGGAGCTCCGAGAACGCAGGCGTCCCGGCTCGCCCTTCAGACCCCTCGACAATGCCCGCGAGCCCCCAGACCCCCGCCCCAAGTTCCCGGCTCCTGGACTCGGGGCGGGGAGCGCCGTCCTTTTCTCGGTCTCTACTGCCCCCCGCTGGCGGCAGCGTGCACCGCAGCATCGGATGGATGGGGGACTCGAGTCCTGTGGGGCCAGGGCCAGCGAGCCTGTTGGCTGAGGCTAGGCGAGGGGGGTGCGCAGTTGACGGGCATCCGCGGGTACCAACGCGCTGTGTCAGACAGTGGATGAGGCGGGGCTGGGTGGGGCAGGATGGGGAGTAGGCAGGATTTGGGGTACCCCGGGAACTGCGACTCCCACACCCTGAATGCCCAACCCACACCCCCCCAGGGTCCGGCCCTGGCCAACTGCATGAGAGGCTGAGCCTTCACGCCACCTCAAGCTCCCCCATCGGCTCCTCCCGTCAGTGAGGGCCCCGCCCCTGTCTGGTGGCCTGTGCGTGGCCTGCGGCCTCTGGTGCTGGTGCCCCGCACTGCTCTCGAACTGGGCCCCAGGCAGTCCACCCAGCTGGGGGAAGGAAGTGAGGGCGGTGGTTCTTCTGCGGGGCAGGGGAGGGTATTGCTTGGCAGGTCTGTCTCTGTTCCCTGCATTTGTCCGTCTGTGTGTATGTATGTGTGCCTGATCTCTGTCCCCTCTTGCTTCTCCCTGTCTATGTCCTTGTCTCTGCCTGTCTCCCTCCCTCCCTCCCTCCATTTCTCTCCTTTCTGCCAACCTGCCCCACCTCCTCTGCAGCTCAGTGATAACCCCTGGGCAAGAGTGTTACCTAATCAGCTCCTCCCTCCTGGCAGCCTTGAGCCTTCACCCTCTGCCTTTCTTTCTCCCAGCAGACGCCTGCCTGCCCTGGCAGCCATGAGGCCCCCGTGGTGTCCCCTGTACACGCCCTCCCTGGCTTCCCCGCTCCTTCTCCTCCTCTTCCTCCTGGGAGGAGGGGCAGAGGCTGAGGGCCCAGAGGACCCAGAGCTGCTGGTGACGGTGCGTGGGGGCCGGCTACGGGGCCTCCGCCTAATGGCCCCTGGGGGCCCTGTCTCTGCTTTTCTGGGCATCCCCTTCGCAGAGCCACCTGTGGGCCCCCGTCGCTTTCTGCCACCAGAGCCCAAGCGGCCCTGGCCAGGGGTGCTGAATGCCACAGCCTTCCAAAGAGTCTGCTACCAATATGTGGACACCTTGTACCCCGGCTTTGAGGGCACCGAGATGTGGAACCCCAACCGTGAGCTGAGTGAGGACTGCCTCTACCTCAATGTGTGGACAACGTACCCCCGGCCTGTGTCCCCCACCCCTGTCCTCGTCTGGATCTACGGGGGTGGCTTCTACAGTGGGGCCTCCTCTCTGGACGTGTATGATGGTCGCTTCCTGGCCCAGGCCGAGGGGACTGTGCTGGTGTCCATGAACTACCGGGTGGGAGCCTTTGGCTTCTTGGCCCTGCCGGGGAGCCGGGAGGCCCCAGGCAATGTGGGTCTACTGGATCAGAGGCTGGCACTGCAGTGGGTGCAGGAGAACATAGCAGCCTTCGGGGGGGATCCAACGTCAGTGACTCTGTTTGGGGAAAGCGCAGGTGCCGCCTCCGTGGGCATGCACCTGCTGTCCCCACCCAGCCGGGGCCTGTTCCACAGGGCCGTGCTGCAGAGCGGGGCACCCAATGGGCCCTGGGCCACAGTGGGTGTGGGAGAGGCCCGCCGCAGGGCCACGCTGCTGGCCCGCCTCGTGGGCTGTCCACCTGGTGGGGCTGGTGGCAATGACACAGACCTGGTGGCCTGCCTGCGGACGCGGCCGTCTCAGGATCTGGTGGACCATGAGTGGCATGTGCTGCCTCAGGAAAGCGTCTTCCGCTTCTCCTTCGTGCCTGTGGTGGATGGAGACTTCCTCAGTGACACGCCCGAAGCCCTCATCAATGCTGGAGACTTTCATGGCCTGCAGGTGACTAGTGGCTGGAGGGGGTGGAGCTGCTTCCTCTAGACCTGTTCTTCACCTGCCCCTCCCCGTGGGGACCCAGGCATGAGGGCTCCTCAAAACCCACCCCCAAAGGCCCAGGCTTCTGGGCCCCATAGCCCACTCCTCTTCCCTGAGGGCTCAATCCCAGGGTGGTCAGTGGGACAGAGAGGAAAGGAAATGTGGGTATATTTTCTCTTTCTCTCTTTCCCTTCCCCAATCTCGAACTCTTCCTCCCTGGATCTGGGTCTATAACTGTTCGTCTCTCTGGCTCTTTGTCCATCTGTTTCTGTCTGCCTGTCTGTCTGTGCTTCCCCTCCCCCCCATCCCTCCATCCTGTCCCCTCAGGTGCTGGTGGGTGTGGTGAAGGATGAGGGCTCCTATTTTCTGGTTTACGGGGCCCCAGGCTTCAGCAAAGACAACGAGTCTCTCATCAGCCGGGCCCAGTTCCTGGCCGGGGTGCGGGTCGGGGTCCCCCAGGCAAGTGACCTGGCTGCCGAGGCTGTGGTCCTGCATTACACAGACTGGCTGCACCCTGAGGACCCGGCGCGCCTGAGGGCGGCCATGAGTGATGTGGTGGGCGACCACAACGTCGTGTGCCCCGTAGCCCAGCTGGCTGGGCGACTGGCCGCCCAAGGCGCTCGCGTCTATGCCTACATCTTTGAACACCGTGCATCCACGCTCTCCTGGCCCCTCTGGATGGGGGTGCCCCACGGCTACGAGATCGAGTTTATCTTCGGGCTCCCCCTGGAACCCTCGCTAAACTACACTGTCGAGGAGAGAACCTTTGCCCAACGACTGATGAGATACTGGGCCAACTTCGCCCGCACAGGGTCAGAGGGGCTGAGGGGAGGAGGGCCTCCAGGAGCCAGGGAGGCAAGCAGGGGGGGAACAGACAGAGAGGGAGGGAGACAAGCAGAAAGGGGGGGGGGCGGCGTGAGTTCACAAAGGTAAGGAGACAAAGGGGGAGAGAGAGAATGACAAAGGAGAGAAGGGAAGGGGGGAGGAAGGCAAGGTGGTAGATCCTGATGAGACAAGGACAGAGCTGAGGGAGGCAAAGAGAAGAGACAGACAAGGAGAGACAGACAAAGGAGTTACCACAGCAGTTAGGAGTGTGGACTGTAGAACTGGCTCAATTGGACCAGTGATGATTTTTTTAGCTGTGACACACACGAACGCACACACACGCACACAGTTTACCTGTCTGAAGAAGGGGACCATAAATATCCCATCACATGGGTGTCCGCAGAAGTAAACATGATGTTTGTAGAGCCTGAGTATATAGTAAGGGCTCAATAAATCATAGCAATTTTTTAAATGGGAGAAACAAAAATGGAAAAGAAAAATTGAGGGGAAAAAAAAAGAGGAACAACAGAAAGAGGGAGGGCAGGAGGAAGGGAAGACTCCAGAGGACGGAGCATATTGGAAAAGAGGAAGGATGAAGGCGAAGTTGGGAGGGAGGAGACGGGGCTCCCTGGCGCCTAAGAGGGAACTGGCATGGGTCAGGAAGCAGCCTGCCTCCTCCTACTCTCCAGCTCCATTCCCCAGCCCCCAGGGGCTGAGCTTTCCCTTTCCGCAGGGACCCCAATGACCCCCGGGACCCCAAAGCCCCGCAGTGGCCACCATACACGGCGGGAGCGCAGCAGTACGTGAGCCTGAACCTGCGGCCGCTAGAGGTGCGGCGGGGGCTGCGCGCCCAGGCCTGCGCCTTCTGGAACCGCTTCCTACCCAAATTGCTCAGCGCCACCGGTACGCAGGGGCCAGCGGGCAGGGGCTGGGAGGAGGCGGGGGAGAAAAGGGGCGCGGAGAGAGAGAGGGAACTGGGAGCCGGCCGGGTGTAACCCCTCTCTTCTCCCCCCAGCCTCGGAGGCCCCCTGCACCTGCTCAGGCCCCGCCCACGGGGAGGCTGCCCCGAGGCCCAGGCCCGGCCTCCCCCTGTCCCTCCTCCTCCTCCTCTTCCTCCTCCTCTCCCGGCTCCTGCGGCTGTGACCACGGCCTCTTCCCCCTCCGGCCTCAGGGGGCCCCTCCTCTAATGAGTGGTCGGACTGTGGGGAAGGGCTCCACTCAGGGATCTCCGACCCAGCGCCCCCTCCCTCCTCAAACCGAGAAACTCAAACTGGACGGGGCTGGGGGCAGGGGGGTGGGAGGACACCTACGACCCATCTCAGGGATCCACACGCCTTTATTGTTTATACGGAAATGAAAAAGCCAATTTTCTTTTTTTATACAATTATAATTTGGAGCCTGAGCTTGATGTTGGGGTGGGAGGGAGGCCCCAGGGCTAGATAGCAACCCCAGTGGGGCTGTAACCGCCAACCATTTCTGTCTCTTCTCTTTTCCCCACCAACCCACGGACCCTCCTCCTCCGATCCCTTCCTTCCCCCCCGTCTTCCGGTCATTTTCTCCCCCTCCCTCCTCCTTCCCGCCGTCCTTCTCTGGCCCCGCCTCTACCCTCGTCCTTCCCCTGGTCTTCCGTCTGTCGCACGTTCTGCTGATCCTCTTTCCACCACCCCACGTGGTCTCCTACATTCTCCGTGTGTCCTCCCTGAACCCACGCCCCCCTCCATGTCCGTTCCCGTCCTTCCCCATGTCCTCCCCCCCCACCCACTTGCCGGGCACCCTGGCCGCAGACACGCTGGACGAGGCTGAGCGCCAGTGGAAGGCTGAGTTCCACCGCTGGAGCTCCTACATGGTGCACTGGAAGAACCAGTTTGACCATTACAGCAAGCAGGATCGCTGCTCAGACCTGTGACCCAGGAGGGACCCCCTCATCCCGCTGCCCTGCCCGCTCCGCCCGGCCCCTCAGCTGTATATACTATTTATTTAAGGGTTGGGATATAACAGAGGATCCCTAGACCCTGCCCACCCACCTCCGACTTTCCCCTGGGGCTCCCCGCCCTCTGCATGCCTCGGGCCGAGCCCCCTCCCCCGCGGTGCCTTCGCCCCTCTGGGCTGCCAATAAACTGTTCCAGCCACAGGAGTGTGCGCGCCTGGGGAGCCAGGGTCCGGGCAGAGTGCCTCAACCACTGGGATTGAGTGAATGGAGGGATGGGTGCTCAAGCCAGCGGAAAGAGCGGATCTGAGAGGTGGTGTGAAGGGCGCCCGCGCCACGCCCCCGCCGCGGCGGCCGAGTACGGTCAGCCGCCGCGGCGAGTACAATCCATCCGTCCTGCGAGGTGGAGCTCAAGCCTGCGCAGTGAGGACGGCGGCGCGGACGCGGCGGTGCATTGTGGGAGCTCCGCCCCGCGGCTTGGTGCTGGTGGCCGCGGGGCGCGCCACGCGCTTAAACCTGGGGACAGGCGAGAGCGACCTCAGGGCCTGTACGCCAGTCCTACCCGCAGTTAGCCCAAGACTCGGGACCGAGAGGAAGCGCTAGAGCCCAGAGTTCTCCCTGGAGTTCGCTCCGCGCCGCCTGGAGGACGAATCTGCCCGGCCCGGCGACCGCCGCTCCCGCCCACCGCCCTGGAGCCGCTGAAGGACGTCCACCTGGGTCTGGACCCGCCCGGCCGCGGCGGCGGCCGCGCTCGCCTGGCCCTCCTCTCGGGCCATTACATTTACTATCATTACGGCTGCGACGGCGTGGACGACCGGGGCTGGGGCTGCGGCTACCGCACTCTGCAAACGCTGTGCTCATGGCCAGAGGGCCGGCCGGCGGGCGTACCCGAACTGGCTGCGGTGCAGGCGGCCCTAGAGGACATGGGCGACAAGCCCCCCGGGTTCCGGGGCTCTCGGAGCTGGATCGGCTGTGTAGAGGCCAGCCTCTGCCTTGAGCACTTCGGGGGTCCCCAAGGGCGCCTATGTCACGTGCCCCGTGGAGCAGGGCTTCAGGGGGAACTGGAGAGGCTTTATTCCCACTTCGCAGGGGACGGGGGACCTGTAATGGTTGGAGGGGATGCGGATGCCCGGTCAAAGGCCTTGCTGGGAGTGTGCCTGGGGCCAGGCACGGAAGCCTACGTCCTGGTATTGGACCCTCACTGCTGGGGTGCCCCGAAAAACCCTAGTGAACTACAGGCTGCTGGGTGGGTGGGCTGGCGAGAAGTGAGCACAGCCTTTGACCCCAACTCCTTCTACAACCTGTGCTTGACCAGCTGTAACTCGGAAAAGCAGCTGCTCACCCTGGACTGAGGCTAAGGACCCAGAACTGAGCCTTCTCTAGCGCCATACCCATTGATCTAACCCATCTCAAAGGCAGAGGCTGCCTGATGTCAGACCCCCAAGGAAGTCCCAGCAGAGCCTGGGATCTTTGGTGTCAATAAAGTGGCAAGGCCCAGCCACCATGGCCCCAGCTAATTTGGGGGAGAATCTGGGGAAGTGTATTACATATGTACATTAAGCCAGGAGTCACCACGCAAGTGCTTTTATTGGCAGTAGGGCTGAACGTACAAAAACTTCTCAGAGCTGGATGGGACAAGGCAGTCACAAGTATAGATGATACCCGGAGTGAGGAAACGGATATGACTCAAAAGAAATCCACATCATCTGGAGCATCCAGGTCACGGTATTCCACAATGGCCCGTGGGTCTCCACGGACCATCCTGTGAAATAAGAAAGAGGTAAGATGGGGTGAGATTTGAGGGTCCCTGAAAGGGAGTTTGAAGAGGGCCAAGAAAACTTAGACATCTTAGCTCAGTCTCACCTGTTTCGGGGTTTCCCAGGATAACCTCCCTGGCCTCGGAAGGCATCATAGTTCCCTCGGCCAGCACCATAGGGAGCGTGGGGGTATGGAGGCCCTCCTGTGGGGACTGCAGGGCGAACAGCACCAGCTATGAAAAAGATCGGTGCTGAGTTGAAAAACTGTAACCTCAACTACATCCTAGCTAAGTTTTCTTTCTCCCAGCCCCAGTCCAGGTCCTTTCAACTCCCTCTTACACTTACCTCCATAGCCCAAGATGGGGGGCCGGGGCTGACCATAGGGCATCAGGCCCTGGGGAGTCTGGTGTGGGTAGGGGAGTCCCGGGGTCAGACCTGGGGGGAGTACAATACGGACAGGGACGTGAATTACTGCGGGGGGGGGGGAGTGGGGGGGCAGGAGATGGACAGCTGGCTTTTTAGTAATATGGTCTGAGAGTGGGGCAGAAACTTCTTAGGATACGACAAGTTAAAGGGAAACAGGAGGGGCTTCCCTGGTGGCGCAGTGGTTAAGAATCCGCCTGCCAATGCAGGGGACACGGGTTCGAGCCCTGGTCCTGTAAGATCCCACATGCCGGGGAGCAACTAAGCCCGTGTGCCACAACTACCGAGCCTGCACTCTATAGAGCTCGCAAGCCAGAACTACTGAGCCCACGTGCCACAACTACTGAAGCCCGTGTGCGTAGAGCCCATGCTCCACAACAAAAGGAGCCACCGCAATGAATGAGAAGCCCACGCACCGCAACAAAGGGTAGCCCCAGCTCACCACAACTAGAGAAAGCCCACGCGCAGCAACGAAGACCCAACGCAGCCAAAAATAAATAAATAAATAAACCAGAAGTCTTTGAACAGTCAAGGGCGAGGGAATGGGGCAGACCCTCATGGATCGTATCTTACTCTGGGCAGGGCCAGGTGGCTGAGCTGGCTTGATCTCAGGCAGAGCTGGTCGCTTGGCATCAGTGAGAAAGTTGTTAAAAAATGCTACCTCCTTCTTCACTTCCTCAATTTTCTCTGCATGCTTGTTGAAGATATGTTTGCGTACAAACTCAGGGCCCTGGGTGAACAGAGGTGGTGAGAACTGAGTCAGCAAGGACGGTTCCCTAGCTCCCCAGACCCAACCTGCAAGGACGCTCCACCTCCCCCCCGTCTCGTCCCAATGAGCAGTTCCTCCCCAGGCTCTGAGGAGGCTTCCTGGCTGAACCCTCTCCTCCCACAGTCCTAACACGCAAATGTCTAACATCCCAGACCTTGAATTTCTTGCCACTGAGAGGGCACAGCCACTTATCCTTGCCCAGTTCCTGGGTGTTGGAGGTCACAAACTTCTCCACTTCCTGCTCAGGGTCTTTGCGACCCATCTTCTGGGCCTCTTCCTCTGAAAGAGATTCCCGCACACTCAGCAGCGGAGTCAGCTTCTCCTCAAACGTCTTCTGCCATTCTAGCACTGTGGTTTTGGAACAGACGGAGAGCAGGTTGGAGAAGGGAGCCCAGCGGTGGGGATTAGAGGAGGGGGTGGCAGAGCACTGCTACCAGAGCAGAGCTAAGGCCAGAGGCAGCTGGGAGAGAGGGAAACCAGGAGTGGGAAAGCTGGGAGCTCACCTTCTCCGTGGCTGATGCGGTTGGGCGGCATGGGCCCCCGAACGTGGATGATGCCACAGCGGTTGGGCATCTCATCCTCGTTGGGGTACTCGCACGTGTTATAATAATCCAGGGAATGCACGATGCGCAAATAAAGGAGGAGTTTGTCCAAAACCTAAGAGAAATGAGAAGCTGAGAGTTCCCCATACACTTGCCCCTTGACCGCCCCGAGCCAGGCTCCCGCACGCCCTCCCACGCCCCACACACTCTGCGCCCACCGGCACCTTGATCAGCTTCTCGTCCCGCTCCACGTTGATCTCTGCTGGGTTCCCCTCCTTAGGAGGCTCCTCAGGAGGGGCGCCCCCACTGCTCCCCAGCAGCTCCTCCTCCTCAGCACTCACTTCCTCAATCAGGTAGTCAGTGATATTCTTCAAGATGGGGTTCTGCGAGGGCAGGCTCTGGCAGGGGGAGAGGGGGAGCGGGGGAGCGGACACAACTCCTCAGGTCGCCTAGGAACCTCCTCATTTGAAAAGGCAAGGGGGGCACAAGGGAGTTCAGGGCTCCGCCGGGCTGTCACATCTGCCTCACTGTCGGTCTTAATTTCTGCACGTGTTCTGCCCTAGCCGATAAATAATCACTAATACCAATCTGTTTTGCTGGAAGCTGCCCAGGAGGAGAGGGGCAAACACGGGGGTGGGTACAAGTGGCTCAATGCTACAGATCAGGTAAGGCCAGAGGTGCCCACAGCAGATGAGGGGGAACCAGCGGCTTTTTAACAAGTTCCACGAGGAGTCACTAACCGTTGGCAGGGGAGGCGTCCCAGGCTCAGAGGCCCAGAGCTGGGTCCTGTCGTCCAGTGTATGGATCAGCTTGGCCGCCAGCTTGATGTCGTTGCGCACTATCTGCTTGTGCTGGGTGATGCCGTTGATGTTGCGGACGCGACGGGTCAGGTCTCTGTTCACACCGGGGCTCAGCTCACACTCCCGGAGCTGGAGGGAAAAGGCGGCTCGCCGACACTTGCCCGAGAGCCTCTCAAAGACTGGCCCGACCGAGCGTGCCAGCGATCAGCGCCCCCTAAGGACAGGGACCAGGGGCCTCTTGTTCACGGGAACAGTCTCCGAGCCAAACCCAGAGACAACGGCATCCAATTCACGTGAGCAGACTCAATGGAAGAAATAAGGGGCAGCTGGATGAAGCCATCACTGAACACAGGAATCGGACACTGAGGGGAGCACGGGGAGCCCCGCCCTCTCTTCCTCAACAGTCCCACTCCCAGGACTCACTCGGATATTCTGCAGGTTCCAACAGATCTCTTTAATGTTAACGCTGCGGTCAAAGGTCACCCAGCCACGACGGAAAAACCTAAACAAGAAAATGTCAGCATAATCCTGGGATGGAGGTGATGTTGGCCACCAACCTTCCCGGCACCTTTTCCCCAAGGTATCCAGGGTCACACCTCCCTCCATTCCTTACCTCCTCTCGGGCTGGGGCTCCGATAATGCCACACGCATAAAGCCGGGATATCTTTTACAAAGCTGGAAAAGCAGAGAAACAGAAGCCCCGCTTTGTGATTCAAGGATTCACTTCTTCCTCCGATCCCCATGTCCTCAGAACCCCGGGGAACTGCCTTTTCCTCTTTCCTTGGACTAGGAAGAAGCAATTAAGGGCTTAAGAATAACAGCCCTTGAACGCAAAGCACGCACCCAGGGCCAGCCTCTTTGAAGGGCGCGGGCCCCCGGGAAGGGGGCCTCCCCATCACAGAAACAGAGATGTAGGTCAGAGGCGGCGCCAGGTTATCTTCTCGCTGTCGCCCCCACCCGAAGGAATGGAGCCTGGGCGCCATCCCTGCCCCCAGTGCCGTTCTTCCCACTCACAGAAATGATCTCAGCCCGGGAGATGTTGGGTGCAATGTTGCGCATGAAGAGAGAGCAAGTCTTATGCAGCGGTCGGGGTTTACATTCCAGCCCGGGAGCGTCCTTCGGCTTCTCCCTCTCCTCCTCCTTGGGCTTCTCCTTTTCCTTGAGTGCTTCCTCTATGCAGGAGGTGGTGGGAGTTGGTGAAAATTTATTGTCGCTCGAGGAAGGGAGGATAGAGGAGCTGTCAAACCTCCCCGCACCCGTCCCTCCCAAAAGGCCACCCTCCCATCAATTTCACCAACCTCTCCCCTCCCCCTGCCACCCCGTTCAATATGAAGAGGCTGGACTAGAAGCAAAGAAAATAAAACCTACCAGCCTCGTCCTTCTCCTCCTCGGCCTGGCCACTCTCCGACTCCGACTCCGACTCGGACACACTGCCTTCGTCAAAGCTGTCATCGCCACTGTGCTTCCTATTCCGCTTCTTGCTGCTCTGTGAGAGCCGCAGCGAGGGGAGATGAGTCAGGCACCAGGACCCAGCCCCGACACTGAGCCTGTGCAAGGGAGAGCCTACCTTTTTGGCTTCTTTCTCAGAGTCTTCTTTCTTCTCTTCCTTGTCCCCATCACCCTCGGATTTCTTAGTTTTGTCATCACTAGAACTGTCGTTTTCAGCCTACAGGTAGAGACCAATCACCAGGGATGCTGGTCTCCCCGCCTTCAGCCTTTGTCAGAGGGCCCTGCCCACCCTCCACAGCTGAGCCCACAAGTTCGCCTGCCCCCACCCGAGACACAAGCCCCCAAGCAGCTCCGTTCTCCTCCCCAGGCCGCACAGGCAGCACCCAGCAGCCCCAGCACTCAGACCTGTTTGCCATCTTCTTTCTTGTCATCCTTCTCATTGGCCTTGCGTTCTCCATCCCCCAGGCCTGGTCCAACCCGGCCTTCCTCTTTCTTGCTGGGCTCCCCAGGCTTTCCTGCCTGTTCCTCCTCCTCCTCCTGCTCCAGGATGCGTAGATCATTCTCTGTACCTCCTTCCATCTTAATCACAGCTACCAACAAAGGGAGCAGAGGTCACCATCCAAGGGCCCTGGCCTTCAGCCTCTGGCTTTCTGTCCATCCATTTCCATTTTCAACCAAGACCTCGGTCACCAGACGGTCCCACCCCTCCCAATCCACGCACCTGCATCCAGCATCTTGACGATGGCATCGGCCTTGTCTATGTCCAGCAGAAGAGTATCAAACCAGCCGCTCTCCATGAGGGACAGGAACACCCTCAGTCGGTTTTGCAGGGCCCCCCGGGCCTCCTGCCGACGCTTCCCCACCTCATCTGGGTGGTACTTAGACCGAAACCTGGGAAGGAAGTGGGGAAGGAAGAGGCCAAACAGTCACTGGAGGCCAGAGCCAGGACATGGGGAGGGGCCCGGGAAAATCAGGGGAGAGCCCCCATCCTCTCACACCCACAAAAGATCATAAAAGCAGAGATGAGGGGAGAGGGGTGCACTAGAACCACCCAACCCCCCAAAAGGAACCAGAGGTTATGCTCTGAGAAGATCTAGGGAAGAGCCAGGAACTAAGAGCTCTGGATCTGGAAAGAGCATGACTACAGGGAGCCAGGGTTGGCGGCAGACTGCCCGCCCTGAGTATCTGGGAAACACAAATTTTAAAAAGTGTAGTTTACCAAAGCTTCCCAGAGGAACGCTGAGGAAATAGTAGGCCCCAAAGAACCTCCCTCTCCTTGCCAACCCCAAACTAGAGTCATTAAAAGGACTGCTCCCACCAGCTCCCTCCATCCCTTGGTGGAAGACAGGGAAACCTGAAATCACCAGAGAGGAAAAGCCAAAAAAGGCAGGATACCTTTCTCCCCCCTTGGGAAGAGAAGCAGATGGTGAAGGGACAGGGCAAGACCAAAGGGAGAGACTGAAGTGCCCTTATAACCTCAGGTACTGCCCACGGGGGTCGAGAGAGGACAGGGTGGGTGTGTAGGGTAGATCATGAAAAAGGAAACACTTAAATTAGGACCCTGGGCAGGGGGGCAGGAGTGGGCGGGGGGGAGACAGAAGAAATTAGGATATGCAAAAAAGAAAGGGGAAAGTGAGAGAAAGTCCCAGAAATCAAAAACAAAAAGGAAAACTAAAGACCAAACAGACTAGGGGGAGGAAAAAAAAAAAACAAACAGTAGAAAGGAGCGTTAGGCGAGAGCAAGAACAAGGACGGAGAAAGAATGAAAGGTTCATGAGAGAGTGAGACAAAGACACAGATTAAGAAGAAAGAGGAGACAGTGACAGAACAGAACCACAAGTTGAGCGTAAGAGGAAAGGAAAGCCGCAGGCGTCACCTCCAGGATCTTTACCTTGGCCGCTTGGTCAAACAGAGCTCAAGATTTAACTAGCCGCGCCCAGGGCCCATGCTGGCTGGTGGGCCACCGGCTGGCTCCTGGCTGGGGCGCCCGGCCCGGATGCCCCAGCCCCGCGGGAGTCCGCGGTGGCGGCCCTGACTGGCTAGCTGCCTGAGCAATCACATTCAGCTAAGCCGCTGCATTGTGCACAGCGGTGCCCTGCCTGTCTGCCTGGCCGGGGCAGCGCCGTCAGCCCAGGGGCTCATGTATGGGCTGGGTATGGTGGGGGTGGAGGTGGGTTTGCTCCGAGCTCCGTCGATGAGCGGGTGTGGTTCCCAGTTCTGGCTCTTTTCAGGGAGGAGGAGCAGAAAGAGGATGAGGAGGAGGAGGAGCAGGAAGGGGGGAAAAGATGGTTGATTAAAATTAAAACATCCACAAAAGGAAAAAAACTAAAATTCTCTTTCTGTCAAACGACACTGAGATCTTTGCTTTTCTTGTCTGGATTCACTCGTTGCTTTTGGGAGGATGCCATAGCCACACCGGGTCCCGGCGATCAGGGATGACAATGGCCCAGTATCAGCGAGTGGGAAGCAGCCTGTCTGCTGCCCCAAGGGAACAGGTGGCTCTGGCCAGCCGCCCGGAGGCGTCTCACTCACTGAGGACAGTGGGGAAGGGAGGTGGGGTGGGGGCCGTGGCGGGCGTGGAGGGGAGGAGGAGAGCCCATCAGCCAGTGCTGTGACGCCTCCCACCCCCCACCCCCAGGAAGTTCTGGGCTGGGGAGACTGGGAAGAGGACAGGGCCGCAGGCGCCAGCGGCGGGGCCAGGGGAGACATGCCAGGGAGGAGACAGCAGGAGAGGAGGGGCGCTCACCACTCCTCATCCTTGTGCGCCAGGAAGAAATCCTGCATCTGCTGCCTCCGGAAATCCAGCTTGTAGTCGTTATAGCGCTTAACGGCCTCTGTCTCGTCCACAGAGTCATCCAAAGACAGCAGAAACTCCTTGAAGCTCTTCATCACCGGCGGCGGCACACCCAAGTCGATCTCTGCTATGCTGCCCAGCCTGAGGGGGGGCCCGGTCAGGAAGTCTTGGTTGTGGGGGAAGAGTGGGGGGGATGGCGGGCCGAGGTAGCCGGCTGCCCCCTTCCTTCGCCCACCAGGGACATGGCCCCAGGCGCCAGCTGCGGCCGCCCCCCACGGGCTCAGTGTGCCTGAGCCACTTCTCCTGGCTCCAGCCGTGGTCCTCAGCAGCCCCAATCCGTCCCCCAGGCCTACCGACTCCCTTCTCCCGAGAACCCCAGAACCGCAGGTCTTTACCTGGCCTGGATAGGCAGAACATGATGCTGCATGATGTGGACGTCTGGATGGCCCCAGGGCTGAGGGGGGCCGTAAGCTGGGCCCCCACCCCCCCCAGCATAGGGCATCTCATAGCCACTGTGGTATGGGTCAGAGCTGTGCTCATCCCTGAGGGTGGGGGACACAAAAGTCAGACAGAGAAGGCCATCATGTCTCCTGAGAGCAAAGGCAGATGGGGCAGAGGGAGGGGCGCACCTGCAATGTGGTCTCTCACCCAAGGGTTTAGAGGAACCAAAAAAGATGGGTTTATGGGAACTTTGAGAAAAGGAAATGACCAAGAACGTTCTCAGCAGAAGTGAGGGAAGACAGCTGAGGCCCAGGTAGAACTGAGGCTGAGGAGAGAAGACAGAGAAACGGTGGCCATCTCACCAGTCTCGCCTCATGCGCTTCTGCGGCGGGCTGAGCTCGTGTCGGGGAGGAGAGAAGCGCTCTCGCCGATTCCTGTCATAGTCACGATATTCACCCCGACTGCGGCGCTCCCGGGCACGGTCCCACTCTCTGCAGATAAGAACAAGTAGCAGTAAATACGACACAGTTGGATACCCCAAGATCACACTCTTGGACAGGCCCTTCCCATCGTATTTGAGACATGAGACTAAAAGCCTGAAATTATAAAACTTCCCTCTAAGAGGAAAATAACTCTTGTCTACTTCCATCACTTCAGCCATTACCCACAAACTGATGGCCTGCCAACTCCTCCAGCCTGGCCTTTTTCCTGAGCTTCAGACCAACATCAACAACCCCTCCTAGACGGCCACTGTCACCTCAAAATCAACATGTCAGAATCGAGCCTATTATTTCTATCACTGTGGGGGCCCAAACTTGCTCCCCCCTCCTAGACGGCCACTGTCACCTCAAAATCAACATGTCAGAATCGAGCCTATTATTTCTATCACTGTGGGGGCCCAAACTTGCTCCCCCTCCAGCTTCCCACCCTCAGCTGCACCAACTTTATCACCAGGTATCCAGTTATCAAGTGTCACCCTCGCCACTAATTCGTTACTGGCTTGTTAATCCTCTGCCTCAAATCCTATGAAAGCTGTCCTTTTCCGTGCCATCTCCACAAACTCTGCCCTAGTCCATGTGCCCTGATCCTGGCCATTTCTCCTTTAAGTACAGCCTTGGTTTGTCTTCCCTACCTCTGGTCTCTCCCCTTCCTCCACTCCAAGGTCAAAGTGATCTTTCTCAAACACAAATCCAATCATGCCATGCCCTTGCTTAAATGCCAGTACAAAATATTATTAAAAACCTTGGTTCCGGGCTTCCCTGGTGGTGCAGTGGTTAAGAATCCACCTGCCAATGCAGGGACAGGGGTTCGAGCCCTGGTCCAGGAAGATCCCACATGCCACAGAGCAACTAAGCCCGTGCGCCACAACTACTGAGCCTGTGTTCTAGAGCCCTCGAGCCACAACTACTGAGCCCACACACCACAACTACTGAAGCCTGCGTGCCTTGAGCCCGTGCTCCACAACGAAAGAAGCCACCACAATTAGAAACATGTGCACCGCAACGAAGAGTAGCCCCCGCTCTCCACAACTAGAGAAAGCCCACACGCAGCAGCAAAGACCCAATGCAGCCAAAAATAAATTAATTATTTTTTTTAAAAAAAAACATATAGTCAAGAATCCAATTTAATAAAGTTTAAAATTCTTATTGCTTCATCAATGACATGAAGTGAAACTTTTTTAACTGTTTGGTGTCACTGCCTTGATTTGCGCTAAGGCACCAGCAGTTTTACTCATCACTGCTATAGTACCAAATGTCAATACAGTGAAAACAACAATACTATCTATCTTAATATTACTATAAAAATAGGTGTAAGCTAATAACAAATGCTGGAGAGGATGTGGAGAAAAGGGGACCCTCCTACACTGTTGGTGGGAAGGTAAGTTGGCGCAGCCACTCTGGAAAACAGTATGGAGAGTCCTCAAAAAACTAAAAATAGTTGCCATATGATGCAGCAATCCCACTACTCCTGGGCATGTATCTGGACAAAACTATAATTCAAAAAGATACATGCACTCCTATGTTCATAGCAGCACTATTCACAGTAGCCGAGACATGGAAATCACTTAAATGTCCACCGACGAATGAATAAACAAGATGTGGTAAATATATGCAATGGGATACCACTTAGCCATAAAAAAGAATGAGATAATACCATTTGTAACAACATGGATGGACCTACAGATTATCATACTAAGTCAAGTAAGTCAGAAAGAGAAAGACAAATACCATATGATATCACTTATACATGGAATCTAAACTATGACACAAATGAACTGTTATGAAACAGAAACAGACTCATAGAGAAGAGACTTGTGGTTGCCGGGGGGTGGGGAGGAATGGGGTGGGAGTCTGACTTAGCAAATGCAAACTATTATCTATAGAATGGATAAACAACAAGGTCCTACTGTATAGCACCGGGAACTATATTCAGTATTCTGTGATACACCATAATGAAAAGAATTTTTAAAAAATAATAAAAATTAAAAAGAAAATAAAAAATAGTTGTAAGCTTAGGGGCTTCCCTGGTGACACAGTGGTTAAGAATCCACCTGCCAATGCAGGTGACACGGGTTTGAGCCCTGGTCCGGTAAGATCCCACATGCTGCGGAGCAACTAAGCCCATGCTCCACAACTACTGAGCCTGCGCTCTAGAGCCCGCGAGCCGTAACTACTGAGCCCGTGAGCCACAACTACTGAAGCTCGGCACGTGGGATCTTCCTGGACCGGGGCTTGAACCCATGTCCCCTGCACTGGCAGGCGGATTCCCAACCACTGCGCCACCAGGGAAGCCCCTATCAACTGTTTCTTAACAGAAACACCTCAACTATAATTAACTCAAGCACATCCCAAAAAGCTAATCACTAGCTGAGTCAAACCTAATCAATTAACCCAACCATCACTATTCAAAGAACTCTTTCAGTTTTTAGGCACATATGCTGCTAGGGAACTTGTCTGACAACAGCTGCAGTCAAGTCAATTCTGTAATATTACTTTTTTGAATCAACATTTTTGGGGTATAACTTACAAACAATAAGACACACACACAAACACTGACTTTTCATACTTAAACTCTGCTGGACATTTCAAAAGCCAAGCCACAGCTAGCTCCTTGGCCAAGAGCAAATAGGCTGAACCACATGAAACGGTCAAGTATGAGCGATTTCATATGGTTCGCTCTAATAAAACCTTAAGGGAAATGCAACGAGACTTGAATGCAAGAGAATAAGACGGGGGACGAAATTTTAAAAAGCAGTGTCTTACCGATCATTCCAATCATCTCCTCGACGTCTTTCATCTCTTTCCCGGGAACGGTCATAGTCGCTGCGCTCTCGTCTAAACTTGTCCCGGCGCCTTCGATCATACTCATCATCACTGTCACCCATGGCTCGGAAAGAAGGGGCCTGGAGCCCGGACAGGGATAATCGGGGTGTTGAACAATGACGACAGGAGCAAAGGATTCCCGCCCCCCCTTGGAGCAGCACGCCCGCCTCCCTCCGCAAAGGCCAACCTTCCGCTGTCCCCGCCATCCTAAGCCCTCGGCCCCGGCAGCTGTAGGGATCCGACTCTCCACTCGCCCCCAGGGGCCTCCACGCCCACCTCCCCGCCCACCCGCAGGCCCCAGTCCCAGCTGCCGGCCCCAGCCCGGCTCTCCAGGCCCCTCCCCTCCCCCACCAGGGAGCGTTGGCGGCCGTTCGTCTCGCGCTCAGGCCAGCAGATTCTCCCGGTGACCTGGGCCCGCCCCTTGCCTCGGGCGCGCGACGGGGACTGCTAGTGTGAGAGGGAGACGCGGGGCTCCCAGCGACGGGGCCGAGTAGACGCGAAGAAAGTGGGACAGCAGAGGATGGGCGGTCGGCGCGCGCCGCCCGAGCTGCGCCTGCGTCACCCGCAGAACGGCGCCTCGGCTCACAAACTACAACCCACGGTGCCTGATCTGGAACCAACTCAAAGAGGCAAAGGCGGGGAGCACCGGGGGCTGATGGGAAGGGGAGGGGACCCGGAAGTCTCGCGCGCTTTCCAGGACGAGAACTGCGGGCGAGAGGAACTACGGGAGCAGAGCGGGACCAAGCGTAGCCTCGGGAGGGCGATGGAACCCTCTGGGCGTGAGGGGAAGTTTCCTCCCGCCGAGGTCGAAGGTCGCGCTTTCCCGGATGTGCCCGGGCTCTGAAACAGTTCGCGTCCAGCCGCCTTCTCCCCAACTTTGATCACGGAGCCTCCGGACCTCATCGGGGGTGGTTCCCCCCTCTCCTTGCACAGGGCACGGGTTTGGGGAGTGAGGGCGTTTAGCGGATACGGCAACCATTTTAAAGCATTTTCTACCATTTTGTGGTCCCATCAGAGAACCAGCCTTTGTTGGTGCCTCAGCACGTGCTACCTGCAAAATCCATTGTTCCTGCTCTACTTCCAGAAAGGCACCCCATCTGTAAGCAAAAGTGGCAAACCCCAACCAGTACTTTGATGAGATCGGTTATAGGTTTAGGGCCTGACCACCAAGCAAGATCTGGGTTGCCCCAGATTAAATGCACCGCCCCCCACCTTGTTCAGTGAGTTGAGTGTGAAGACTTGTTTAGAATAGTAAATGCTGCCTCCCTTGCACATGCTGCAGCCTTGCTCCCAGCGCTGAGAGGAGGGGTGTCTTTACAGAAACATTAAAAAGAGTGTACAGTGGAGTTGCAAAAAAAACTGGCCCAAGACTAAGAAGACCCTTCTGAACTTGGTTCTGCCATTTGGGAGTGGTGTAACCTGAAGAAGTCACTTTTTTTTTTTGGCCGTGCTGCTCAGCATGAGGGATCTTAGTTCCCCAACCAGGGATCACACCTGTGCCCCTGAAGTGGAAGCTGAGTCCTAACCACTGGACCACCAGGGAAGTCCCAGGAAGTCATTTCTTAGCCAAAAACGCAGGCAGTCACAACAACCGTGCTTGTGTTGTTCTGCTGTGAGAATCAGATGAGACAACAGACTTCAAAGTGTTTTACAAACTCTCGAGGGATTATTATTTCATGATTGGAGGAAGAGGAGACAGCATTTGGTGACAAAGTTATAAAGGTAGATGTCGGGGAGGGTGGATGATGGGAAGGGAGAACACAGCAGGTGCTCCTGGGGAGACTCAGCAGTCGGTGGTGACGGTGGCTGAGAGCTCCTGGATGCGCCAGGCACTGCAAGCCTTGCACAAGATGTGCCCATCCAGCGGGTAGCAGCCCTGACACTCACCCTCAGACGAGAGCAGCAGCCCACACTCCTGTTCAGAAAGAAGCAACAGCTTTCCATCAGGCCCGGACCCCTGAGTTCCTTCTCCCTCGTGCTCAGCACCCCAGACGCCAATACCCCTTTTTCCCTTGCCCAGCCCTCCTACCTCACACTTGTAACAGCCAATGTGAAAACTGCGATCCAGAGCTACGATTCGCACGGTCTCCTCCTGACCTGGCTCAGGCATGATGGCCCCACCACACACTGAGCATCTTGGGGCAAACTTCCTGGGGTGGAAGGGACCCAAGGAGGCTGTCAAGCCCCAGGGTTAGAGGGAACTAACAACAGAGCCCAGAGAAGGTGGGATGCAGGAGGGAACGGGAGAGGCCAGAGGTAGGTAGGATCTTGGATCTTAGGGAAAGAGAGTGATTTTAATGAGAAGGAGGCACGGCCAGGGGTGTGAAACAGGAGGGGCTGGTACCGGGATATGAAGGAGAGATGAGGAAGATGGGAAAGGCCAGGCCAGACAGCCTGAGACAAAAGGTGGCGACCCCGCTGACCTATGGAAGTCCTCAATGCAGTGGATCTGGCTGGTGGCATCCACAGTGAAAGGGATGCCGTCGAGGCCGCGGTGGCACACGACACAGGTGAAGCAGCCAGGGTGGTAGGCCTTCCCCATAGCCCGCAGAATCCGGTCCAGGATGGGCTGGGAGCATGTGGAGCACTTCTCCAGGGTGGCCTGTTGGGAAGGAGGGCAGGAAGGTCGGGGGCTGGGGAGACCCACGGCGGCCCTTCCAGGCATCCTGCCAGCTGCCCGTCTGTTTCTGTAGCCCCCTGCATGTGATTCAGTGAAAGGTGGCCTTGAACAGATCTGAGTGCAAGCCCTAGCACTGCAGCTTCCTGGACAAACTTTGTAACCTCTCTGAGCTTCAGTTTCCTTCGGTAGTAATAGCTGCCTCACATTCCCTTAAATCTACAATAAAAGCCTCGGGACTTCCCTGGTGGTCCAGTGGTTAAGAATCTGCCTTCCAATACCGGGGACGCGGGTTCGATCCCTGGTCGGGGAACTAAGATCCCACATGCCTTGGGGCAACTAAGCCCATGCGCCACAACTACTGAGCTCACGCACCTCAACTAAAGAGCCTGCGTGCCGCAAACTACAGAGCCCACACGCCCTGGAGCCCGAGAGCCACAACTGGAGGAGAGAAAACCTGTGCGCCACACAAAGAGCCCATGTGCCACAACTAAGACCCGACGCAGCCAAAGGAATGTTTAATTTAAAATAAAATAAAATAAATGGCTCACACGTATGAGGAAATATCGTCCTTCCTCTCCAGCAGCCAGTGTATCACTACTGCCTTCATTCATCTCCTCTTGTATATCAGTTTTAGTCCCCCTGCTTCAAGCCCTATTCCTCTCTGGGGCTCGGATATCGAGTTCCCATCTTGGACTGGAAACTGCCCCCCAGCCCCAACCACTCACCACGTAGCAGCTCTCACAATATGCCCTCCTCTCCACAGCGTAGAAATGCTGGCCCCGAAGCTGGGCCCGGCATGTAGAACACACAAAGCAGCCAACGTGAAAGACGCGGTC